>NC_068297.1:35215501-35540749 GCF_025860055.1 Xyrauchen texanus | reverse complement strand
GTGAGACAACAGAAAAAGGCGATCCAGCACGTCCTGCCACGGCACGTTCAAGAGTGTGTATCCCGTTCTGTCACAAACCCAACTGGCTTCGCCCCAGCCCGAGCCCAGCTCTTGGACCCGGCATAGGGCCCCCTACAAGAGAGGGACGTCCCCCACTTCTTGGCCTGACCCCCAACTCCTATCACGGCCCACCACGATGCAGTGGACGGCAAGTCCTTGGGTAAGCACGACTTGATTATCAGGAACCTCCCTTGCGGGTTCAAGAACACTCAACGAGAAGAGTGGCATCCTCGTGGGCACTGGCCAATGGCACCTCCATAAGCAGAAATTTGCAGAGCAGCGGGCTGGGCAACACCATACACCATTGCGAGATTCTACAATCTCAGGGTTGAGTCGGTCTCGTCCCGTGTTCTGTCAGGTCCGAGCTAGTAGAACTCGGTAATATGGAACAGCTGACCGGGTGTTCCACTTGCACCTAGCACCAAGTTGATCCAGTGTGCTTTCTCTCACAGGTTAGCCACTAAGCTTTCACTTCCTGGATGTTCTTCCTCCCTAGCCTTCTGGCCTGCGAATTCAGCGGAGGAATTTGTGACCAGACCCACTACGAGCCACAAGTGCTCTGTACTGGGGTAGGGCTTCACAGGCTTAATTACCTATTCAGGCAACTCCCTGTGATGTATTTTCCGCAGTATGGTCCCCCTGTCAGGCAGACCCACGTCTCCCTTGAGCAGTCCCACTACCCCCGGTCATTGTGTTTGGAGAGCTCCTCCCTCTTCAGGCAGGACCTACTACCGCGCCGCTCCCACGTGTGGTTTGACAACCCACGTGGTGTAAAATATTATTCATTGCTACTTTAATGTAGTTAACTAATCTTAACAAATACAAAGTTATTGAATATTGAAAAAAAGTGTTACTGAAAAGATTAAATACTTTCGAAGAAGCAATAGTAAGTAATGAGAACTGTGTCAGATGTAATGATTTGCATCTAAAGATGTGTACTTAAAGCTTTTTAACTTGGTTGCATAAATAATGCATAGTTCCCTATCTGTCAATCACTCAACGTTGTGTCGATGTAGTAACACTAGGGGTTGCTCTTGGGAGCCCCAAACACCTCTGATCTTTGTGAAAAGGCCAATGGGAATTGGCAAGTGGATTTTGCATACCAATCCCACGAATATATGGGTATAAAAGGAGCTGGCTCACTAACTGACTCATTAAGATTTGTTCTTCGGAGCCGAGCGGTGTTGAATCAGTGAGTTCCACTGCCATTCCATTCACCTCACGATATGTATGCTGTTGTATATATGGTGCATTATAACGTTTTCTCCCCCTCATGCACGACTAGTGCAGAGTATGCCCCTAGGTGCTTCGACATCTAAGAGAGTATATATTCTGATAAAAGAGTATATTTTCCTCTAAAAGAGTGGCACTGACCGAGAGTGTCTTTTTAAAAATGCCTTTCCATCTGTGCATAGTTCTTGGTTGTGGTCATTTCCTCTCTGCCTCTAACGGTCTGCGAGAGCATGACCATGGCAACGTTGTGGTTGCGGCTTTCCTTCTTAAGGGGGAAAGCCACTCCAGCCGCTCCCCACTCCGGTCCTTCTATCTATGGGTACGAGGCCATGACGGTTAGTGCAGGGGGTGATTTGGGGACATCAATGGGAGTGTTTCTGCCAGGTAATCCCCCACAGACCTCCCATTCCCCAGTACACTCATTGCCCCGGTCAGGTTCTGGGATGAGACAGTCGGCTCACAAAGTTTGATGTCTCATTCAGGGCACGAGAATAGGATGAGCTCTTGATCGCTGCATCGGAGAGTGGGCTGATCCAGTTGGATCCGGAGGACTTGATTGGGCTCCCACCTTCGGGTGTGGATGCCCAGTCTGAGCCTGACGCAGATCTGGCGGCCATGCTTGCCAGGGCTTGAGTGGAACCCTCTACCCTGCCCTTAGCCCTCATGGCTAGATGATTGGTTCTTGGGCTTAGAGTGCCGCTCACAGCTGCACGCCGGTTCCATTCTTCTCGGAGGTGCATGAGGAGCTCACAAAGTCGTGGTAGACATCTTTTACTGCCCGGACATGACCTCTGAGCTTCTCCGCTTTCACTACCGATGGTGGGGTCGGCCAGGGGGTACGGAGCTCGATCCCTACGGGCGACGAAGGTCACGGCATGGGCTCTCGGAAAGCCCCCATCTCCCAGTCTGGCACATTTTCAAAGAAAGAGCGGTTTCCTTATTTCCTGGGTCACCTGGGTTATCATGACATCCAGACACTGAATGTTCAAGGCAGGCAATGTGCTGTGGACGCGGGTTCCCCACCTTTGCATGCCCAGCTGAGGCACACACATGCCCACGCTCAGGCAGTTGTGACGAGCCAATAAGCCTTTCAACCTCCTCCCACCTGCAGGTACGTCAGATGCGATTGTCCCCTTCATGCTTTGGCCATGAGTTTGGCTCTCCAATCCGTCACACAGGCTGGCAAGGGCGATCCGACTCGGCTATGCGATTCAGTTCGCCAGGCGCCCTCCTGGGCTCAGTGATGTCCGCTTCAACTCAGTGCAGAGATCAGAGCCTGTCCCTCCAGCCGAGATGATGGAGTTCTACAGCCCCTACTTTATCGTGCCAAAGAATGAAGGTGGGATGCGGCCAATCTTAGACCTGTGAGTCCTTGCACAGACTCCCGTTCAAGATGCTAATGCAGAAGCGCATTCTGTCATGCATCCAGCATCGAGATTGGTTTGCGGCTGTAGACCTGAAGGACATGTACTTCCATGTCTCATTTTACTTCAGCACAGACCCTTTCAGCGATTCGCCAACGAGGGCCGGGCATATCAGTACAAGGTCCTCCCCTTCGTTCTTTCTTTACGAAAATCGCAGCCCCTGCCCCGCTAAGGGAAGTGGCCATTTGTGTCCTCAATTGTCCCTGTGCACAGGGATCTAGTGCTCAGGCACCTCAGCTGGTTGGGGCTTCAGGTCACAGCTGGGAAAAGAGCAAGCTCTTCCCGGTTCAGAGCAGCTCTTTTCTCGGGACAGAGTTAGACTCAGTGATAGCGTGCCTCACGATCAAGCCTGCGCAGTCAGCGCTGAACTGTATGAAGTTGTTCAGGTGGAGAACAGCGGTCCCACTGAAACAGTTTCAGAGGCTCCTGGGGCATATGGTGACCTCAGCCGCAGTAACGGTGCTTAGGTTGATGCATATGAGACTGCTTCAGCACTGGCTTCAGACTCGAGTCCAGAGATGTGCATGGTGCCGCGGCTATAGTATATTTTTCAATATTCTAGTATGTTTTTATATCAAAGTACTTATATGAGTTTCCTGGCCTTTGTGTGACCCAGGAGAGAGCATATGAGGTTACTAAAATTGTTGTTGCTGCAGAGGCCACAAAGAGCACCCAGCTGTAACAAAATAATGAGACTAAGGACCTTGAAAATAGACTAAAGCCAAGTTACTACCAGTAAAAAGATATTTGTTTAAGAAAGTTTATTTAAAGAAGGTAGAAAAAGCCTGGGGGTGAGTCGAGAAGCGACGGCGCGTGAAAATTCCCGGTTAGGTGCATTTATTCAAGGTTTTGCCAGAAGAGTGGCTGAAAATCCTGTACAGGTGAAAATCCTAACACGGGTGGAGAAGTGAAAATTCGCGTAAAATTCCTCCAGGTGTTAGATTAAGTTATTTATTGCAGTGTTTGACAGAACCCGGACTGTGCAGAAAATGGGGAATTGTTGAACTATGAGCATGTTTGAGATAATGAATAATGTGCATGACTAACTATGCTGTTGGTGCACGTGTGCTTACGGTACTAATTGCGCTGTTTTTGTGGTTATTCAAATGCATGATTACAGTGTTGATGATGTATTGTGTGCAGAGGCAGAATAATACAGAGAATCAGGTGCAATAAGGAAATGCTAAATGAGAGCAAAAGTGGACAAATGAATTGAAACAGTGAATTGAATAAAACAATTGTTGAAAAAGTATAAAGACGCAAAAGGCACCTGCTTCTCTGATATCTCCCTGCCTTGCTCTCACTCACTGGTCAGCTGAACGGACAGCTCTGTGAGTGAGGGGAAGGGGAGATTCAGAAGAGAAAAAAATAGAATAATTGGGAAAAAGATAAAGAAAAGGCAAAATGTTTTCCATTGCACTGAACAAGACTAGAGAAAAATGCAGAGACAAGCAAGTTTTGTAAAATTTGGAGCTCAATGCAGATCTGAAGAGTGGGAGAGAGAGAATTGGAGAAAACACTGAGAGTCAAAGGGGATCAGTGATTATTTTTGGAAAAAATCAGAGTATATAGATTATACAGGGCAGAGGAGGAAGTTAACTAAGAAAAAGAAAAGAAAAAAAAAAAGGAACTGGTGAAGGGTCTGATTAAAGTAGTAAACTTAGCGGAGACCTTACAAGAATGGCCGTTTGTTGACTGGAAAGAAATTGCAGCAGGTACTATTTCTCTCTCATACAGTATCCTAGAGACTGAGTGCTGTGAAGAGCTGTAGGGGAGGGGCTGCTAGAGCGAGAATAGGGAGCTGTAAAGGGAGGGCTGTGAGCATGCACAGAAACAGAGAGACTTTTTTTTCCTTGTCTCAGTTTTCCTCCTGAAACAGAAATCATAATGTGGAAATAAGCTGTTACTGAATTTGAGAGGAGACAAACTGAGAGGAGAAAAGAAATAGAATTAAAAAGATTAACAATAGAAACACAGGGAATTAGTGATCATTTCTGGAGTTATGAACAAATTAAATACAGTCAAAAATTTTAAGGTGATTTTTAATAGAGAAAGGAGAATTATCACCAATGTAGAAATTGTCTTGAACAGAGACCAAAAATGGATGTGACAGCTGTGGGTGGAAGTACATGAGTTTTAATATAAAAAGAATTAACAGATATAGCAATCAACTACTGTAAATAATGAGTGTTTTTATGGAAATAAAAGTGAGAGATGGATAATAAGAGGAGAGCAAAAGGAGGGGCAGTAGTAGGTTTGTTTTAGTATAATATTTTTTGAGAGCTCTGTGTTTATAAAGGCCTTGTGTTTGTAAAAAGTGTGAAAGTTTCTGTGTTTGTGCGAGTATCTGTGTTTGAAAGTATGGGAAAGATGACTGAAGTGTGATTGCGTATGGAAGTGTTATATGAGCCCTATAAATATCCATCCAGATAGAGAGGTTGATCATTTGCTGCGTAACTAATGAGGAGTATGTATGCAAATTACATAAAAAAAAAAATCTATTTAGGCTATTTTCAAACTTCCATCAATATAAGAGGCAGAAGAGATCTGATGATTAAAAACAAAGAGGGGACTTAATAAATATTCTGGTTGTAGAATTAAAACCAATGATAAAAAATATATTTGTATGTCTGTGTAAATGTGTGTGTGTGTGTGTGTGTGTGTGTATGTATATATATATATATATATATATAAAAGGATAAATATAATACAGTATAAACAAACAAATAGCTCTAAAACAAAAATGTGCATGAAATCAAAAGGTTAACTCTTAGCGGACTGGACAATGTTTATTCTTGGGCTGTTCTTTTCATGCCATGAAGGAAGCCTGATGTAAAATTAACTAAACTGAGAGGGAGCAGCTGTTGAATGGACATGTGTCAGATCTTAACTCCTTTTATATCAAAGTGATGAGTAAGAATATTTAGATTATAAAAAAGTGATCACTTTAAAGCGATTGAATTGCATTTGGGAAATCACATGATCTGGACAAACAATAAAGCTTTGAGTGTAGTGTATTGCGTTAAACTAAAGTCAAATAAGTTATTGAATTTTAAACCAAGGTTGTATTTAAGATAAGTGTTGTTATATTCAAGCAAATGGCAAAAGAGGGCCAACGATATGATAAAATAACTAATAAGAAAATTATATTTTGTATCTTATGCTGTTAAACCTTAAATGTGAAAACTTCACATTCATGTGTCCATTTTATGTTCTGTCTGGTCCAGTTTATGAGAGAAAGCTATTTTAACATTATTAAATTAAACACTAGACAGTTGTTTTTGATTTTTCTATGATTTTAGAAATGTCTGGAGAACAATTTAAATGTGAATGCAGCGTTATCGGTGTATACTTGATCAACCAACAAAAGATAAGCAGAGATTTTTTTATTTTTGTTAGGGACTGTCTGATGAGGGCATTGAGGATGGCTTTGAGGGGAAGCAGGCCTCTCTTGATGTCTTCAGACAGACAGAAAGGGGCCCCGACTTTAGAAAAAGATAGATAGCAGATAGATAGATATTTTATTTTTATTTTATTTATTTTTTGTTTGGTATACACAGAACAGGTCTTGGTTGATCATGGGTACACTGAGAAGCTGCATTTGAGACTAAAATTAAAGGAAAATAAATGTAAGAATGATTTGGATCATTTAAAAATTGGTCTTTGGGGCAGGTGAAGCCCATGGAGAAAGGTTAAGATTAAATTGAACATCATAACTTCCTCAAATATGAATGTTAATAACTTCATATTCATGTGTCTATTCTGTGTTTCTTTTGTCATCATTATGTGTATGTTGTTTCACTAACTCATTCTGGAACTAGTTTCTCACCATTGCAGAAGGCTGAGAAAGATGATTTTATAGAAGTTACTAATGCTGCAGGAGGAAATCCGGAGACAAAGAAGACTGAAAATGATGTGGGCTATTATCTTATTGTTCCTCCTGCGCTCATTACTGCTGGTAATCATTATTGATTTGCCATTTATAATGTGGATTACAATTTCTCTGGAAAAGTTGATTTCTGTCTTATACGATCACTTTATGATTTTCCAGAATGCCATCAATGGGGTTCAATGCCCATGTCTAAATTAATGCCATCAATGGGGTTCAATACCAGTGTCTAAATGGTTCTGAGGGTCTAAATTTAAATCCAGCAGCTAACCACTGATTTATTGATTTATAGAGTAAATATTACAAACATATGGCAAAGTTATAGTGTTACCTATTGGATTGGTTACTCCCCCAAATTTTCCAGAGTGTACCCTCATAATAAAAAAATAATACAAAAAAATAAAAGGAGGTTAGTGGGTGCTACAAAGTGTTGATTGAGGGTCTATTTCTATTACTACTATTACCATTTGCCATAGTTAATACATGAAAGTATCATTTTAGAGGTATAATAGTGATAACTGTTAAAAGATGATGAAACATTTGGATAAAAAAAATAATGTAAGAGTCATGAGAAATTAAAAGTACGTAGTGTATCTTACTGAGCAATTATTTCAAAACACAACAAAAGAGATATGTTTTTAGATATGTTTGTCTTTAAGACTTTATTCTGTTTAAACTTTTACATTTCTGTTAGTTTAAAAACTTGATTTACATTATTTTATTAGGTAGAATGGAAGCTCCTTCACCTGAGAAAGTGTAAGAAATGGAGAAAGTAGTAATAACTAATTATTACTTAACAATAAAAAAGGATTATAATATACTAATAATAAGATAGGTGTTGTAAATGTAAAGCTCTGCATGAACAGAAGGCAAAAAATAAGTTGAATTGATTATAGAGAATGTCGAAGAAGACATTGTGTTCTGTTTTATTAAAGATTAGAAGGTTATATGTATGTTGTTTGAATGGACAGAAGAAAGTAAGTTGAGAGTAGTTTTTTGTTTTTAAATGGTGTGAGATGATACATTTTGAAAGCAGTTAATATAATCAGTTATTATAAATATCACTATTTTTACTGTTGAATAATAAATTAGATATATTATTGTGAGATTCTAAAATGAAAGAAGAAGAAATATCTGTAATGACATTAGAAACAGTGTGAGGGAGTGGAATGCCCCCTCCTTCTCACTCTCAGTCTAAGATTGATAAGTGTCTGCTTGAAACAGAAACACAAGAAATATCCATAAGTTGTTTTATTTTATTTTATTTTGATTTGATTTGATTTTTATTTGTAAAATGATGTGCCTTGACAATAATGTTAGATAGAGTGATATGAAGGAGTTCAAACAGCTCTCCTCATCAATGATTAAAGATTGTAAATATTCTGAGAGCAATCTAAAGTTAAGGGTTTTGTTAGGAATTCCTTGTCTTGTTTCACTGTTGCCCTTTGTCTGCCACCTTTGCGTTCCTTAGTTTTCACTTTTGTCTTTTGGTTAGCCTTCGTGTTCACTTGTCATTGTTTAGAACTACACTTCCCAGAATCCTCCATTTGTTCATTGTTTTCACCTGTGTCTCATTCAGTCATCACTCACTGTGTATTTAAGCCCTGCTTTTTGTTCACTCCTTGTCGTTCGTTGAATGTTATTAGCCTGGTGTGTGTGTTCCCTGCCCGTGTTTTCTAGTTTTATGTTTATTTCCCCATTGAGGGTTTTCCTTTGAGTTTTGCCTGTTTGTTTATGAAATAAAGTTGAACTGCAACTGGATCCGCATCTCCTCGTCTGCCTTCGCTGCTCGTTCATAACAGAACGAACGACCACACTATGGATCCAGCGGTTCAACGAGCAAACTTCCACCTGCTCTGCTTGAAGCAAGAGGACCGCCCTATAGAGGACCACATCCGCGACTTCCTTAAGCTGGCGGGTATCTCGGATTTCCCGGACTCCTCTCTGGTGGTCTTCTTCAGGTGCAATCTGCACCCCACACTTAAGGAGCGGTTGCCACAGGCAACGCGCGGCTGGACGCTCCACGCGTTCATGGAGGAGACTCTGCTGGCCTGCTGTTCGCCGTTAACTGTGGGCGCCATCGAGGAGAACTCTGCCACTCCTCCCACAGTAATAACCCTCCACTCGCCCGTGGTTCGTACCTTCACGCCTGCCTTGGTCAGTGAGCCTGCACGGTCCACTTCGTCTGCCCGGCGGAGGAGGAGAAGAGGAAAGGCTTCTGCTCCCCAGTCTCCGCCTGCCACGGCCAGCGAGCCAGAGCCCACGCCTGCCACGGCCAGCGAGCCAGAGCCCACGCCTGCCACGGCCAGCGAGCCAGAGTCCACGCCAGCTACGGTCAGCGAGCCAGAGCCCTCGTCAGCTACGGTCAGCGAGCCAGAGCCCTCGCTCGCCCCGATCTGCGAGCCAGAGCCCTCGCTCGCCCCGGTCTGCGAGCCAGAGCCCTCGTCAGCTACGGTCAGCGAGCCAGAGCCCTCGTCAGCTACGGTCAGCGAGCCAGAGCCCTCGTCAGCTACGGTCAGCGAGCCAGAGCCCTCGCTTGCCCCGGTCTGCGAGCCAGAGCCTTCGTCAGCCACGGTCTGCGAACCCAAGCCAGCGCATACCACAGTCAGTGAGCCTGTGCCTGTCGCCTCGACCGTCCCTGAGCCAGCGCCTGTAGCCTCGACCATCCCTGAGCCAGCGCCTGTAGCCTCGACCGTCCCTGAGCCAGCGCCTGTAGCCTCGACCGTCCCTGAGCCAGCGCCTGTAGCCTCGACCGTTCCCGGGCCAACGGCAATAGCCAGGACTGACCAAAAGCCAGCGCCAATGGTCATGCCCGTCCTAGAGCCTGCGCCCCTCGAGCCTCCTGAGCTTCCCAGAGCTCCGCCTTCCGAGCTTCCCAGAGCTCCGCCTTCCGAGCTTCCCAGAGCTCCACCTTCCGAGCTTCCCGAGCTTTCCAGAGCTCCGCCTCCCGAGCTTTCCAGAGCTCCGCCTCCCGAGCTTTCCAGAGCTCCGCCTCCCGAGCTTCCTAGAGCTCCGCCTTCCGAGCCTCCCGAGCTTTCCAGAGCTCCGCCTCCCGAGCTTTCCAGAGCTCCGCCTCCCGAGCTTTCCAGAGCTCCGCCTCTCGAGCCTCCCAGGGCTCCGCCTCTCGAGCCTCCCAGGGCTCCGCCTCTCAAGTCTTCCAGGGCTCCTCTTGAGCATTCCAGGGCTCCGCCTCTCAAGTCTCCCGAGCCTCCCAGGGCTCCTCTCGAACCTCCCAGTGCTCCGCCTCTCGAGTCTTCCAGGGCTCCTCTTGAGCCTCCCAGGGCTCCACCCCTCAAGTCTCTCGAGTCTGCCAGGGCTCCGCCTCTCAAGTCTCCCGAGCCACCCAGGGCTCCTCCTCCCAAGCCCCCTAGGGCTCCGCCTCCCAGGGCTCCATCTCTCAAGTCTCTCGAGTCTGCCCGGGCTCCTCCTCCCGAGATTCCCAGGGCTCCGCCTCTCAAGCCTCCCTCTGCTCTGCCTCCTGAGCCTCCCACGGCTCTGCCCCCTGAGCCTCCCGAGCTTTCCATGGTTCCTCCTCCCTCGGCTCTGCCTCCTGAGCCTCCCACGGCTCCGCCCCCTGAGGCCTCTGAGCCTCCAGAGCCTCCCTCAGCTCTGCCCCCTGAGCCTCCCAAGCTTTCCATGGTTCCTCCTCCCTCGGCTCTGCCTCCTGAGCCTCCCACGGCTCCGCCCCCTGAGGCCTCTGAGCCTCCAGAGCCTCCCTCAGCTCCGCCTCCAGAGCCTCCCTCAGCTGAGCCTCCCTCGGCTCCGCCTCCTGAGCCTCCCTCGGCTCCGCCTCCTGATCCTCCTACGGCTCCGCCTCCTGAGCCTCCCGAGCCTCCTGCGGCTCCGCCTCCCGAGCCTCCTACGGCTCCGCCTCCCGAGCCTCCTGCGGCTCCGCCTCCCGAGCCTCCTACGGCTTCACCTCCAGAGCCTCCTACGGCTCTGCCGCCAGAGCCTTCCAGGTCACCGCCTTTGTGGCCTCCTCCCAGGCCTCCTGACCCTGTTCCCGTCCTGTGGCCTTCCCCCAGGCCTCCTGACCCGGTCCCTGTCCTGTGGCCTCCTCCCAGGCCTCCTGACCCAGTGCCTGTCCTGTGGCCTCCTCCCAGGCCTCCTGACCCTGTTCCCGTCCTGTGGCCTCTTCCAAGGCCTCCTGACCCAGTCCCTGTCCTGTGGCCTCCTCCCAGGCCTCCTGACCCAGTCCCTGTCCTGTGGCCTCCTCCCAGGCCTCCTGACCCAGTCCCTGTCCTGTGGCCTCCTCCCAGGCCTCCTGACCCAGTCCCTGTCCTGTGGCCTCCTCCCAGGCCTCCTGACCCTGTTCCCGTCCTGTGGCCTCTTTCCAGGCCCCCTGACCCTGTTCCCATCCTGTGGCCTCCTCCCAGGCCTCCTGACCCAGTCCCTGTCCAGTGGCCTCCTCCCAGGTTCCCCAAACCTGTCCTTGCCTGGTGGCCAGCTCCCAGACCACCTGAACCTGTCCTTGCCCTTTGTGCCCCCTTGGACTTCCTGCCTGCCATCTGTGCCCCCTTGGACTTCCTGCCTGCCATCTGTGCCCCCTTGGACTTCCTGCCTGCCCTTTGTGCCCCCTTGGACTTCCTGCCTGCCCTTTGTGCCCCCTTGGACTTCCTACCTGCCCTTTGTGCCCCCTTGGACTTCCTGTCTACCCTTCGTTGCCCCCTGGACTGCCTGTCTGCCCGTCGTTGCCCCCCTTGGTCTGTCTGCCCACCACAAGCTCCCCCCCCAGTCAATGGACATTTTTTGTTTTATGTTGATCGTCTGGAATCCGATCCTTGAGGGGGGGCTATGTTAGGAATTCCTTGTCTTGTTTCACTGTTGCCCTTTGTCTGCCACCTTTGCATTCCTTAGTTTTCACTTTTGTCTTTTGGTTAGCCTTCGTGTTCACTTGTCATTGTTTAGAACTACACTTCCCAGAATCCACCTGCCATCATCACTGCCATTTTGTTCATTGTTTTCAACTGTGTCTCATTCAGTCATCACTCACTGTGTATTTAAGCCCTACTTTTTGTTCACTCCTTGTCGTTCGTTGAATGTTGTTAGCCTGGTGTGTGTTCCCTGCCCGTGTTTTCTAGTTTTATGTTTATTTCCCCATTGAGGGTTTTCCTTTGTGTTTTGCCTGTTTGTTTATGAAATAAAGTTGAACTGCAACTGGATCCGCATCTCCTCGTCTGCCTTCGCTGCTCGTTCATAACAGGTTTATACTAAAGAAAAGAGATTAAGTTGAAAATTCATCTGAAAGAATAAATGTAGGTTCAAAAACTATCTAGAGACCATTTTTTAATTAAGGTGATGTTTTTAAATTAAGCTTCCTAGAAGCTTGACAGGGCTTTTTTCTGATGTTAGTCCCCACCATGATACATAGTTTTGTGTAAGATTTGCTAAAGTAGCAGAAATAAAACCTGAATGGAAATTAATGATCTATAAATGAGTTCAATTTTAGCATATTTTACTTTTACTTTGGACAATTTTAATAGAGTGCTGAATTTTTAATAATGCTTTTTTGAATTTAACCATGTTTTGAATTATCTCCATATTTAAGCATTTGTAGATGTTCCATTGGCTGTGTCGGTTCTCTGGTGATACTCCCTGAAAAAGAAAATATCTGTTTACTGATACCAAATTATTAAGGATTGAGGACTGAGCAGTATCAAGACCAGTGGCAAAAGGTGACGACCCAATGACGGGTAAGACTTGACAATGGCGTCACCGCCCAAGAAGGTTTGAAAGGTTTTTAAGGAAGTAGATGAATGTTCTTAGATCAGAAGCATCAAAAGGGAGGTCTAGAAGAGACCTGCCCAAAAATTTTAAGTTCCACTGAACCTGACTGCATTTTAATAACCGCTTTACTAAAATAACTTATCACAGTGTTAAATACCAAGCATTCTGTCACTGTATTGTCAGGGGATCATACCCTGTGTAGAGGATTATTTATAGATTGGTTTTGGGGGTAAAGTTTTGAGAACCGTTGCAGACAAAGGAGTGCTTGACTTTTTATAGAAGTATTAAACAAACATGGGAATGTTTGTATGATAATGAATTTAGACTGGAAGATGATTTATTACTTTTACTTATGCTTTAATTGAACTCATGTACATTTTAAAAGTAATAAAGAATGGAAAAGATACATGGTGGTGACTAAAGATTAAGATTGTTTGTCTTGTTTGTTTGTAACAATATAAATGGAATTAATTAAGAAATAGGGTGCAGGACTGGCTACAATTGGTATAATAATTGAAACAACCATTCTTGAGAGGGGAATAATATTATATTGTGTGTTACCATTGATTAAATAAAAAAAACGAGATGAAGTACTGATTAATGAAAATGGTCCAATGCAACAGAAAGACCAAACTGGGAGGAAATTGATTCCTCCAATGATATGTTATATATTTGATCATTCTTTTATTGATTCAATAATCTGAATTACTCTGATGCAGTCTGAAACTATGGAAAACAGCTTAGCTTGCAGGGAAAATTAATTAACGTGATACAGACATTGAGAGACCTTGGGAAACAGGAGGAAATGAAATGTATGTGATAAGTGAATGAGTAGGGAGTTTTAAGAGAAGGAACACCTGGAGGAGGCAGAGGACCCATGTGTTATTTAGTGCTAGAAATGAGATGCAACAAATGTGTGTGTAGCAAATGACTAAAATAACCAAATGAATGCAGAAAGTAATGATTGTTAGTTAATATAAAACATGTAACAATATGAGGTGATTACAGTGTGCTTTCTGCATATAAAATGAAATAGTCATGCTGTTGCCATAATTGAAGCAAGTTAGGACAGGATGACCCACTGAAGGAGAGAAGGTGGAAAACAATTGCGGCCTACAATACCAATGAATAAGAAAGACATATTAATATGGATGTTATTACTGACATACTTGGGACAAGTGTTGCCCCCAATACAGGGCCTACCGGAGAAATGTCCCAAGAAGGACCAGGATCTCCAGATGATCAATTATAAAAAATTTAAAAAAAAAGAACACTGCAGAATGGGTTCCCTACAATCAGCCTTGGGGATCTTGGATGGCCTTTCCAATGAAGCTGATCTAAAACTAAATACTCCAGAAAGTGAATTCAGAAAGTACAGAGCACTTGATGGACTGTATTGAAGTAACTATGAATATGGACTTCCCAACGATGAATACGAGGCAAGATTCAGACAAAGAAGAGCAGTAAGCACAAAACTAAGAACCCGAGGAAGAAGAAGATCAGCAGGAACCAGCTACAGAATCTGAGGAAAGAGAAGAGGAAGTAGAAGAAGGACAAAAGCAAGTAGGGGAAGAGCACGCTGCGGCAGAAAGAGGGATTGAAGTAAGTGCCGCAGTAGAGCAGGAAAGTATAGAAAGTGAGACGGAAGTACATGTCACAGAGGAACAGGACCAAGAAGGTGAAGAAGGAGAAAGATAAGAAGAAAGTGATCGTCCTGCTGAAACAGATACAGAAGCAACTGAAGGAAATGAAACAGGCCAACAAGTGCAGTCGTTCGATGAAGCGTTGTGGCACATGGAGGAAAGAATGGAAGCTCAAGGAGGTATTAGTGTGGATGATGCTGTTACTAACACATTTGGGACAGGTATTGCCTCCCATACAGGGCCTACCGGAGAGGCGATCCAGGAAGGCCCAGGACTGTGACAACGACCATGGTATGATGAATTTCTTACAATTGACATCTCAGACCTTCAATATTATTTCCCCGAATGAGCAGAGACTAGATAACATAGCACGAGAAATCAGAAAGAAGCGAACGCCTGGATCACTAAACAAAGGTGAACCCGAAAAGCAAAGAATCTGGATAAGCAATTTGGCCAAGCAGAACAAACCGAATAATCTGCCTAAAAAGACACCTGACAAAATAATCACCCAAAGACTGAAAAAGCCAATACATTTAGAAAATGATATGGAACCCATAGAGTCAGCAGGAACAGAGGAACCATTAGAACACGCAAATCAAAATGACTGGTATAAATGGGCCAGATATACAGCTAAGCAAGCAAAAATGACAAACTGTGCCCTCTCCATTGAAAAAATTTTTAGTAGTCTCGAATCAGTATATTATAAGCACTGTGCTGAGTATTATGCCAAAAACTGTGGTAAAACAGGGAGGACAGTGTTCTGCCCAGCAGAATGTTTGGCATTCTTGGGTCATCCGGAATATGATAAATATTATAAGATGATAGGGTGGGGAGATGAATGCAGAAAATTAGACGTACGTGTGGATAATGAGAAAAAAGAAAGCCCATTATCATATAAAATAAATCGACAACTGGAGTATGAATGTTTTAACAAAACTAAAGGAAAAACGAATGTAGGACAATTTAAGGGCAATTGCGCAGTAATATGGCATTTAGATGATTAAATGTTTTTTAATGATAATGTGATTAGGTTTAGTGGACCACAATATGCAACAGCGACATTAGGACAAAATTTTACTGCGAACATAACTCCAGGATGTCTAGGTGTAGTTGTTGGTCACTGCCTTACAGGATGTGAAAATCAGACTCTAGTATCGCCTGCGATAAAAATCCATGAGGAACAAACGGAAACTATAGCGGACTATTTTTGGTTATGTGGGAGAGGTCAATTGAAACCTGCACTACCTAAAGCTGGAAAGGACTGTGCGCTAGAGTAAGGCTAATACAAGAAGTAGCTATGGTAGAATGGGACCCCTCTGAAATCCAAACTGCACCAAAACCTTTAGTACACAACAAAGCAAGGGTGAAAAGAGCATACACCCCAGATCCTGATGTCTACCTGGATGCAATTGGCCAACCAAGAGGAATACCTAAAAAGTTTAAAGCTAGAGATGAGATTAAATCAGGCTTTGAGTCAATGTTCCTATGGGTAACACCCAACAAAAATTTAGAATGGATTAGTTATATTTTCTATAACCAACAGAGCTTTATAAACTATACTGACAAGGCACTGGCGGCATTAGGAGACCAATTAGCAGCCACTAGTAAAATGGCATGGCAAAATCGTCAAGCACTGAATTGGTTATTAGCAGATAAAGGAGGAGTATGTGTTATGTTCGGAGCAGATTGCTGTACATACATACCAAATAATACATCTCAAGAAGGAGCTTTTACCCAGGCAATGAAGAAACTGCATGACCTGCGAAAGGAAGTTAAATCTAATGCAGGTAGAGATCAGCTTGTTGGGACATGGTTTGATGATCTTTTTGGTTCATGGAAGATGCGGCTAATGAAAATAGATATAATAAGGACTGACCTTATTTGGATTATTGTTTTGTTGTTTTATACCCATTCTGAGATCAATAATGACTAGAACAGTGGCTAAACAAATGGTAACATTTCAATGCTACCACCGGGAACAGGGCTAGAAGCTAGGTACTGTACCATTGGGCCAGGATTGGATGAACTTGATGAGATTTACTGAGAAGCAATCCAGAAATAACACTGGAATTTAAGGGGAATTTTATTTTTGAACACTTTTCTCATGTTTTTGATAGTAAGGGAGATAGCATGACTATTGTACTTTCATTTTACATAACAGAATAGATAGCCACTCAAGAAAGGAGTTAGAGGGTGTTTTGTTTGTTATTTTTGACATATTCCCCTATTACTCTCAATGTAACCAATTACTTATAATAATTAATGAAGTATATCTTTATTACAATGTACCTAATCAAGTAGAAGTAGTGTTGCTGATGATTATGTTTAAGCAAAATATGGATGTGAAACAATTGCCAAGAGAAGACACGTGAGGAACATATGTGAAGAAAGGAGCGACGAGCACCTCAGTGCTTGACTGCAAGAGCAAATAGACTCAACTGGTGGTTTAAAAACCCGCTGTCTGCTCCAACACACCACCAGATAGCGCTCCAGGCTACCAGAATTGTCTGTGAGTTCCTCTGGCAACGAAGGATGCATTTTACTATGTTACATTTACTAGTGTTTTGTTAAGCATATATACAGGTATATATATATCTTCTACTTAATGGATAATCAATTGTACTCAACATGCACATGCTTATTACAAATGAGGTGATTTTTGTCACCCACCCCCAGGAACAGTGATAGCTAGAGGACTGGGATCTTTTACTCCTTCCTAGCCAAGTGTGGAGGGAGAGGTTTGGTCCCAAGTTCTGCAGAGTGCAGCCCCATAAAGATGGCATTGGATAGTGGACTGAGTGGCCTACTTTGGCTACATGATGGAATGGGACAGGCTTGTGTGACTGCACTCTGGTTGGAGGGAAATAGAGTGTGAGACTTTTATAAGTCTCAGAGGTGGGAGTATATAGTATATTTTTCAATATTCTAGTATGTTTTTATATCAAAGTACTTATATGAGTTTCCTGGCCTTTGTGTGACCCAGGAGAGAGCATATGAGGTTACCAAAATTGTTGTTGCTGCAGAGGCCACAGAGCACCCAGCTGTAACAAAATAATAAGACTAAGGACCTTGAAGATAGACTAAAGCCAAGTTTCTACCAGTAAAAAGATATCAAAAGGCTCTGTGAGATAATGGTGGCAAATAGTATCCATTGGTTACAAAAATAACAAAGGAGCACAGAAATGAGGTAATGCCAGAAAACAAACTGTATAGAAGAGGAGGTTTTGGACTAAGACAGGCAGAACGGACAGCTGACCTGTCTCATGTTTGTTGGTGTTCAATAAACTACAACTTTGGCATCTGGAACTCAAGACTCCGTTTCAAGTCTCAAGAGTTTTCTTACAACTTAAAGAGATTCATCGTGATTTTCCACGACACGGCATGCATCGCATGGCCATCAACCCAATCTGCCGCCTTGGACGGACTTTGCATTCCTGCTGGCAGGGGTCCCCTTAGAGCAAATGTCCAGGCATGTTGTTATTATGACAGATGCCTCCAAGTTAGTCTGGGGCACCGTGTGCAACACGCACACAGCCGCGGTCTCCTGGACAGGGCCGCAACTGCATTGGCATATCAACTGCCTCGAGTTGTTGGCGGTATTACTGGCCCTGCGGAGGCTTTGGCCATTGATCAAAGGCATGCACGTGTTGGTCCGGCCAGACAACACGGAGACGGTAGCGTACATAAACAAGCAAGGCGGCTTACACTCGCGTCACATGTCGCAACTTGCCCACCGTCTCCTCCTCTGGAGTCCGCAGCAACTGAAGTTGTTGCGTGCATCTCATATCCCAGGCGACCTCAACCGTGTAGCAGACGTGCTGTCATGGCAGGTTATGCTCAGGGGAGAGTGGAGACTCCACCCACAGGTGGTCTAGCTGGTAAACCTGTTTGCTTCCCGGAATCGTGCCCACTCCAGTACTCCCTGGCCGAGGCTCTCCCGGCACAGATGCGCTGGCACACAGCTGGCCCCAGGGGTTGCGCAAGTATGCATTTTCCCCAGTGAGCCTGCTTGCACAGACTTTGTGCAAGGTCAGGGAGGATGAGGAACAGGTCATCCTGGTGGCACCCAACTGGCCTCGCTATCCTTTTCTGCATATTGTGGAGCCGTTTTGTTGTCCGTTCTGCATAATTCATAATTCATCTCATTTTAGCTTATCGAGGCCCATACAGCCCATTTCGCGGCCGACCCACCGGCCCGCTCAGTTATACCGATGGCCAGTCCACCCCACCCCGTGTCGGCCCACCGGGAAAATGCCCGGTATGCCAGATTACCAGTCCAGCCCTGAATATGCCTAAAAGCAAAAACAGTGTTGTTCAGCCCTATAGGTTTGAACCAGAGTCAGACACTGATGAGGGAGAGACTCTGTCAGAAGTAACAATATGAGAATGAACCAGGAAGTTTCCAAATGGTTATTTGATCAATCTATTTATTTGTTTTAATGATGGATGAGCAACACACACACATAAATACTGTTACAATGTTTGCTATGTGCTATAACGAAACAACACACACAAACAAACGTGTCCGTTGGCAATGTCCAGGTATATTGTAACATTTTACAATAAGGTTCCATTTGTTAACATTAGTTTACAACATTAGTTAACATGAAATAACATTGAACAATATAAAAGCATTTATTAATCTTTGTTAATGTTTATTACAACATATAGTAATACATTTAAAATCAAAAGTTGTTCATGTTAACATTAGTTAATGCACTGAACTAGCATGAACCAACAATGAGCAATAGTATTTTTATTAAAATTTAAAATTAAAGGGATAGTTCACCCAAAAATGAAAATGTACTCACCCGTATGATATCCTAGGTGTGTATGACTTTCATGCTTCACCAGAACAAATTTTAATAAAAATAGAAACATTTCTTAGCTCAGTAGGTCCTTATGCAAGTGAATGGCGATTTCTATTTTGAAGGTCCAAAAATCCCAGACAGTCAGCATAAACTTCATCCATAAACCACCAGCTGTTAAATTAATGTTTTCTTAAGCGACATGTTCACTTTTGGTATGAAAAATATAAATATTTTGCATTTGAAACACAAGAGAAATGATACACGTGTGTCACAGCCGGAAGAGCAGCGCTGTTTACAAATGTGAAGGAGAGGGGCCTGGGTAGCTCAACAAGTATTGACGCTGACTACCACCCCTGGAGTCATGAGTTCGAATCCAGGGTGTGCTGAGTGACTCCAGCCAGGTCTTCTAAGTAACCAAATTGGCCCGGTTGCTAGGTAGGGTAGAGTCACATGGGGTAATCTCCTCATGGTCGCGATTAGAGGTCCTCGCTCTCAATGGGGTGCATGATAAGTTATGCATGGATCGCAGAGTGTAGCATGAGCCTCCACTTACTGGGAGTCTCCACAGTGTCATGCACAACGAGCCACGTGATAAGATGCGTGGATTGATGGTCTCAGAAGTGGAGGCAACTGAGACTTGTCCTCCTGAATTGAGGTGAGTAACCATGCCACCACGAGGACCTACTAAGTAATGGGAAATGATTTTGGTTTATATCTGTTATTATCAGTTTCTTTACTCACAATGGTGCGTTTGTGTGCTTATCCTGGATGTCTCTGAGTGGAGAACGTGAAATTACCTTGGTATCCATGACAAAGAGAATACATCACACGAGAGACACCAAAAGCGATCGTATCGCTTTAGAAGACATTAATTTAATAGCTAGAATCGTATTGATGATGTTTATGCTGACTGTCTTTGATTTTTGGACCTACTGAGCTAAGAATTTTTTTTATTTTTCTTCAAATTTGTTCTGGTGAAAAAATAGTCATACACACCAGGGATATCATGAGCCTGAGTACATAATGAGAGAATGTTTATTTTTGGGTAAACTATCCCTTTAATAAATTATGTAAAAAATATATTGTTAATTGTTTGTTCATGATTCCTAATGCATTAACTAATGTTAACAAATGGAACCTTTATTGTAAAGTGTTACCGTAAATGTCTCTCCCTCCACACATTCAACAAATGATTCTGAGGAAGAATGCATTTTAAAAGAGAAGAGGATACAGAGTCTGGCTCTACATTATTCCTATCTAAAGTGAAATCAAGAGTACAATTCCAGTTAAATGTCTGCACAGGACTGGTTTTTTCATCCCGCTCCTGAAAGCTCCCACTGAATTTTACGCAATGTTCACCCGCTCTTTGCCCACAGGGATTTTTTTCCCGAACTCTACCGTTCAATGAAACCCGCATTGTTTTCCACGTAGGACAAAAGCCATACAAATAGACAAGTGTACACAAAGAACATTTTATTTTTCTGTTATTGCTATTATCAGATGATGGCATATTTGACTTGCCTGAAGTTGATTTCCTAACACTAAATTGACCATTCTTTTGTCCAAAGTTTCACATCTTTTGATGATACAGAGTGCACTTTGCTCTGCCATTCTTCTAAAGCCTTGTTGACTACCTGCCTGCTCTAAATGCAGAATACAAATCATCCATTGACTGACTAAAATCAAATTCAACGATATCCGAAAGGCTGTCACAATCTCCCGCAAGCTCCTCATTTCAACATCAGTTTTACCACCTTGTAAAATGTTACCACTTGCATTTTCACCTTCCATCACATTGCTATTAGAAACAACATGACCATCACCATTTGACGCATCATCCATATCACATTTAAGCTTTCTGAGTTACCCTCCAGTTTTTGAAAATTACAGAATACGCGATCTCCCACAAGAAAAAGGCACTTTTTAATAAAAAAAGCAAGTCATTTAGAACGAACACTTCAGTGTTCGCAGTACATATGTCTGAAAATGTCTGAAATGTTTCAGTGAACTTGTTTACGTTCAACTGATCTGTTTGCCTCTGAAGTTTGCTAGAGGTATACTGTTTGTTACAGATATACATAACTTGTTCGGGCTTTCAGTAAACAGGAAGTAATTCCGGATGTGTAGGAAGTTTGCACTGTCGGGATGTACAGGAAAATTTTAGATATAAAATTGGTGACTGAATTACTAATGTTAACTCACTGAAAAGAAAAAAAAAATCTATTAGGTCAATAGGCACATTGGAATGTTTGGGCATAGCAATATGGTGGCGCAGTGATCTACATTATAGATCAGTGACTCACCATTGTCTTGTTCTAAACCAATTTGAATTTCTTTCTTTTTTGGTACACAAAGGAAGAATTTAGAAGAATTCTGCTCAGTGATGTCATAAATTGACAGTTTATGGTGACCACCTATTCAAGCTTTAAAGAGCTTTGCCTAGTTATGAAGAACTGAATTTACAAAACAAGTCTGAAGAGTTTGAAGAGTTCCACTTCATCTGATTTGGATTTCCGAGTACTCCGGCTTATACAAATAAGGCTGAGCACAGAAATACACCTTCTTTTCGACTTCAATCTCTTCAGTCATGTTTTGTAAGATCGGTTTGTGTGCAGCTATGCTGTGTTTTGTGTTCTTAATATTGATTGTGGTCCAGTTTAAGCAAAACAAAGTGGTTTCTCGCTTAAACGCCCCATCTCCTGAGAGGGAGCAGCGTATCTGCTCCTCTTGTGCACACTTATGAACGCGCAGAGAAAAGCAACGGTTGGTCAATATTTTCACTTAATAATAAATTTGATTTAAGTCACACTAAATTATTCATTAAACTTCTGAATTATACTTTATACAAATTTTATTATTTTATTTTTCCCTTTGTGTACAAAAAAAAAATATAGAAAATATAATATTAGTTTAGAACAAGACGAGGGTGAGTAAATAATGAATACATTTTCATTTTTGGGTTGTATCATTGTATATTATTAAATATTAACTATAACAAAACAGCACACAGTAAAGTTGTACAAGCATACAGTATATCATATATATAGTATATCATAACAGACCATATATGTGGTTGATCTCTGACACTGAAAACAGTTCCTAGAATCCCAGGATGTGATATATATATATATTGACTGAGGCACAGACATCTCATAGACAAACTGATCAATGGCCTTGTGCCAAGATATCTTTATTTTTGGATAATTTAAGTGTGTGGGGAAGTTTATTGTCAAATAATTTACATTCTGAGGGAATTGAAGGACAAATTCACTGAACAGCTGTGCCATTTTAGCATGCGGTATTTTAGCACAAAACACATTTTATCTCCAAATTGTCCATCTTATCCAGATGTTACATGTGCTGCTATGTAAAGAGCCAACTCAGGTGCCTAGATCGCAATGGTGGGTCAATGCTATATTTTTGTGTTTGCACCATCACATGATTTGCATAATTCCTTAAGTGAATCAAGTGCTAAAAAAATGTAGACAATGTATGAAAATAAACTCTATCTGCAAGCACAAATCATTATTAGTGAATTTCCACCTGAGTTTTAGCAGATTAGTGAGAAGTGCATGGAAGTGAGGAATTCTGCATGGGTACATACTTCAGGATCTCTTCTTGGGTTAACTCGTCACTCCTCTGCTCTCCAGTCACCAGAGCCAGCTCTTCCTTCAAAGACTGGATCTCCTTCTTCAAACGGACAATCAACTGCCAGACAAAGAGCATAAAACTATAAGCATCAAAACTCTCTGTAGTGGAGTATTTCAATGGCTTCTAAATAATGCACATAAACTTTGCCATACTGTGTATTAGTAAGAGGCTAAACTACTGGTGATACTAAGAATAAATGTTTTACAAGCTATTGTGTGCCTAATTGTGTTTTGTAGATGTAAGATAATTTTAATAGACCAAAACTTGACAGAAGGAAACAAAACACATGCAGACTAAGGGCCCTATGCTAAGAGTTAAATCTTAAATGAATAGTTCACCCAAAAATGTAAATTCAGTAATTTTTTACTCAGCGTGTTGTTATAATCCCATATGACTTAATTTTTTTTTTTCTAAACAAAAAGGGAGCATTTGTGATATAAAAAAAATAAAGCAAAATGTGCTCAGTTATGTAATACAATGGCAGTTTATAGACTACCTCTTCAAGTTTCAAAAGGACACAAAAGTATAATTCAGAAGTCTAATCAATTACTATATGCAACTCATGCCTTGTTCTGAAGACATACCATAAGGTTTAGTGAGAAACAAACCAAATGTATTATTTTGTAAAAATGCTAACTGACTGTTGCTATCTGTGCATGTTTATGAGAGTGTTCATGTTTCTCACCAAACCTTATGGAATGTCTTCAGAACAAGTTGCATATTACAATTACTTATTAAATTATACTTTTGCATCCTTTTAAAGCTTGAGGAGGTATTCACAATAAACTGCCATTGTATGATATCACTGAACACAATATTTTAAACAATTTATCCCTTTGAGTTAAGAAAAAGGAAGAAAGTGATATGGAGTTAAAACAGCACAGGGATGAGAGAACAATGGCTACATTTTCAGTTTTAGGTCAACTATCTCTTCAAGCACAGTGTTATATGTGCAAAATCAGTGGGCATGGCAGTGAAGTTTTGGTATTTTCGTGCAATCGTGCACCAAGTCTAGGCGCAAAAGTGTTGGCACAATCGCGTGCAAAGTGCTAATGGGCTGAGTCAAGCGCAATTTAATTTGGAGGTTCTTCTCCGATTATTGCATAGTCTGCGTCCTATTATCTATTCCATTCCCTGTCATGCAACGTTGATATAAATGAAGACACCCAAATCATAAGAATTTGGTGTATCGTCTTCGAGAGAAGGCGCTCAACCACAGGTCAGCCAGACCTATCTATCAAACCCCTATCCTCGACTCGCCCTCTGCCCAAGAGCCCCCCTGAGCCTATGCAGTTAGGCCGAGCCCGGATCACCCCAAGAGAATGAGATTGGCGCAGGCGGGAGCACTACTGCTTGTACTGCGGCACCCCGACCACTTCTGAGTGACCTGTCCTGAGCACCAGGGAAACGTTCGACACCATGCAGGCCAGGGAAGACTGTAACAGGAGCTGCCCTCACCTCCCTAACCTTTAACTCTGGTCTTTTTCTACCCGCTACTCTCAAGTGGAACTCTCACAGTTACATTCTACAGGCCATTGTGGACTCCAGAGCAGCGGGAAATTTTATGGATACTGCTAGGGCCAACAAACATGGATTCCCATCTGGACTCCTACCTGCGCCCGTTGCATTTACAGCCTTGGACGGAATACCCCTGGGATTGGAGGACATTACTTGGGCCACAGAGCCTCTTTCTCTCTCAGTCCTTCATCACCAAGAGAAGCTGACTTTCCATCTCATCCAGTCCTTGGAATTTCCACTCATTCTTGGTCACCCCTGGCTGCAACTTCATAATCCACAGTTTGATTGGACAACCAGAACCCTCTTTCAGTGGAGCCCAACATGTCAAACCACCTGTTTACACTCTGCCTCTCCTGTCTCACCTCCCGAGTCCCCAGAGCCATTGACCTCTCCTGAGTCCCCAGTGTGTACCATCACTTTGGTATTTAGTAAGCATAGGGCCACAACACTGCAACATCACCATCCATATGACTGCACCATTAACTTGTTCCCTGGCACCTGTCCACCCAGAGGCCGGATTTTCTCCCTGTCGGCTCCCAAGCACACAGCTATGGATGAGTACATCAAGGAGGCCCTTGCTGCTGGTTTCATCCGCCAGTCTACTTCACCAGCAGGAGCCATTTTTTTTTTGTGGGGAAGAAGGACGGGGGTCTCCGGCCCTACATTGACTACCGTGGATTAAATAGCATCACCATCAGAAACCAGTACCCCTTACCACTGCTGAGAACAGCGTTCGAGTTGTTGCAGGGAGCATCCATCTTCACCAAGCTCGATTTGCGCAATGCTTACCATCTTGTGCGCATCCGGCAAGGCGACGAGTGAAAGACGGCATTCAACACACCCAACGGTTACTATGAATATCAGGTGATGCCCTTCGGCCTGACCAATGCCCCAGCAGTGTTCCAGGCTTTGATTAACAATGTTCTCCGGGATATGTTCAACCTCTTCGTGTTTGTCTATCTGGATGATATCCTGATATTCTCGAGTTCCCAGCAAGAACACATTGAGAATGTTAGACTAGTGCTCAAATGCCACCTGGAGAATCATCTGTACTGGATTCCATACGGAGTCCAACGGAGAGAGTTAACCAGGAGGTGGTAGCAACCCTGATGTGCATGGCTGATGCAATCCGTACTCCTGGTCGTCATTCATTGTGTTGGCCGAGTATGACCACAACACCCTGAAATCCTCTGCTACAGGCTACACCCTTCAAGTGCCAATTTGGTTTCACACCCCCCCGCCCCCCCCCTTTCCCGGGCAAGAAGAAGTTGGAGTCCCTTCAGCCCTGAAGTTCGTGGGGGTGGAATTCCGTCAGCTCTCCCAATGGTTCATCAGAAAATTACGCATTGCCAGGTTAGTCAATCCAGTTACTTACCAGTTGTTTATTAAGCATAAACCCCAGGTTTCATGTGTCTCTCCTAAAACCTGTTTTGTCTTATCCCTTTGCTCCCCCAGACAGACCTCCCCCTCCACCCCGTATCATCGATGGGCAGCCAGCCTACATAGTCCATCGGATACTGGTCTCGCATGGGATTCAACGATCCTTGCAGTATCTGGTGGATTGGGAGGGCTACGGTCCTGAGGAGCGCTCCTGGGTTCCTGCCAGTGACATCATTCGAGAGTTCCGTACTCGCAGAACGGGTCGTCCTGTGGGGAACGTAGGGAGCCATTTCTACTGTGGGCTGTCATATATTTACCTGTAATTCCCATTTTGCCCACTAGATGTCTCTAGTTCTCTTTTTTCCCTTTGTGTTCTGTTTTCCCATATTTTTTAATGTCATTGCTTTCACATGTGTCTTGTTTGGTACTATGTAAATACATAGTACCAAACAAGACAAGGGAACTGAGGTAACTTAAATAAGTTACCTCAGTTCCCTTGTTTGTCACTTGGTTTTTGAATGTGCTAGCCATCAGTCCCTAGTGTGTCTCTCTTCATCTGCCCTGTTACTATGTGGAAGTTTTTTACCTTTGTTGAATTTAAAGACTTTTTGGATGTTTCCATTTCAAGTTTTCTTCGTTGGATTCGGAAGATTTGGATTCTAAGTTTTTTCCCTTGTGCCTTGCTGACTCATTACTCCTTATACTGCTCTGTGGCTCAGTGGTTAGTCAGTACCACTTTCTCTCTGGAGACGCAGGTTCAAGACTGGCTTGTGACACTATGTTCATGTGACACTATGTTCATGTGAACTCCTGTTTTGTCTACCATTCTTCCAGTGCTATAGTTTTTAGCTGTGAAATACAACTGAGGATGGTTGTGTATCCTCTTGCCTCGAGGAAATTCCAGATCTGTGACTATATTATCAGTTATGCTGTCCTCGACCATGATGTACAGTACGTGTTGTTTTATAATGAATAGTAATTTGTTATTTTTTCTGTTTAATGTTTTATATTTAATTTCTTTAGTGTCCTTGAGCTTTGGAAAGGTGCTATACTGTAAAACAATTACACACATATACATACACACACACATACATACACACACACATACATATATATATATATATACTATCTTACTCCTCCTTTTCATTACTTCAAATATGCTCCAGTAGCCTGTATTCTTCAAGGCAGTCACAAATTGCATGTTCCATAATGGCAGTAAGGCTACAAGTGCAACATGCCTAGAACTCTAACCAGATTATAAATATACGGGTCTTTGAGTAGGTCAAAACTGATGCCTGTTATTTTACTAAAACTTTAGGCTACGTGAGAAACCCTTATGATCACATGCATTTGCAATATTTCACATCGTTATTTCTTTAATTACGTAAATTCAGTAATAGTTAATAACTTTCAGCGCCTTGAAAATAATACAGAAATACTGGCAAAAATGTAAATTGTATGGAACCTTGTCATGTTGAG
The DNA here is from genome assembly GCF_025860055.1 of Xyrauchen texanus. Taxonomy (NCBI): domain Eukaryota; kingdom Metazoa; phylum Chordata; class Actinopteri; order Cypriniformes; family Catostomidae; genus Xyrauchen; species Xyrauchen texanus. Next base: position 35,513,934 of record NC_068297.1, on the reverse strand, counting down.
AAGACAAACTCCTGGACATATTGGCAAATTGTCAGCTTCTTTTGACCAGACAGCATAATGTTGATTACAAAAAAAATTATTTCGACTCATTCCTCCTTTTCTTTAAAAAAAGAAAAAATTAGGTCACAGTAAGGCACTTACAATGGAAATTAATGGGGACCAATTTTTTAAAAAAGTTTCAAAAGAATAGCCACACGACATAAACAATATGCATATAAACATGATTTTGTGCATGTAAACATGATTTTGTGTGATAAAATCACTTACAAACCTTTTCTGAGTAAAGTTACTGGCAATGTTACAACTTCATTACCATGATGATGTTAGGATGACCACCCGTCCCGCGTAGCGCGTGCGCGCACAGCGTTTGAAGCCCAATTCATAGGTCCCGCAAATTGAGACCGTGTCACGCATAATCAATGCTTGGTCAAAAAAAAAGTTGGTCGCTCTATATCCTCGAGCCCCAGGCAGCCAAACGAACATTACTTGACAGTTCAGTAGTACGCTACTGTTGCCACACCCATGTGACACACCCCTCAGTTTTTCGTTGTTGTCATGACAGCGCACGCACGTGCATACCAGACACTGGGAAGGAACTTTTAGATGCGCGCTTTCCAATTAAAAAAATGGAGAAAGGGACTGAGTCTGAGGCACCACCATCATCAAAAAAGAGAAGGTGTGGGTACAAGAAAGACTGGGAAAATGAATATTTGTGGCTGAAAGTTGTTGGGGGGGGATACCGAGAGGGCTTTTTGTGACCTTTGCAAAACGTCCTTCTCAATCGGACATGGAGGGGAATACGATGTCAAACGACACAGACTCACGGAGACTCACAAGAAACATGTCCAACAGAAAGAGACATCCAAATCTATGGATGCTTTCCTCCGACCTAAAAACGACTTTCTAGCTGACAAAGTGACTGCTGCAGAGGTGACGAGTGTGTATCACACTGTCCAACATGCTACATCATATCGGGCAGGAGATTGTGGCACAAAGCTAGCCCAAACGATTTATCCGGACTCACACATTGCCAAGAGGATGGCCTGTGGTTGGACGAAGGCAGAAGCCATTGTCACGGATGTGCTTGCCCCTGCCTCCGTCGAAGATTGCTTGAAAGTCCTCAGAAGACCACTGAATGAGCAACGAGAGGCAACAACCAAAGGTAATGTTAAAGTTATGTTCATGGATGTAAAATTGTTGTGTGTTAGCTATTTGTGACCCTGGATGACAAAACCAGTCACATAGGTCGTTTTTTTTAAATTGAGATTTATACATCACATGACAGCTGAATAAATAAGCTTTCCATTGATGTGTGGTTTGTTAGGATAGGACAATATTTGGCCGAGATACAACTATTTGAAAATATGGAATCTGAGGGTGCAAAAAAAATCGAAACATTGAGAAAATCGCCTTTAAAGTTGTGCATTTATGTTCGCGATTGTGCTCCATTCACTCACAAAAATAAATGTTTTATACATTTACGGTAGGAAATTTACAAAATATCTTCATGGAACATGATCTTTACTTAATATCCTAATGATTTTTGGCATAAATGAAAAATTTATAATTTTGACCCATACAATGTATTGTTGGCTATTCCCACAAATATACCCGTGCTACTTAAGACTGGTTTTGTGATCCAAGGTCACATTTGTCTAACGTTAGCTACCTAATGTTAGCTAATCATCTTCTACTGGTATGTTAAAAGTCATCTTTTCCTTCAGTTCACTGAAATTGCATCAGTAGCTAACGTTAGCTAACATAATGCTGCTCATCCGTGCCTTCGTGAAACCAGGCTCTGTGTATCCTTACATGATTGTGAGCAACATTTCACTATTAACAAACAAAAGCAACTATAATTTTGAAAAGGTATTAATATTTCTATAGGTAATATTTATATAAAATCAATAATGATCAAGAGAATCTCTTTTAAGTTCATCCCATCTGTGTGTGTGTGTCTCCACAGCCCACACGCCATTCTTCTCAGTGGCTTCAGATGCCTCCATTCATGGGACCACCAAGCTCTTCCCATTGTCAGTGCGTTACTGGACGCCAGACTTGGGAGTACAGACAAAGGTCCTTGATTTCTATGATGACAGTGATGAAACATCTGCCGCGATCCACAACCAGATAGTCACCAAGCTGGAGGAAAACGGACTGGGACTAGACATGATATCTGCGTATTCCGCTGACAATGCAAGTGTGAATTACAGGAGATACAACTCTGTCTTCCAGAAACTGAAAGAGAACAATAATTGCATTTTGAAGGCAAACTGTGTGGCCCACATCGTTCACAACAGTGCAAAACACGCAGGAGATCGGCTAAATATCGACATCGAAAATGTCATCAAAAAGACCTTTAGCCACTTCTCCTCATCTGCCAAACGCATTGAGGAACTTAAGTCAATTCACACCTTTGTGGAGATAGAGTACCAGTCCCTGCTTAGACATGTGCCCACAAGATGGCTGAGCTTGTGGCCTGCAGTGAAGAGGCTTCACGACAGCTGGGCTCCTATCAAGACCTACTTTCTCTCACTGGGAGAGGACCAGTGCCCAAAGTCACTATGGCGGCTGTTCAAGGGTGAACAGGATGGTGAGGGCAACCCCCTTGATCTACAGGTAATTAATTTTAATTGCACTCAACTTTTTTTTTCATCTAAATATTATTACATGAAACAGGGATTAGAGAAATGATGATAATGCAAACAGTGCCAGCACACAGGATCATTGACTCTCCTTACTTCTTTTAGGTTTACCTGTCCTTCCTCAGCAATGCACTGAAGATTTTCCACGACACTGTGCTGGTGCTGGAGTGAGAAGATGGGACTGTCTGTGAGCTCTACGATATGATGTTCACCCTAAAAACCAAGCTACAGCAACGACAGAGTGATGGTTCTTTGGGGCAGTTTCCAGACAGACAGGCAGCTGTGCTCAGAGAGGACATGTGCAACTTCTACCAGTCCTCTCTCACCTACCTTGAGCAGCGCTATGACTTCTCAGACTCCAACTACCAGAAGAAAGTGGCTAGCCTAGCACTAAAGAAGAGCCCATTCAACTTCTCCCATCTCTGTGAATCTGTAGAGGTCCTGCAGCTAAGCAAGAAGTTGGACATGGATGCGCTATATGATGAGTATTGTGTCGTTCTGCCACACCAACAGGCCATCGTGCAGTCTGGAGCTCCAGTCGTGGAGAAGTGGGCCACCTTACTCAAGCACACACACACACCAAACATGACAGCATTAGCTTCTTTCCTCTTGAGTGTACCAATCACCAATGCTTCAGTGGAGAGGGTCTTTTCACTGATGACAGGATGCTGGACGGACACAAGGAACAGATGTTCGGTAAACCTCATCAAGTCAGAAATCCAGGTGAAGAGCAACTTCACATTCAGTTGCAAGGACTTCTACACTTATGTAGTGAAAGAGAAGGTTCTCCTCAGTGCTGTACGATCCAACAAGAAATACAAGTTCAAGAAGAAACCTGAAGGTAAGAAACCAAGTTTGTCTTGGTGAAGTTTGATTGATTTTGAACATTGGTGGACTGTCTACAGGGGTGCAAATGTGTCACTTTTAGGAAACAGTAGCATTTTAGGTCAAAATATGTCATTGTTTTGCATAGCATTGTATCTTGGCACCTTTTTGTATTGTTGTCACCTTGTGAGGGCGATGGGTTTGCAATCCTCTGTCTATACTGGAAAACCATTTGGAAGCTTATCATAAAAATGATCGTTGCTTTAATTCTGTCTCTTATCTTTCTTCTTTATTTGATTCAGATACTGGTGAAAAGGTTTGAATCCTAAAGATGTCCCCAAAGTCCTAAAGGTGTCCCCAGAACACTGAACAGTTTTTTTTTCCTTCGCCTGCCTTTACTAATATGCAAGTTCACCATCCTTCCTCCCCCTTCTCGTTCCGTGAACCTCTGGAGTTATGAGTTAAGACTTTTTTTTTTTACTGTTCCTGTGGTGTTGAGCAACTACAATTCCTGTTAATCCTATAATTTTATATTATAATTTATATAAAGTGAATAAATTGTAATGAAAAATAAATAAAATTAAATAGCTAAAGTAAATCGTAAGTGGAAGTGCATCTGTCAATGAATGTTCAAAATATTATTAATCTTTATTTAGAAAAAAAAAATACACATTGGTTGGCCTATTCATGAGGATACATCAGCAATTACACATGTTTAGGGGAATAGGGCATTATCAATATACCATGTAAGGTGGTATGTGCTAGAAATGGGTAAACCACTATCAGTGAGTCTGCCCGTGGGGTGGGGGCACCGCCGCGCCAGGCAGTGTCCCATATTGTCCCTCAGAAACATACCCCTGGTCCCCCCTTGTAAAATGCCAATTTGTAAAAATGCCAATTTAAACAACTTTACAGCTCAAATGATACATGAGTTTTAACAGAAGAATTTATGCAAGTGCTTTTATAAAATCATAAGCTTCACATTTCAGTGTTTAAACCCTCAAAAAATGGGCAACATTCACTTTCGTTTTCCCCATTCACTTCCATTGTAAGTGCATCACCATAACCTTAAATTTTGCTTTTTTTCTATAGAAAAGGAGGAACGAGTTGAAATACATTTTTGTGATAATCAACATTATGCCACAAAGCTGTTGATTGAGCATAACTTAAATTGAACCTGGAACATTCCTTTCAGTTCTACTTTATCACGAGCGTTCTAAGTGCTGGTTTGAAAAAACAGACCTTACTACACTGTAAAATAATATGATCATTTATAAATCTAAGTGATAGCATCTAAAGCTTTCATAAAAGCTCATTGTAATCAATAACTACTCAAAAAGTCCAGTAGTTTGTACTCCAACTACAAACTCATCAGACATGTTTAGTAAGTTTGGTTCTCTGGTTTGTGTGCAGCTGTGTTGTGTTCTGTTGTTTCTATCGTTGTGGTGGACCTGTTTGCAGATAAAATTAGGGATTTTTACTTCCCCCCCCCAACTCATGCCATTGGTTACGTAACATTGGGGTTGGTCTAAGCAGGTCGCAGTAAAAACTTCTCAGGTTAACGTCCCTTGTTCCCTACAAAAGCGGAACAAGATGCTGCGTTGTGACCTAGCTGTGAATATGTGTGTTAGACGCACCTTTGGCCAGGCTATAAATGGATGCGTCACCAGAGTGTCGTCAGATACTTCTTTTGAAGAGCAGTCCTGGGGCATCCCAGTGCGGCAAAGAAGCGCAGCATCTCGTTCTGCTTTTTTCAGGGAACAAGGGTTACATACGTAACGTTCCCTTTACAAAAAGCTTCACTAGGATGCCACTGGCAAATGCAGTCTGAAGGGTACAGACCGGAAAAAGTCTGTGAAGTCTTTGCTGCTCCGGCGTTACAAACGGCAGGGAGCAGAAGGCTTAGAGAGTGACCGGACATAGGGGTGGACCCAGTCCAACTCGAGTCTGGCCACCGCACTAGTAACCACATCGAGCAATTCCTCTGCTGATTTTTTATCGCGGACGGAAAGCTCGGAGGCGGGTAGAGATTCGAGGTCCCCCTCTAGAACCGAAGAGGTGCCAGAACGCGCTTCAAGATGATGGGAAGGAAAATGGACGAACTCGTCTCTTGCTCCTCAGCCAAATCCATGTGAGAGCCCCACGAATGAAGCGAGGGTGCTGGCTCCCAGAAGCAAGCGAGGCGAGCGCGAAGCACTTTGCCTGAAAGCAGATCGCAGTGCTCACACCCGCCCCGCTCCAACGCGATAGCAGCGTGCTCCTCCCCCAAACAAACAGAGCAAAACTGAAAAATCGTTTGCCCTGGCTTTCAGTTATTCTCTCTCTCTCTTTTTATAAATATATATATATATATATATATATTTTTTTTTATTATTGTTTTTTTTTCTAGAAAGAAGAAGAGAAAGGAGAAAAGGTTCACTGCGCACTGCCTAACCAAGTTCTAACTCCTAGCAGAGGAAAGAAAGTTTTGACAGGCTTGCGATACACACACATACAGAATAGCTCTGAAAAAAGAGGATCTGATGACACTGTGGTGACGCATCCATTTATAGCCTGGCCACAGGTGCGTCTAATGATTACATCAGCCAAGGCTATAAATTCCGATCAATGTTCATTGTCGTGTTACACACATATTCACAGCTAGGTCACAATGCAGGATTGTTCCCATAGCGCTTTGCTCAGCGCAGCATCCTAATGAAGCTTTTTGTAAAGGGAACAGATACATTTTCAAGGTGCCACAGAAAAACAGTGCTTACAGTTTTTGAGAAACAGAAAGTATTTTAACACAGAAAAAGTTACATACATCAGCTTAAAATCTGTTGCTGTGTTTTTGTGACAGAAAGCACCAACATAAGCTTACCAAATGAGTCATTGCATAAAATGTAAACTGTATTGTATCTGGTGTTTATTTATATATATATAAATACAATATATAGTACATATATATAGCAGAGGGTTTCATTAAGGGGGGCAAAATATATGTCTCTGATGTAATTTGCAGACCAGCAGAAAGTTTATCAAATAAAACATACTGGAAATATGTTTATGACTTGATTGTATTACCATTTTATCAACGTATGATGATGATCAGATTACAACAGTTCTCGAGTCAACAGTACACTGAGTCAGTCGCAACAGTTCTCCAGTCAACAGTATGAACAGAGTCTGCATTGCCAAAAATCGATGAGTGTGCTGATACTCATGTAAGTGTAAGTTACTTTAAAGATTTTATTTATTTTTGCTAATGTGTGAACGGCTTGTAACGCAACCTAGGACGTCCTTCCTGGTTGCCTATTAAAGACTGTAGACTGATTTTCTTGCGAAGGGAGCAGGTCGGTTTTGCCGGGAAAATCCAAAGGATGTGACATTTATATGCGCTCCCGACAGAATTGAATCAGTAATAGCTTCTTTTCTGCTATTCAACAGCGTCAACAGACAGTCTGCAACACTAGGTAACGTTACCTTAGAGATGGAATCCAGCAAATGTCGGGCTCCCAGCACAACACCGAAACCTACACAAACTTGCCAAAAAAAAACAAAAACAACAAAAAAACATTTATCTACTGAATCCTGTCTGGCTAAGCGTGAACGTGATCGTGGTCGAGGGAAAACTAGAGTGAACATCGGCAGGACATTAGCAGCGTACATCTAGCAACTTTTTATATTAATTTGTTTTTTAAATATTGGGCTTATTCGTGAAACATGAGCATTTTTGTGTAAATTGTTCGTAAAGCTAGTCTGACATACATTTTCTGATTCATGAAAGTTTTCAGATTTTCAAAATGTTAGTCGGTACGAACAAAATGTACACCTGCTCCCAACCATGTGTAAATCGTGCGTAAGACATCCAAACATGTTCTGTTCTTTTAGACAAACTGTTATAACTACATTTTGATAGAAGTGAAATTAAGCAAGAAATGAAAAAATGTACTAATAATTAAATGAGTGAAATTAACCTTTAAAAAAAGGATTTTTGTGTAGAAACGTTTTTTTATGAGTCTATACGTGGCGCCATGCGAGGTTCGAACGTGTGAACAGTGAGCTCTGTGCACTTTGCTAGTTTTAACACTATTAATGTCATAAACCGGTGAGATTCGATACACTCAGTTCCAAAACTGTTGTAGGAGGACAATATATCAAAGATTTCAAAATCCTCTGGCTCTGGAAACACCTGCTCAAGCTGACATGAGCCCAGGAGCCGATTTGGTTGGACAAATGAGGGAAATTCACAGAAAAATTTTGAACATGTCAGCAATGCTGACGAAGGTCATTGCTGACTTGGAGGATCTTGCTGTAATATGTCGATTGATCACTGCCATGGAGACAAAATTCACTGAGGTGGTTACAAGATTGAGGGAATTATCTGCTAATCCACTAGCGAACAAGGTGGATTTGGAGCGTGTCTGGGGACTTGGAGAACCGTAGCTGACAGAATAACTTCCGTATTGTTGGAATTCCAGAGGCAAAGAGGGTCAGGATATGGTGAAATTCCTGGACTGGCTCTTTCCGAGTCTGCTCGACATAACAGGCAATAAGCTTGGAATCGAGCAAGCTCACTGGGTTTCGGCTCGGCGATCTGCTGAGATCATCCGGTGAAGATCTTGTGTTATGCGAGGCGAGGAGTAAAGGAAGGCTTTCTTGGAACCACAGCATTTTCTTGTTCCCAAACTTTGCGAATTTGACGAGAGAAACGTGATCGATTCAAGGAGTGCAAGAAACTCTTACATAAACCGAAGGTCGCTTTTGCACTGATGTTCTCACTGAACTTTAACTTGACTGTCTGAGGAAACTGAGCAGCTTTTTTGTTTCATTTGTGCTGGTTCCGCCTAGTGGCTGGAGTTTGTTTAGTGAAGGAACACACCTTCGGGACAGTTATGTGGATGAATATACATGTTCTTTGTGTTTATTCCACCTATTGGCTGGAGTTTGTTTTATAGATTATCTTTTGTTGTGTAATTCTGTCTCACAAAATTTGTATAGAAACACCGGACTTGAGCAATCCGACGGCAAAGTTGTCCTGGGGGCTCTCGTATGCGTGCATGGAATGTTTGAGTTTAGAAGGATGGATGCCAGTTGGCGCTGTCATGCACGGGGTTAATGCACACATTTTTCTTTGTTCTGTTTGTTTGGTTCGGGGGAAGTTTGGGGTTTGATTGTTGCACTAATGTTGGAATGCTGTCTTTATAATTTTGTTTTTGACATACATCTATTTTTTTGTCAATTTAATGTAAAAATTGTCAAATGTTAATATGAGTGGATTGTCTCTCTCCATGTGGAATGTGAATGAGCTGGGGCACCCCATAAAAAGAAGGAAGGTTATTTCTCTTCTTAAGCATAAAAAACATGATATATTGTTTCTATATGGGCTTCTATAGCGGTTAAGGCTCTGGGTTACTGACCATATGGTCAGGGGTTCAAGCCCCAACACCACCAAGACACCACTGTTGGGCCCTTGAGCAAGGTCCTTGAACCTATCTGCTCCAGGGGCGCCGTACCATGGCTGACCCTGCACTCTGACACCAGCTTAGCTGGGATATGTGAAAAATAAATAATTTCACCATGTATAAGCAGAAATGTATGTATAATGTGTGACAATTGATCAATTTATATTTATTTTCTTTATTTATATTATGTTCTATGTTCCCCCGCATGAAGATGAAATATTTAGGAAGATATGGAGTGGACAATTCAAATGTCTCAAACAGATTAAAGATAAATTAGGAAGAGCCATTATTGTTTTAGAAGAAATTCAGGGGCAGCGTCTTATTTTTGGCTAATATTTACGCACCTAACTTTGATGATCAGGGCTTTTTAATAGATCTTGAAATTATTTTGTAAGCCGTTGGCACCCCTCATGATATTTCGGCTCGGCGATCTGCTGAGATCATCCGGTGAAGATCTTGCGTTATGCGAGGCGAGGAGTAAAGGAAGGCTTTCTTGGAACCACAGCATTTTCTTGTTCCCAAACTTTGCGAATTTGACGAGAGAAACGTGATCGATTCAAGGAGTGCAAGAAACTCTTACATAAACCGAAGGTCGCTTTTGCACTGATGTTCCCGGCTAAATTGAGAATAGATGCTAAGGATGGCCGTAAAATATTCCCCAGCAAGCAATGTATATGTCAATGGAGTGAGTAAGTTATTTCATGGTATACATGTTGCAGCCAAGTGGACCGACTCACTGAACTTTAACTTGACTGTCTGAGGAAACTGAGCAGTTTTTTTGTTTCATTTGTGCTGGTTCCGCCTAGTGGCTGGAGTTTGTTTGGTGAAGGAACACACCTTCGGGACAGTTATGTGGATGAATATACATGTTCTTTGTGTTTATTCCACCTATTGGCTGGAGTTTGTTTTATAGATTATCTTTTGTTGTGTAATTCTGTCTCACAAAATTTGTATAGAAACACCGGACTTGAGCAATCCGACGGCAAAGTTGTCCTGGGGGCTCTCGTAGGCGTGCATGGACTGTTTGAGTTTAGAAGGATGGACGCCAGTTGGCGCTGTCATGCACGGGGTTAATGCACACATTTTTCTTTGTTCTGTTTGTTTGGTTCGGGGGGAAGTTTGGGGTTTGATTGTTGCACTAATATTGGAATGCTGTCTTTATAATTTTGTTTTTGACACACATCTATTTTTTTGTCAATTTCATGTAAAAATTGTCAAATGTTAATATGAGTGGATTGTCTCTCTCCATGTGGAATGTGAATGAGCTGGGGCACCCCATAAAAAGAAGGAAGGTTATTTCTCTTCTTAAGCATAAGAAACATGATATAGTGTTTCTATATGGGTTTCTATAGCGGTTAAGGCTCTGGGTTACTGACCAGATGGTCAGGGGTTCAAGCCCCAACACCAAGACAACACTGTTGGGCCCTTGAGCAAGGTCCTTGAACCTATCTGCTCCAGGGGCGCCGTACCATGGCTGACCCTGCACTCTGACACCAGCTTAGCTGGGATATGTGAAAAATAAATAATTTCACCATGTATAAGCAGAAATGTATGTATAATGTGTGACAATTGATCAATTTATATTTATTTTCTTTATTTATATTATGTTCTATGTTCCCCCGCATGAAGATGAAATATTTAGGAAGATATGGAGTGGACATGTTTTCTTTAGTGCTGGCTAAAGTAAGAGCAGGGGAGTCATTACACTGACAAGAAAACATCTACAATTCAAATGTCTCAAACAGATTAAAGATAAATTAGGAAGAGCCATTATTGTTTTAGAAGAAATTCAGGGGCAGCGTCTTATTTTTGGCTAATATTTACGCACCTAACTTTGATGATCAGGGCTTTTTAATAGATCTTGAAATTATTTTGTAAGCCGCTGGCACCCCTCATGATATAATATTGAGAGGGGACTTTAATATTTTGATGGACTCAGTCCTTGATCATAGTGAAGCAAAAGTGTGTAATCCCCTAGTGCAACATTGACGCTTCACAGGATGTGAAAATCCTGTAAACAATCTTGGTCTTACCAATTTTTGGAGACTTTTAAACCCATCTGGTAGGGACTATATATTTTTTTTCATCAGGTCCATAAGATTTATTCTAGAATAGATTTTTTTTATATCATTTAATATGTTGTTGATTGCTCAATTGGAAACATTTTAGTCTCAGATCACGCCATGGTGAATTTAGAGGTGTTGCCACATATGGAGAAAAGGAAATCATATAGTTGGTGCTTTAATGTATATTTTTTGCTAAATCCTGAATTCCACCTAATGTTAAAGGCTGAAATCAGTGTTTATATGGATATCAACTGGTCCTCGGTATCCTCTGTGGGCGTGGCTTGGGAGCTGGATCATACAGAATGCCTCATTCACCAAAAAATCCAAAGCATGAGAACTTCTGGCTTGATATATAAAACAGAAAGAGTCTTTTTCTTCCATTCCCGCAGTGAAATCTGCTGCTGGTGAAATATTTACCTTAGCCATTGATATTAATAATGCTTCTAAAGAATTCTATCTTGATCTCTATTGTTCCATGTCTTTGTCTACTGGTTAGTATATTAGAAACTTTGTGGAACCATTAGAACTTCCTAAACTGACAGCTAAGCAAAAAAATTCTCTTGATTTTGAGATAACCTTGGAGGAGCTTAGCGAGTTAATTATTATAATTATAATTATATACAGGCAAGGCTTCGGGGCAAGAGTTTTCACATCTTATGCTACAGAACTGTCTCCACTTTTGTCAGAAGTTTATATGGAAAAAAATGGAAAGATTCTGCCAACCATGATGCAAGCCCGGATCAGTTTGATTCTTAAAAAGGACAAAGATTCAAGCGAGTGTAAGAGTTACCGTCCAATTTCCCTGATCCAGCTAGATGTTAAAATATTGTCAAAGATTTGGCTAAACAATTATGTAAAGTTATGACATCTCTTATACATAGAGATCAGGTGGGGTTTATTCAGGGCTGTAGCTCTTCTGATATCATTAGGTGTTTCATCAATATCATGTGGTCAGTGGCAAATGATCAGACTCCGGTCGCTGCTATCTCATGCCGAAAAGGTGTTTGATATGGTAGAAAGGGATTATCTTTTTAAGATTTTGGAAATGTATGGGTTCGGGAATACTTTTATTGGTTGGATTAAGTTACTTTATAGACACCGGTAGCAGAAATACAAATTGATTAATTTCAGATTTGTTTTACTCTGGATAGGGGCACCCGGCAGATTCCACAATAAGAAAGGAAGATGATTTTCCAGGGGTGGTGGCGGGAAGAGTGGCGCATAAGCTTTTTCTTTGCGCAGATTATATTTTATTATTTGTCTCCGACCCTACTAGATCTATGCTTTGCCTCCACATAATTATTAATTATTTTCTAATTTCTCTAGATACAGAGTTAATTGGTCTAAATCCGAAGTTTTGGCTCTGACAGCGTACTGCCCGGTAACAGCTTTTCAGCCGGGCACCTTCCAGTGGCACAAGCAGGGCATTTTATTCCCAGCCAATTTGTGTAATTTAGTTATTTTGCTGGACAGATTGGATTGAGAGGGAGGTTAAATTGCTCTGTGATCTATTTGAGATTGGAGTGTTGAGATCCTTTGAAAATATGGTGCAACATTTTGGGATTCCCAGATCTCAGTTCTTTAGGTATTTACAGCTGCACCACCTGTTCTGTACTATTTTTGCCCCTAAAGTGGCAGATACTCTGAGAGTTAAGAAAAGTTTATGAGGCATCAGTGTATTGCTCCCTGCTAATTCAGAGTTTGGGGAATGGAGCTTTGGCTTCTCTCAAGAGATTTTGGGAGAAAAATCTAAATTGGTATTGGAGCTGGGGGTGTGGGCCAGGATTCTAAAAAACATCAAGTCTGCATCTAGAGAGGCAAGGGTGCACCTTATGCAATTCAAGATTTTACATAGCTTCTATTGGAAACCCTCTAAATTGTATAGGCTTGGTCTTAAAGACACACCCACCTGCTGGCGATGCCAATCAGAAGATGGAGACACAACATATGTTTTTGGTGCTGTGTTGAGATCCAAGAATTTTGGTTGAAGGTTAATTTTCATGTGTTATGTATTGGGCACTCAAATAAAATTTTGCCCCAGATTCTTAGGCAATGGGGAGGTCATCAATATAGGGGATAAACACATAGAAAATTGGGTCCTAACCAGTGTTATGATATATATATATATATATATATATATATATATATATATATATATATATATATATATATATATATATATACATTTCTGTGTGTGTCTATAATCATGTGTGACCACAGGGATGTTGTTGAGGGTCAGGGTGGGGTTGGGGATTGGGAGGGGTAATTGTGGGGGTTAAATCTCGATTCTGTGTATACATGTTTTGCTTTTCCTTGTTATCTATATGAATCAATACAAATGATTAATCAGAATAAAGAAACTTTTCTTTGCTGCTTGCATACATTTTTTTCAAAGTAGAAGATCTTGACATGATGTGAAAGGTTCATGGAAAGGTGAAGTTTTTGTTTTCTCGAAGGCGTTCTAATAATTTATTTAAAGAGTTTTGCTATTGCAAGGGAAGAGCATCACTTTACAATCTTGGATTTACTCAAGAAGTTTCTCCAATTATGCTGGCGATACGCTCAACCGAATCAGAGGTCAATGGTGGTGGACAACCAAACCAGAGCATGTGAGCGAAGAGGAGCGGTATGACACTCTGCTGAATAATCCGCTCCATGCGTGTGCACTCCACTCAACCGCTCATGGACCAAGCGGACGCTCCGCTCAAGTAATGCTTACACTCTCCCCTAAAAAAAAATTTGCTCAAATCCCAATACAACATTACATTTCTCTGTAGTAGGCTATACTTGTTTCCAGACACGCACACTCACCCGAGCAACTGCACCTTTGCTCACATGGACTGAGCAAAGGTGTAAGTACCCCTCTGGGTGAAATATATGCTTTTACGAAATGCTTAGTTCCCGGTCTGTCGCTCACTTGATGTTGTGTCAAATGAAGTGACACTAGGGGACTTTCTTGAAGGCCTCGGTTACCTCTGAACTTGAGAAAAGGCAAATGTGAATTTGGCAGACAGAATTTGTTCCTGGTCGAGATGCGGGAGGTAGACAAAGCCAATTTATCAATGCCCTGTCTCCCAGCTCTGCCTATTTGGCGACACCATCGACGACTTAGCCCAGCAGTTTTTGGCTGTGAAGAAACAGACAATGGCCATTTCCCACATCATGCCCCACGGGCCGTGCTCCATCTGCTCGCAGAGGGCCTCCCACTGCAGCTTCCAAACGCCAGGCAGCTCCACCTCAACCTCATCTTCGATGACCCAGAAGGCTCCCAAGCGCTCATGAGATGGATGACCCAGGGAACAAGATGTTTTTTCCGGAGCTGGTAAACAGACCACTCCGTCCCCAGGTGGAGGGACGGGAGGAGGATACTTATTTACAAACCTTATATCTTTTGCCCACATTCTCAATAAAAGAGCGATTTCCAACAAATGCAATTCTCACGGCAACCCGGTGCCACACTCCGGCAGTCCCGGCACCCCTAACGCAGACACCTCACCTCCGGACCCACGACTGCTGCCCCCCAACCGGCCGTTTCTGATGAGTCTAGAGGACGCCTACACCGGACCTCCTCCTCAGTCACTTACCCACCCTGCCAGGTGCGCGGAGGGAGGTAAGTGCTTCGAGCTTTCTCTCAGCAAAAAAGCCTCCCGACGCAACACTACCTGCTCCACCCCGCTGCTCCGCCCCGCCAGGTATGTCGAAAATGAATGCCCCCCTTGTGCGCCTCGCACAGAGCTTGGACACATGGCTTTCACTTAATAACCCGTCACGCTGGCTGGCCAGGACCATCCGACTCAGCTATGCAATTCTTAGGCAATGGAGTTTGCCAGGCCCCCGCCCCCTTTCGGCGGCGTCCGCTTTACCTCGGTGCACAGTGAAGATGCCAACACCCTACGTGCAGAGATACATACCATGTGTTCATCACCCCTGCCTGCCACCAGACTTTCAACCCCTGGACAGACCTTGGTTTTCTGCGGACAGGAGTCCCCCTACAGTAGGTGTCCCAACGTGTTCTGGTCACCACAGAGAGCATTGGGACGGGGCAGGGTTGGCATGTCAACTGCCTAGAGTTGCTGGCTGTAATTCTTGCCCTGTGGAGGTTTCTCCTACTACTTCGGGGAAAGCACGTCTTGATTCGCTCAGACAGCCCGCCATCTCCTCCTTTGGAGCCAGCAGAGACTCAGGTCTTTGTGCACCACTCGTATCCCTGGCAACCTCAACGCGGCAGCGGACGTGCTGTCGCGACAGGGCACACTCAGCAGAGAGTGGAGGCTCCACCCCCTGGCGTTCCAGCAGATTTGGGAGCCTTGGCAGGTGGTGGTCTCCGTATAGAATTTTCTAGGAGTTGGAAAAGAACGTGTTATAGCATTAAAATGGCCCCAGCCACTTTAACTATATGAGACATTGAGAGAGAAAAGGCGCGGCTGGCGCGGCCTGCTCCCTTGCTTGGCTCGTCACTTTGTTCCCCCCCTTCAGGATGCCGGAAACCTAAAAATGTTATTATGTTTTTTATGAGGCATTGGGGAAGGGTACGTGCAGTCTGAAGCAGCCTGTTGCTTTGACATGCAACTGCCTGCCCGCACCTGCGTCAGCAGCTCACGTACACGGTTCAGCGCATGGCGTGATTGAATAGGGACCGACAGACGGAGAATGTCTAGGTTACTGTTGTAACCTCCGTTCTCTGATGGAGGGAATGAGACGTTGTGTCCCCCCAGCCACGAAGCTGAACTGTAACGGCCGAACCTTATTCTCAGCTCCTCAGTGCAAAACCTGAATGAACAGATGCACAAATCCCTCCTTTTATACCTGTATGTCTGGAGGAGGGACATGCAAATTCTGTCTGCCAAATTCTCATTGGCCTTTTCTCAAGTTCAGAGGTAAACGAGGCCTTCAAGAAAGTCCCCTAGTGTCACTTCATTCGACACAACGTCTCGTTCCCTCCATCAGGGAATGGAGGTTATAACAGTAACCTAGATGTAATGTGCACAGGTAAAAGTTAAATTCATAATTATTCTTCAGTTGTCTCCATGGAATGATTATTAGGCTAATGTAGATTTGATACATTATTATGTTACTCATTTAATGATATCAGACTTTGGGTCTGTAAATTAAAATGAGCAATTTTTCATCCTAATTTTGTATTCAGTTGTAAAGGGCGTATTAAGTTATCCAGAATTTTTTTTTCTCTCTTTTCAGTAATGTTGCTTGATTAATAGCCTATTCCCTACAATTTTATATATAGGAATTGCATACAATCTAAAGGACAATGTTTATTTATATAATAATTAGTATTAAATATTAACCATAGATTTAACAAATAAAATATATTCATCCTGCATAAAGTAAGAATTTGTCCACTATATATATATATATATATATATATATATGAAATCATGTTTAATGATCCCAAAACAAATATGATTAGGATAGGAGTATGATAACTGTGAATGAACTCCATTTATGAATGTTTGGAATTCACTAACATACTCACATTTTACTAACAAATATAGGGAATATGAAGCAATTGTGAATCTGGCGGAAAGTTATCAGGAAGCTCCATTTTACCCATAAATTACTGGGTAAAATGTAAAATTAAAATTTGGATATTTACAAAATTTTCATGAATAAGGCCCACTAAGTTAACATTATGCTATGTGTTATATTATCCTGGAATTAGTTTTAAAAAATGAATTACCACTGCTGCGAGGGGGTTTCAATTACAGCCTCTGAGAGAGTGGCAGTAAATTTGGCATCTTCTCCCATCTGACTATCTTAATCCACTGGGCTCAATTTGTTTTCTTCTGAAAAGCCATTTAATAGTGGATTTTTCCTTTTGCTCTTGGAGTAAAAGGATAAGTGAAAATAATATTTGCAGTAGTCTCCCATTCACCACAGTCTAAGTTTACCCTGCAACCATTTACTTCCCGCGTAACAAAACCCAGACAAAACAACAGAGTGTGAAAAAGGTCTATTGAGTATTGTGCATACATATTATTTTTAAAGTTGTTATAAGCTGGTTCATGGTTTCTGTGAAAAGGGTGAGTTGATTAAGATTAGTTTAGAGACTTTATATGCGTTAGACATGTACAACATCCATGTTTGTACATCTGTGTCTGCATTGGGTCATTTACAGTAGGTGCAAAATACATATCCAAGATGTAATCAATAGTTGTAGGTTGCACTGGTGTTCTTTATTATCTCATCATCATCTTGCTCCTGTCTTCAGCCTGCCTGATATGTTATAGAATATTTGACTGACAACGATGTGCCCAGCAGTTGCCCTTATACGTCTCCGCCAGAGAAACCGTCCCCTGGAGGAGTATGTAATGGATTTCTGTGGGCTTTGCCATTTGGTGGACTTTGGGGAGACCTCACTAAAGGACTTTTTCACGGAGGTTTGGATGAGCCATTATATTCCTTGTTGCAGAGAGGAGCTATAGATATGAATTTGACAGAGTATACTGACTGTGCACTTCGACTTAGTGGTTCTTTCTTCACTGTGGGAGTGGCTGATGAGAAACATCAGAGTCCTCAACCGCCCAGACCTCGCCTCCATCCGAGTCAACCATGTCAGAGTCCACTGCCATAACCAGCACGCCTCCCACAGTCCACGAGCCAGCGCCCACACCTGCCACGGTCCACGAGCAAGCGCCTGAAGCCTCGTCCGTCCCAGAGTCAGCGCATGTCCCTGGCCACCTTGACCTCAATGCCTGAGTCCCCGGCCGCCTTGATCTCCGATGCAAAAATGTGGTGCTTGTTCAGACACCTCCTCCTCAACATGTCCTCTTCAAGCTTTGGTTGGTATTTTCGAGGTATTTCAAATATATCACTTTTAAAGCTTTGGCATGGTAATCTACCCAAAATTACAGAACAACAGTTTGTCATTCAAAGCAATATCAGTCTCGAAATTGATCCAGGCTATTCATCTGCACTAAATGGCAATTTTGTGATAATGAAAGTCCTGAGGCACAGAGAGTACGTGAGCATGCTTACTGCAGTTAATTGATGTGCAATAACATAATCAGTGCAAGACAACTATTGTGGATATGCTACTGGAACTATTGGAATGCAAGCATGATACAAGTTATTTAAACAGCTTTAAAATAGACTTTTCTATATTTCTGAGAAAGAGATCAAGCCAGTCTCTGTGATAATATATGTAGTATGTACATGACAAAATCCAGGAATGAAAGAGATGCTGTATTTGAATGTTTGAATGACTGACTCTTGGGAACAAAAACAAGTAAAACAATTTAAATGAAAAAATACAGTGTTGAGAAAAAGTAGCGTGTGCACACCCTCTTAAAAGGTATAGTGAACAAGCAAAGGATAAGTAAATGCAAGTAGACTACTGTTTACTTGAAGTGTAAGATGAAGTGTAATCCCTGTGCCATTAGGCACTAAACAAAAAAAAACAGGTTTCCCCAACACTCCTACCACCCCTTCTGCCCCATATACCATTTTTCGCTGTAAAAGTACTGTAAATTTGCACTAAACTCATGCCATCTAAAACAAACAGGGCAATTTTTGAAAAGCGTCACAGAGCAACACTCTTTGTGAATCTACAAATGACCTACAACCCTAACCCTAACTTGCATCAGCACATTAAACTGGGGTTGGTGAAAGTATTTTATCATAATAAGTAAACAATTAATCTTTAAAGAAATAAAAGATCAAAGATGATGTGTCCATGTTGATTACATCAGACTCACCAGAGCAGGATCCAACTCTTCATTGAGCAAGGCATCATTCTTAATCAAAGCCACTCTCTGAGCAAAACGACAGGTGGATATAGACTCCTGAGAAAGAGAGAGAGAGAGAGACAATTTTTGCATTTTAAAAATACACTTTTAATAAAAAATATTCATACAAATAAAATAAAAAGATTATTCCAACAAAAGATAAAAATGCTTAATCAAAACATAGCAAATAACTTCATTATAACTCGTATAAAAACTATACGCATAAAAAACTATAAAAATTCCATACCACATTAAGCAAAAAACTCTTTTTAGAGCCCTGATCAATTCACTCAATCTTACACAAGCTTGTTTTATACAACAAAAATGAAACAAATTGGATGCATTTGGAATAACTACATTTACAGAAGCATTTACAGCAACTGCACTGTGTAGAATTCTCCATTGAAGGTCCTCTGATAATGTTGCTAATAGTGATTCATGCAAGATTATCCAGACAGTTTTTACATCATACTCTACCTCCAACATTTCTCTCCACACTGTCAATTCTTCCTTTTAAATATTCTTTATTTAACACTTTTACACAACATTTGTACAATACCTTTCTTTCAACCTCATACAAACTTAAATCTTCTAACCCCTTTAAAAATAAATACAAAATCCAGTCTGTCCTTTAAGATACATTTCTGGAAAAGTGTAATTGCTTGGAACAATTTTCCCAGAAAAATAATCTTTCAACAACAACTCTGTGGTAATACTTTGACAAGTAAGCAGGATAATGGATCTGTGAATGCAAAGAGATTTAAATCCTAGTAGAGAAGTCAGTGCTTTAGTGTCATTAAAATCAGGACCACCCACATCCACTAACTGATGCATCTTCAAAGTTTTGGTTATTCAAAATGAATGGGTTAGCACATATGTGACTTAAGAAGTTACATCTAACTGAGCCATTAACAAACTGTTCTTGCAGAAACAAATAAAATGAAGGTGTTCATTCCAAGTAATGGCCCTCTACATTGCAAGTAAATCACTAGCATAAGCAACCAAATTTTGTGCTATGTGACTAAAATATAAATGTTATAAGCCACTGGCGAGTAAAAATTCAGATTTTACTCACCAGAGCTATAGTTGTGTAGTGGTGAAGAAGAAATTGAGCACTGCAATCCTTTTACTGAACAAAATGCCGGCGATAAGGAAGCTGGTTTCAGCCTCATCTTTTACAGCATGTTGTGTCTCGTGAGTGATTGCCCTGAAGAACATTGACCTTATTTGGCTGCAGTGGATCTGGATCTATGGTAATCGTGCTGTCCCCATCACTTTTGTTGAGCCTTGGAATTTCACTGACATTATATATAACGACATCAACTATGATTCTACTGTCTGATCATTTTCAACATTCTCTGTTTTAAAGCAAGCCTACAGACCAGTTACACATATTTGGACTTCAGTTATAAGGTAAAAGTGTTTGTAAAAAAAAATTGACTTACTTTGAGAACGTGTACAATAAGTATTAGTACAATCAAATCACATTATACAAGTCAAAGTTTCCTTTTGCTTTGTTCCATGTGTTTTGTATTCAAAGACGAGTCTCAGGCACCCCATTTCCATTTCATGTCTCTTTAAAAATCTTTTTTTTTTTATTTACAGTCAGTTGGTGATCAAAAAGATACAAATAAACATTATTTCTAGTCATACATTGCACGGATGAAGGAAAAACAACACTGCAACGTCTCTCTCGTTTATGTACGCTGTGCTCATTCAACCATAAACACTTCTCTCAAAGAGAGAGTGCCAAATTAGCACTTGTTATACATATCAGTGTAAACTAGGTCTGCACGATATGGAGGAAAAATGGAATAAGCGATAAGTTGTTGGATAATGTGATCAATATGCAATACGATATTCCTATAATGATGTCATCGGAGTGCATGGAACATCATAACCCCCAACGCCCATATAAAAAAAATCACCATCTATTCCAGTGATCACAAAAATACAAATTGCATTTAGACTGTGCATTATACTTTTTTACCATTAGCTATGTAGCAATATTAAAGTTCATATTTAAATATTTGTATTTTTTTTTAAAAAAGCCTATGAATATAGTTAAAGTAAAATCTGAGCGGCCTCCCATCCACCAGAGGGAGCCCTCACCTGAATACTGAACTCTGTCACTTCCTGTTTCTGCCACATCAGTTCCTGCCATGTCACTTCCCGTTTGCTCTGTATTTAAGCCATGCACACTCACTCACACCTTGCGAAGTATTGCCAGTTCACCTGCTTTATCAATCATTTATCTGTTGCTGTCTCGTTCTGCTTCATGATATGATCTACTGCCTATTTATTGGAATTAAGTTATTTTGTATTGTTTGGATTGATTAACTGTTGCCAACCTCTGCCTGTATTACTTACTACGTTTGTGATTTCTAATTTGGATGTTGTAAGAGATCCAGTAATAAGGCAGTTCAGGTCAGTCAACTTTTAATGTTTTCCTCAATGTCACACAAACAGCTTCAATGACATACAAAACAGCACTGAGCCTTCAGCTTCACAAATATCAAATTATCCGTTCTTAGTAGTCATTTATATATAACACAACTCATATCTGTCTGTCTCTCTCTCCCTTGGAGGCTCTGTGGCTGCTCTCTTATGCCGCTCTCCCCGTGCTCACTGAAATTAGAGACAGGTGTTAGACATAATTTAACTCAGGTGCAAGCGCCCTTACCGCTTTCTCTCCCGGACGGGTGCTTGACCATGGCCCTGCTGCCACAGATGTGTTCATTAAACTCTTAAAAAATGTATTTTAACCCGACCTCCTCGACCTACAAACTGAGTTTGTTACAGAATACTAACCCCAATCCGAATCCAGCGGAAATATCACAGATTCAATTAACAGAGTGAAGTGCTACATGGATTCCAAACTCAACTTACCAGTCGAAATGCTGCTAACGAACATCTGACCCATTATATTCAATCTCTTCTACCGACCAGAAAAGAATCGGTAAGATTTGCTTTACCTGACAAATTTGATTGTTCAGCTGATAAAAGTGATTTCTACACAAGTGTCAGATATATTTCTACAACCAGCATGAGGCTTTTCATCTGGAAAGGATTAAGTGTTCGTTTGATATGACTCTACTCACTGGAAAAGCACTAGATTGGTCATCAGCCATTTGGGAAACGGACAATCGGGTACAAACTTCGTTTGATTATTTTGCTAAACAGATCAAGGAAGTGTTTGAATATCCTGTAACAGGACAGGATATCTCTGTAAAGCTTTTGCACTTTGCCAGGGAAAACAACATGCCACTGATTACACTGTTCATTTCTGCACACTAGCTGCTCAAAGCGGTTGGAATGATATAGCTTTGAAGTCAGTCTTTAGTAAGGGGCTTAATCACGAGTTACAAGTAGAACTAGCATGCAGAGATGAGACCACTACACACTCTCAATATATCAACATGGTTGTCAAGATGGACAATTTAATTAGTAATAATCCCCAACCGAAAAACTCTCAAGCCTTTTCACCACCAACCATGTCTATCAATAATTCAGTTCCTGTACCATCAGGACCTATGCAAATCGGATATACTAGGTTGCAGAGGAACGCTACCGATGTCGCAATGAAAGGCTATATTTCTACTGTGGACATTCAGGTCACCAATGTGCGGCATGCCCCAATAAGACCAAGTTCTCCAGCAAAGAAGTGGGTAAAAGAATTACCTAATTTCCTCACAAACAAAGCTTTAAACTACCACTGACCATAGATTTTGGTGGTCTACACTGTTTCAGCATAAGTAGATTCCGGGGCAGCTGTAAACTTGATTCATCACAAACACATCACTGAACAAAACATACCTACCTTTCCATGCATACCTTCAATCAACATAAAACCCATAGGAACATGCATCACACAACAAACCATACCTTTGAATATATGCATTGGTCTTTTTCATACTGAAAAAATTTCATTATATGTGATATCCTCTATAAGAACCAGATCATCCTGGGACACCCATGGTTAGCAGTTTATAATCCCAATATCTCTTGGGCACGAGGTGAACTCATCAAGTGGTCAAATTATTGTCAGCAGAACTGTTTCCTGTCAGAAATCACTATGACATGTCTTTCTACCAGCACAGAAAGCCCCAAGGTTCACCAAGATTCCTGTGGAGTATGCAGAATTTTCTGAGGTGTTCAGTAAAGATAAAACAGCCCAGCTTCCCCCTCACCGTCCCTGGGACTGTGCCATTGAACTCCAGCCTAATGCAGCTCCTCCTAAAAGAATGGTATACACACTGTCTTTTACAGAAAATTATGTTGAAGAGGCATTAACTTCAGGCATCCTGCACCCTTCCACATCCCCTGCTGTAGCAGGATTCTTCTTTGTGGAAAAGAAAGATTGTGGCCTCAGACCCTGCATTGATTACTCAACTCAGTGACAGTCAAATATAGATATCCTCTTCCATTAGTTCCTTCAGCTCTAGAACAACTACGTGAGGCTCGAATTTGAACTAAATTAGACATCTGAAGCACATACAACTTCATCCGAATCAGAGACGGATATGAATGGAAGAGGGCCTTTCTCACCACAAGAGGGCATTATGAGTATCAAGTCATGCCCTACAGCCTTGCCAACTCATCACCAGCAGTATTCCAGTCTTTCATCAATGAGATTTTAAATCAAATCAAAATCAAATCACTTTATTGTCACACTACCATGTACACAAGTGCAACAGTAGGTGAAAGAATTGTGTGCAGTTCCGAGCAACATAGCAGTCATGACAGTGACGAGACATATACTAATTACAATAAACAACATATTTATACAACACAATTTACATATATCAAATGTACACATACTTAAACAACACAATAATAATATACAATGTGCAGAAAACAATACACACAATATAGAATACACATACAATTAAAATAAAAAATAAGAGTTTATAAAAAATATATATACAGTAGTTATATTGTGGAGAATATATTTGACAGTCCAGTGTGAGATAAGATGATTAACAAAGTGCAGTGCTGATTATTGATCGTGAGAGATCAAGTGTTCAAAAGTCTGATTGCTTGGGGGAAGAAGCTGTCATGGAGTAGGCTGGTGCGGGTCCTGATGCTGCGATACCGCCTGCCTGATGGTAGCAGTGAGAGCAGACCATGATTCTGGTGGCTGGAGTCTCTGATGATCCTCCAAACTTTTTTCACACACCGCCTGTTATATATGTCCTGGAGGGAGGGAAGCTCGCCTCCAATGATGTGTCTGGCAGTTCGCACCACCGTTTGCAGGTCTTTGCGGTTGTGGGCGGTGCTATTGCCGTACCAGGTGGTGATGCAGCAAGTCAAGATGCTCTCTACAGTACTGGTGTAGAACCGTGTGAGGATGTGGTGGTTCATTCCAAACTTCCTCAGCCGTCTCAGGAAGAAGAGGCGCTGGTGAGCCTTCTTCACAACGACCTCGGTGTGGACAGACCATGTGAGTTCCTCAGTAATGTGGACACTGAGGAACTTGAAACTGCTGACTCTCTCCACCAGTGCTCCATTAATGGTGATGGGGCTGTGTTCTCTGTCTTTCCTCCTGAAGTCCACTACAAGCTCCTTGGTCTTACTGACATTGAGGTAGAGGTTGTGCTCCTGACACCAGCATGTCAGAGTGTGCACCTCCTCTCTGTAGGCTGTTTCATCATTGTCAGTGATCGGACCTACCACCGTCGTATTGTCAGCAAACTTAATGATGGCATTGGAGCTATGTGTTGCCACACAGTCATGTTTGCATAGGGAATACAGGAGTGGGCTAAGAACACTGCGGGACTCCAGTGTTGAGGGTCAGTGATGAGGAGATGTTGCTGTCCATTCTAACCACCTGACGTCTGCCTGAAAGGAAGTCCAGGATCCAGCTGCACAGCGAGCTGTTTAAGCCCAGAGCCCAGAGTTTCTTATCAAGCTTGGAGGGCACTGTGGTGTTGAATGCTGAGCTGTAGTCTACAAACAGCATTCTCACATATGTGTTCCTTTTTTCCAGGTGGGAGAGAGCAGTGTGTATTGTAGATGCAATGGCATCATCAGTGGAGCGGTTGTTGCGGTAGGCAAACTGCAATGGGTCCAGAGAGGTGGGAAGCACAGAGCAGATGTGATCTCTGATTAACCTCTCAAAGAATTTGCTGATGATGGGGGTCAGAGCAACAGGACACCAGTCATTTAGGCAAGTGATTTTTGGCTTGCTTCGGTACAGGCACAATGGTGGACGTTTTGAAGCATGTGGGGACTACAGACAGGGAGAGGGACAGGATGAAAATGTCCGTAAAAACACCAGCCGGTTGGTTCGTGCACGCTCTGATGAAGCGGCCCGGAATGCCGTCTGGACCCGTGGCTTTACGGGTGTTCACCCGTCAGAAGGATCGGGTAACATCCGCAACAGAGACGGAGAGTGAACCAACCTCTGTAGCGTCGGCCATGAGTCCTCTCTCCACGAGGGCGGTGTTGTTGTCCTCGAAACGAGCATTAAATGTATTAAGCTCATCCAGGAGAGAGGTAGCGGTGTTCACGGGGGAGTTTTTATTCCCTTTGTAGTCTGTGATGATGTTAATTCCCTGCCACTTACTTCTAGAGTTGGTGGTGTTAAACAGTCCTTCAATTTTGTGCCTGTACTGGTGTTTGGCTGCACTGATAGAGTTACGGAGGGCATAACTGGCTTGTTTATGCTCCTCCGCGTTCCTGGAATTGAAAGCGGAGGTCCGCACATTAAGTGCTGTGCGAACATAGCCGTTAACCCATAGTTTCTGGTTGGGGTATATCCGTATTGGTTGGAACAACGTCCTCTATGCACTTCCTGATGAAACAAGTTACGTTATCAGCGTAAACCTCGATTGTCGTCATCAGAGGTGGACCGGAACATCTCCCTGTCCGCGTGATCAAAACAGTCTTCTAGCATGGCGACACTGGCTAGATGGGGCGGTCCACCCATTCCAGGTAATCACAGACCACAAGAATCATGTATACATCTTGAATCTTGAGTGCCAAACGTCTGAATCCAAGACCAGCACGCTGGTCATTGTTTTTCAAAAGATTTCAGTTCACAGTCACGTATCGACCTGGTAGCAAAAACAGCAAAGCAGACACACTCTCCAGGAGGTATGACCCCTCACATGGCCCCTGTTACCCAGACCACCATCTGTCATGATTGCCCTCATCCGGTGGGACATCATGGAAGAAATCCAACGGAAGCAACAAACGACTCCATCCCAACAGCATGTCCTCCTATCAAACAATACATACCATGTACTCTCAGACAATGAACCAGTGGGTTCATAAGTCTCTCAGCACTGGACACACAGGTATCCAACAAACTATAAGGCTGGTACGTAACTCATTCTGGTGGCCAAGTTTAATTCAAGATGTCACTAACTTTGTCAAGTATTGCTCCATCTGTGCACAATCAAAGACTCCTAGGGAACTCCCCGTTGGACTACTTGAACCACTACCCATTCCACAAAGACCCTGGTCTCATCTCTCCATGGATTTCATCACATATCCCCATAGTTCCAACAGTTACACTACTATTCTGGTCATTATAGACAGATTCTCTAAATCCTGTCGTCTGATTCCCCTTAACCCTCTGGGGTCTGAGGGTGTTTTGAGCCCTGGAGAAGTTTTGACATGCCTTGACATTTGTGCTTTTTTCAGTTGTTTAAAAAAATATTAATGACTGAAGTCTAATAACACTGTATTCAGCACAAACTGGGCAACAATAATATGTCAGAAAACATGTGTGTACATGTTTGTATTTTTGAGAAAATAACGTTTATGCATGGTTTTTGAAAATAATAAAATTTTAAGTAAAAAAACTAAGGCTAATGAAATAAGGCCATACAACACATACTAAACATTTGAGAACTGGATCTTGTAGCCTATAGTTTTTGCTACAAAATGATGTGAAAACATCCTGATCACTCATTCATACAAAACAATATAGTAATTTAACTTTTGTAAGACACTTTTAGTGTTAAAGAGGTAATATGCGAGGAGGCGTGAATGATCATTAATATTTATTGTAATTCATACCGGAGGAGAAAAAAGACCCTCCCCTGGGCCTATCAATGAGGAATGTGACAGAAAGAGAATGAATGTGAGGAGACTTAATGATCAAAATCAAGTTTTAAGTTAAAAGTAGTAATCTGACTATACATTTTCTTTACATAAAGACTTTACTTAATTTTAGACCTACACTACCATTTAAAAGAAGTTTCTTCTGCTCACCAAGGCTGCATTTATTTGATCCAAAATACAGTAAAAACAGTGATATTGTGAAAACATTTTACAATTTAAAAGAACAGTTTTCTATTTGAATATATTGTAAAATGCATTTGTGATCAAAGCTGAATTTTCAGCATCATTACTGCAGTCTTCAGTGTCACATGATCCTTCAGAAATCATTATAAGATGCTGATTTTCTAATATGGGCATATTTAAAGTGCATTTTACTCATTTAAACTTAACACATATTTGCAAGCACAAGCTTTGTTGATGATAATGAGGCAGCATAAACAAGTTAAAATATAATCTAAACATTCATATTATTTTTATATCATATTACATATCATATTTATATCATACAGCATACAATTTAAATGCCTACTTTAGCCGAAACAGCATTTAAATGTAACTAAAACTTGCTTATTAGGACATATTTCAAATTTCAATACTCTGAATCCTGGCTGGCAAGTCTGGAAACAGTCCCACTAGTTAAATATCTACATGTTTATATAAAATAGCATGTCAACTAATGAAAACTAAATGACTTTGTATCCGAAATTGTATCCTAGGCTGGATCAAGTCTCTCTTCAAAATACAAACGTTCATCGGAGTCCCGCTTTTCTTCTGAGGAAAATCTTCGTCACTATCCAGGAGTTTTCTCACATGTGTATCGTGCTGTCTTTCAAACGTGCAGATACAGTCAGGTCCATAAATATTGGGACATCGACACAATTCTAATCTTTTTGGCTCTATACACCACCACAATGGATTTGAAATGAAACGAACAAGATGTGCTTTAACTGCAGACTTTCAGCTTTAATTTGAGGGTATTTACATCCAAATCAGGTGAACGGTGTAGGAATTACAACAGTTTGTATATGTGCCATATACACTTTTTAAGGGACCAAAAGTAATGGGACAATTGGCTGCTCAGCTGTTCCATGGCCAGGTGTGTGTTATTCCCTCATTATCCCATTTACAAGGACCAGATAAAAGGTCCAGAGTTCATTTCAAGTGTGCTATTTGCATTTGGAATCTGTTGCTGTCAACTCTCAATATGAGATCCAAAGAGCTGTCACTATCAGTGGAGCAAGCCATCATTAGGCTGAAAAATCTAAACAAACCCATCAGAGAGATAGCAAAAACATTAGGTGTGGCCAAATCAACTGTTTGGAACAAGAAAACACCCTTCACAACAGTTGGCCAGATCAAGAACACTCTCCAGGAGGTAGGTGTATGTGTGTCAAAGTCAACAATCAAGAGAAGACTTCACCAGAGTGAATACAGAGGGTTCACCACAAGATGTAAACCATTGGTGAACCTCAAAAACAGGAAGGCCAGATTAGAGTTTGCCAAACAACATCTAAAAAAGCCTTCACAGTTCTGGAACAACATCCTATGGACAGATGAGACAAAGATCAACTTGTACCAGAGTGATGGGAAGAGCAGAGTATGGAGAAGTAAAGGAACTACTCATGATCCAAAGCATACCACCCCATCAGTGAAGCATGGTGGTGGGAGTGTCATGGCGTGGGCATGTATGGCTGCCAATGGAACTGGTTCTCTTGTATTTATTGATGATGTGACTGCTGACAAAAGCAGCAGGATGAATTCTGAAGTGTTTCGGGCAATATTATCTGCTCATATTCAGCCAAATGCTTCAGAACTCATTGGACGGCGCTTCACAGCACAGATGGACAATGACCCAAAGCATACTGCGAAAGCAACCAAATAGTTTTTTAAGGGAAAGAAGTGGAATGTTATGCAATGGCCAAGTCAATCACCTGACCTGAATCCGATTGAGCATGCATTTCACTTGCTGAAGACAAAACTGAAGGGAAAATGCCCCAAGAACAAGCAGGAACTGAAGACAGTTGCAGTAGAGGCCTGGCAGAGCATCACCAGGGATGAAACCCAGCGTCTGGTGATGTCTATGCGTTCCAGACTTCAGGCTGTAATTGACTGCAAAGGATTTGCAACCAAGTATTAAAAAGTGAAAGTTTGATTTATGATTGTTAATCTGTCCCATTACTTTTGGTCCCTTAAAAAGTGGGAGGCACATATACAAACTGTTGTAATTCCTACACTGTTCACCTGATTTGGATGTAAATACCCTCAAATTAAAGCTGAAAGTCTGCAGTTAAGGCACATCTTGTTCGTTTCATTTCAAATCCATTGTGGTGGTGTATAGAGCCAAAAAGATTAGAATTGTGTCTTTGTCCCAATATTTATGGACCTGACTGTAAGTGAAGGACTTTGTTTTTAAGGCACAGTCGGGGGCGTTTACCATTTGATTTGATCGTATCAGCACATTAGTGTATGCATGGCGCGCTCTGCTGGTGGGTGTGATTAAATTACAGATAATTTGCTGAGCCAGGTGAAACTGTACATCGCTTTGTTTCAAACAGATTATATTGAAGGAGAATATTTGTTATAAATTTCAATTGTTTTATTTAAAAGTAGATATATTTTAAGCTTTCTTTAGACTTACGGTTCATTTTTGTGTGATAAGTATTCGCAGAGTTTCAGTTCATTTTTGTGACGTGTTTCAGAAATATGCTCGCTGACACAGAGACTACTGACAGCTCACCCTTTTTATTTTCTTGATTTTACAAAAGCACAAGGTTTTGTTGTTATTGTGAATGTACACAAATAAAAGTAGACCCTTTATAGTCTCTAATAATGTCTTACACTTATCTGTATGCCCCAAATTTATGTCGTTTCCACTGTAATGACGAAAAAATCCAGCAGGACGCGCCGTCGACCCCAGAGGGTTAAAGGTCTCCCTACAGCCATGAAAACTGCCTGTCCTTGTTTCACCATGTATTCAGGATCTATGGTCTGCCAGAGGACATTGTGTCGGACCGGCCCCCAATTTACTTCACATGTATGGCATGCTTTCTGCAAACAGCTAGACATTAAAGTCAGTCTCACCTCAGGCTACCACCCACAGGTCAATGGACAGGTGGAGAGACTAAATCAGGAGATTGGTCACTTTCTCAGATCTTACTGCAGATGAGAACAGGAAAAATGGAGTGACCCAATATGTTCAGAATTCACTCACCCATTCCTCCACAGGACTCACCCCCTTCCAATGTGTTCTGGGCTACCAACCACCCATGTTCACTTGGTCTGGTGAACCTTCGACAGTGTCACCTGTGGACGATTGGGTCAGGAGAAGTGAGGGGGTGTGGGAGAGTGCTCATGTCAGGCTTCAACGTGCCATCCAGGCTCACCATATTCAGGCCAACCATAGGAGGTGTCCCCACCCCAACTACCAGCCAGGCCAGAGAGTCTGGTTTTCTTCAAGGAATCTTTGATTGCGGCTACCCTGCAGGAAGCTCAGCTCCAGGGATGTAGGTCCATTTCGTATCATAAGACAAATAAATCCTTTGACCTGTAGACTAGAGCTTCCTGCTAACTACCGCATCTCTCCATCCTTTCATGTGTCATTGTTAAAACCGGTCCACCCTGCAACTGGCCCTGGAACCCTGGAAATGGAACCTCCACCACCTTTGGAGATTGATGGAGCTCCACCATACCTGGTCAGAGAGATCATAGACTCAAGACGACGAGGAAACCAGTTGCAATATTTGGAGGACTGGGAGGGATACAGACCGTGCAAGAGATCATATGTAGCTGCCAGAGACATCTTAGATCCCTCATTGAACCAGGAGTTCCATCTAAATCACCCTGCACCTAGACCAAGGGGACAGCCCAGGAATAGAACACCAAGAGGTGTTCGTAGAGGGGGGGGATTCTGTAACATCTGAGCGGCCACCCGTCCACCAGAGGGAGCCCTCACCTGAATACTGAACTCTGTCACTTCATGTTTCCTGCCACATCAGTTCCTGCCATGTCACTTCCTATTTGCTCTGTAATGCCATGCACACTCACTCACACCTTGCAAAGTATTACCAGTTCACATGCTTTACCAAGCATTTATCTGTTGCTATCTTGTTCTGCTTCATGTTATTATCTACTGTCTGATTATTGGAATTACGTTAATTTTGTATTGTTTGGATTGATTAACTGTTGCCAACCTCTGCCTGTATTACTTACTACGTTTGTGATTTCTGATTTGGATGTGTTCATTAAACTCTTCAAAAATGTATTCTAACTGACGTCCGGTCTGAGTTTGTTATAGTTAATTTGACAATATTATGGGGTATCATTAAATAGTCTGTGTTGTGAAATATTAAAATGTTTACACTGTAATGCATGTTCTTAATTATTTCATAATTAGTTAATTCAATGCGGGACTTGATTTCATGGGACAATCCACTCTTTTGAATCCACTCTTTTGATTGAAACCCATCCTGATATGGGCTTTTGGTCTCATTATTATCCACACAAATGTTGTTTTGATACTCTTTAATGCTGTGTGTGACAGACTGAGATTCAAATGGAGTGGGGAACTCTCTTTCTTGTGGCACAAAAAAGAAACATGAATGAACATCAGAGGGTTTATTGAAAGATACAGCATTTACTGAAATCAAATGTGTCTTCTCTATGCTTATATGCACACTGCACACACACACCAAGTGACAATCGCATGCCTGGTCTGTTCTCTTCTTCACCATAAACATTACTTTTCAATGTATTAAAAATGCATTATGCATGTCGCAATATGTAAATATGCGATATTTCGATAAATTTAATATATTGTGCAGCCCTAATATAAACTCAAAGTAAATTGCACAAGTGCATATAAAACATTCAACATAATGTAGTAAGTGTAATAAATAGGAATATTTAAAATTTCAATCATGCGTTATAAAATATTTTATTTTCAGAAAACACTACATATCAAAGAATTTCACAAATACAAATCTTTAACGAACCTACGCAACTTATTTTTTTTTTGCATTGTAGTTTTAATATAGTAGCACTTAAATTATTATTTTTATAATGTAATTATTAATTCTATTTTCATTATGTTCCAACATTTTTTCCAACCTTTCAATTTGTATGAAATATCAAACAGTGACAACAGCTTGTATCATTCAAAATGCAAAATCATATAAATTGATATAAGTTACAAAACTTGGTATCTGTCTTTGGCGCCATGCTCTGAAGGGACTCAAAAAGTTTTGGAACAGCAACACCTTGTGGTCAAAAATTGTAATGCTATTTCTAGAAATGCTAATAGCTATTGACTCCTTTTGCATTCTGTCATGAGACTGGTGTTGATAGATTCCATGGTTCATGCCGAGAACAATGATACCAATTATGTCATGATCGAGCAAACTTCCTGTCCGCCATTTTTAAATGTTTTGAAAAAGTACTTTTTCAAACTCGTCCTAGACTGTTTGTCCGATTTGCATGAAAATTGGCCTGCATCATCTAGAGGCAATCATAACAAAAAGATATTCACTGACTTTTGATAAACCATACCGTTTTTGAATGGCGCTTCAACGAATTCGATGAAGAATGCACAATATTGAACTTGAGGCTGTATCTCCGCAACGATTTAAGGGATTGGGACAAAACTTAGTAGGTGTCATCAGCATTAAGCCCTGAGGTTACGTGCAATATTTTGTCACACTGCCCCCTACAAATCAGGATATAGAAAAATTGCTATTTTGGCTTATAACTCTTGAACGCTTTCCTGCATGATAACCGTCATGCCCAGTACCTCAGCAGTTTCTGAACAGTGCCACATACTGGACAAAAATTCTAAGAACTAGCTATTTTTAGTTATTTAGGTTTTTATGATTGAAAATGTACTTTTTCTAACTCCTCATACACTGTTCATCGGACTCTAACCAAAAACATGTCACAAAGCTTCTTTTGCTGCTCATGGCTTGGCATAATTGGCTTGACCCAGGTATCGCTGCTTGCAGCTATATTTATAATTGATTTTTTTTTTATTTAAGTATACGTAAAAAAGTCTCCCTTTTAAAAATAAAATAAATAGAATAAATAAGAAAGCTAACAAAATTATAATAATAAACAGAATTATAAACATGATAAAAAAAATAGCATGTAACATCTCGGTTACTGTCGTAACCTCCATTCCCTGATGGAGGGAACAAGACTTTGTTTCGATGTAGTGACACTAGGGTTCTCTCTTGAGAGCCAAGGTTACCTCTTATCTTTGAGAAAAGAACTTAGAGAACAAAATTTGCATGCCCCTCCCCCAGACATACGGGCATAAAAGGAGGGAAGCGTGCGTCTGTTCAGACAGGTTTTGAGCTGAGGAGCCGAGAGTAAGGTCCCGACCATTTCAGTGGCTAGTACAGTGTTGTGGCACGAGGGATACAACATCTCGTTCCCTCCATCAGGGAACGGAGTTTACGACAGTAACTGAGACTTTCCCCTTCTGTCACTCACTCAATGTTTTGTCGATATAATCAACACTAGGGGTCCCTATCAAAAAACACCACAACACTGAACCGTGTTACGTGGAATGCTGATGCAGGTGCATCAGACTGCAGGTAACCGCCCCAAGAGACGTCATATAGTTCCCCACATTCCTGAGGGAGTGAAGCGACGTGACTAGCCTGGGAGCAGGCCGCACCAGCCGTGGTCTTTTCCCTCTCTATGTTTTCACTCCATAGAGTGTTAGATACAGCTGGGGCCATCTAACAATATAACACGCATCGGGGAAGGAGTTATTTTCCAATCCTATTCTTTCAAGGGGAAAAGACCCCATGGAGACCACATACTGCCCAGCAGGGGAGGTTAAGATGTGGTACTGTGGAAAATACATCACAGGAAATATTGGAATAATAAGAACCTGTGGAGCACCTATTCCAGCACAGGCAAGTGCCTGCGGTGGGACTGGCATCGAACTTCCTCCGCTGAGTTCAGAGCCAGTGGGCTAGGGAGGAAGGACACCCAGGGTCCATGACTTGTTGACTCAACTGGGGGAGTAGAGCGCATGTCTTCAGCTCAGGGGAGGGGAAAGGCGCTATGCACAAGAGATACACCTGGAAGCTGTTGTCACCATATTACCAACTTGCAGGTTCACCAACTGATCCCTGAAAGGGGTCATAGGAACCTTGGGCACATAGCCCGATCGGGGTCTCAGGATAACATGAGAGTCTGTTGGATCGAACTCCAAGTGTCGCTGACGGAGAGCGATTGCAGGTCCCAAACCCTCTTGATGGAAGTGAGTGCAATCAGGAGGGTCGTCTTCAAGGAGAGGGCCTTTAGATCGACTGATTCTAGCAGCTCAAACGGGAAGGTTTGAGGGACAATGGAGAGATCCCATGAGGGGAACTGGCATGGCCTAGGAGGGTTCAACCTCCAGGTGCCTCTAAGGAACCTGTGGCGGCTACATAAACCTTCAAGGCGGAGGGGGACAGCCACCCCTCCAGCCTGTCCTGCAGGAATGAGAGCACTGACCCAACTGCACACCTCTTTGGGTCTTCAGATTGGGAAGAACACAATTTGCAAATAAACACCACTTTAGGGCATAAAGATGCCTGGTAGAGGGAGGTTACCATTTAGATCTTCCTTATCCTGTCCAAGGGCCAGATGTGAAGTTTCCAGAGGTCTGGGCGTGGATGCCAGAGGGTGCCCTGTCCCTGTGAAGGAAGGTCCTTTCTCAGGGGAAATTGCCAGGGACGTGCTGTCATGAGGAGTGTGAGATCCGAGAGACAATTCCGAGTGGGCCAGTGGGGGGCCACGAGAATGACTTGTTCCTCGTCCT
Organism: Xyrauchen texanus; assembly: GCF_025860055.1. NCBI lineage: Eukaryota > Metazoa > Chordata > Actinopteri > Cypriniformes > Catostomidae > Xyrauchen > Xyrauchen texanus. Next base: position 35,479,332 of record NC_068297.1, on the reverse strand, counting down.
CCCTGACCTTGCACAGGACTTGTGCAAGTAGGCTCACTGAGGGAAATGGGTATTTGCGCAGCCCCCGGGGCCAGCTGGGGGGATTCCGTCAGAGAGTACCTGAGTGGGCAATGGGTGGAATCTCAGGAGGGAAACAGATTTACCTGTGCTCTGCCGAACAGAAGGGTTGCGATCTCTGCATGCAGGGTGGCTGTCTTTTTGGCCTGCACCGAGGTAACGCGGATGCCGCTGAAAAGGGCCGAGCACCTTGCGAACTGAATCGCGTAGCCGAGTCAAATGGTTCTGGCCAGCCATCGCGACGGGTTGTAAGTTCTGGGCAAGGGGCACTGAGGGGATGTTCACATGTGGGGCCTCCCGGCAGGGTGGAGCAGGTGATGTCACGTCATGGAGCATTGCTTTGAAGAAAAAATCTGTCTAAACAGATGCACCCTTCCCTCCTTTTATACCAGTATGTCTGGGGGAGAGGCATGCAAATTCTGTTCGCCAGTTCTCATTGGTCTTTTCTCAAAGATAAGAGGTAACCGAGGCTCTCAAGAGAGACCCCTAGTGACACTACATCGACACAACGTCGAGTGAGTGACAGAAGGGGAACTATAACATGTTATATAACTAAAGCATGTTAGTTTACATGTTAAATTAACAACTAAAAAAATAACATCAGCTGTGTGAGATTTTAAAGTAATGTCCTATGATTATTAAAAATTAGCATATATACTGTAGATGTGCGACAGCCAGACAGCTCCTGTCTGTACCTTTAACTCAACTGGTTTTGCTTTTTGTTTCTCAACTAGTTTTGCTTCAGGACCCATATTTTACATTGGAAATCAAGTGGTGACACACCATAGTAAAAACGCAACATGTATTTAATGTATCCTAGGTCGCATTTCCTTTTATGTTGCATAGTTTTGTTCATGGTTTCAAGTACAAGGACATGCATCAAGTCACATTATTTTTGTTGTTGATGTAAAAGTTTTTTCTCCCCCCTTTTAAAAATTGAAGAGCATATTTACTTATATGAGCACATTATTATCCCATTTATTTCCTAATTTCAAAAATTAGTGGTAGTGGCATAGTGGGCTAAAGCACATAACTGTTAATCAGAAGGTCACTGGTTCGATCCCCACAGCCACCACCATTGTGTCCTTGAGCAAGGCACAGGTTGCTCCGGGGAGATTGACTTTTTTGTTTTGTCTTCAGTCTTTTGGCTTGCACAAGTATTTTAATTTATGGCCGTTTTAGCAATGCGCCTCTTTCTTGCAACATTTTCTTCCTCTTGTGCTTCAAGCCTTTTATCTGCAGCACTTGTAGATGGCTGGCAGTCAAACTCCATCCTCCTCTCTTGGACTTCTTTTGTCATTGGGCCTAGTCTCTTGTTCCTGCCGAATTGATGTTGCTGCACAGCCTCCTGTCTACTGCCCCAAATTTAACATAATCCCTACTGAACATCTCTATGGCACTATGCTTCCTGGACTGCAAAGTATATTTCATGGATGGCAATAAATATAGCAATGTCCATGCTGGTGCTTCTGGTGTCTATGATGTCATCAGATTGAAAGACGATTCCACCAAGGGACATGGCAGCTTTTACAGCTTGGCACAGGACTGGATATTTTCCACTGATCTATATATATATATATATATATATATATATATATAACTGGATTGCTCATGATGTCACAACAGTGAAGCTACTGCACCGCCATCTTTGTATTCCCTAACATTCTGTATTCCAATGAGTTTCAATAGGAAATCATGTTTTGGTGAGTCATTTTTACCCATCCAGTCAATTTTAAAGTTTATTTAAGTCTGCATATAAAGCATCACAATGCAATTTTCCTATACACGTAATTCGTTTTTTACTTGGACTAATTATTTACCCCTGCTTATAAGTGTGAGCGTGTTATGTTACCCTTTATTGCAGCAGCATTACGTTCAGCGGTGCACGTGTTACCTCAATAGAAACATAGAGGTAAGATATCAGTAGACATTTTCAAAAATCTTTTGCAGGCTTTAAAGTTGTTATTCTGAATACATAATTATGCTTTGTAACTTTTGTTTACGTTGAACCTTCATTGCGGTTATTTTCTTCGGCTAAATTAATATGAGCTATGTAGCTAACGTTAGCTTAGGAAAATAACCACAATGAATAACAGCATAACTCACAAAATAGCTTTTTTGGTTAAGTTGAAAATCTACTTGCAGATCAACACCGGTGATACAACTGATGAATATAATGTGGGCTTGCATTAATTCTCTGTGTGTGATTTGTACTTTTTGCAGTGCATGCTTGAATATGGCCCAGCTCACAGGCATCATTTCTAAAGTGGTCAATTGGAATTGACGAGGAGAACATGGATATCGTAGACGTTAAACAAGGTAAGTTTGCAGCTTGGGTTTCAATAATCATTCAACTGAATGTAAGACAATACTAGAATCGGTTTGCAACAGGAGGAAAAGCTGTATGAGGAGACATTTGTCAGCCTGGCTTCACTGAAGAGCTGTTTTAACAGGTAAGAGAATAGACAACAATAACGGAGTAAAAAATATTATACCATCTGTTTTTATTTGCAATGAAGATACTTTTGCAACATGCAGTATAACAATAGTCTTATAAAATTACTGTGTTTCAGATAGTTAGAACTTTTAATGTTTATAGAAAAGTTGACCCAAATCATATACTCAACCTCATGTCCTTCCAAATCCATGTGACTATCTTTTGCAGAACCCCCAAAAAAGGTATTTTGTATTCCATATAAGGAAAGTAAATCGAATTCCATTAAGGTGCGTACACACTGCCAGCAACATCGCCTGCGACAGCGACTCCATCCCATTCATTTTCAATGAGAGCACAGTGACTTCCGGAGACACGAGCTGTCGCGACCGTTGGCAACTAGATGTGGGCGTGTCCAGCGACGCGACAAAGTTGAGACAAGTTCAACTTAATTCAAATGAAGAGCGACTTACGGAAGCAACAGCCAATAGGAGAGAAGACGGGAGAGCTCACGATCCTTCTCTCTGAAAGATGGATGAAAGGCTAATTCTAGCTGTTAGAAATTTTCCAGTGCTCTATGATATGTCTCTACCCACATACAAGGACATTTTTAAGAAAAATACTGCGTGGAAGTATCTGAGATCACGGGAATTTTGTGGACCCAGACAAACCGGCATTTGCATTTTCGCTGCAGATAAACAGCCGCTATGGCAAACATCACACCTTGTTTCTCATTCATCTTTGATATAAAGCATTTTATGTACTGATTCCATTTATATTTAGTCTTTTTCCTCCAAAATGTTTGTTTTTAGCGGCAAGAAATGTCAACAGCAATGGAATGACATCCGTGAATGTCATTTATAAACGTTACTAGGCAACCAGTAGTGGGAAAGCCCACTAGCGACTTCACCGCCAGCCACTGGCGACCTGCAGCGACAAAGTCGCTGACAGTGTGTACGCAGCTTTATATGGACAAAAACATTCGAGTAAATAGCTGTATGTAAGGTCTTGCGTAAGTTGGAACATACAGTTCACACTAAAGGCTTAGTTACTACTAGTTAGTTTGTAACTAAGACAGTGCTTAATTTGATTGCACCACCTGTTCTTAAGGCAAGACTTAACAAGTAGGTCGTAAGCTCTCTGTAAAGCGTAATCGCATAATATGACATTTACCTGTATTATCCAATAAGCAAATTTGCACACAGAGGTGTTAAAAAGCTGTGAAATTAAATTTGATCTTGTTAAGGTTGATATTCAAACCTTGTTTGTTCACGTAACTGTCAGCTGTAATAAATGATATACACATTAATATACGAACAATAATAAAAGTAGATGTAAATAGTATATTTGCCCTGTTTAAATAACAATATAAGAACTGTATCTAAAATAAATAAGGGGTGATAAATAAATACTAATACAACAGGCTGGAAAAACAGACATTTATTCATTTAATATCTTATATATATTGAATATGTTGAAACGACACCGGGCGACACATCCTGAAAACTGCACCGTTAGAACGGTTTAGTTTTTTCTCTCTCTCATAAATGTCAACATCATACTGTATGTCAAAATGATTGATGCCAGTCATGCAAAACATGAGCACATTGATGTCAAAAAATATCAGTCTGCTTTTTTAAGTCTTCCATAAATATTTAGTTTATATGTAGGGTTACATTCTACCTAAGTTTCATGGTACACCACTCAAATATTTAGTAGCACGTAAATTGTGACTTGGTGCCCATTTACGCCAGAACTAGGCTAAGTTGTAACTTGTGTATAGCTGATGTAACCGGCCCCTGATCTTTATATCATACTTTTTTTTTTACAAGCTTGCCCAGAGTTTTCCTAAGCCATTTGGAGTGTGATGCAGCACATGATGTTAGTTCAGCTTTCTGCAATGCACTGAGTATGAAGATGTAATTGTTGAATGGTTATAGGTTGAACATGTGTGTCTCAAGTTCCTTGAATGCAGAACCACCATGGAGTTCCAGAACTTTGTGGGGACAGAGATGGGCCTTGTGAGTGTGTGTTGTTGAAGAAATCTCTCAGCTGTCTTGCAGACTTTCAGGACAGTCTGACGGCCTGATAAGTCCACCTCAGGACTTCACGTCGATCAGTGTGTTCATCTTGAGAAGAGCTCTCGACACTGAGTGCTGATAAACAGGTAGTGCACTTAATCTTCTTCATGGTTGTTTTAACTGCAAAGCCTGCTGTACCCCACCACAGCCTCTTTGAACATGGATAAGCTGGGAAGACTTACAGTAATGTTTTTCTCTGTGTCTTCTGTTTCAGGCTGAACGTCACTTTGCCTGAAATGCCAATATGGCAGGGCGGAGGGCGGGGCCGGGTCGTGATCCTACACACCCGGTCCCGTATTAGGCTAATTATGCCTCCGTCCTGCCACAGCCAGCATATCAGAAGATGTTGCCTCCAGTGTCACTGTGCTATCTAGTGGAGAACAGTTGCCACTAGCTCTGATGGCATGTCTTGCTACCATTTTTTTGAAAGCTGATTTAAATTGCCTTGCTGTGGGATTGTTGTTAAATCCATTAGCAGATTTGTCCCCACATATCTTCAAATGTTTATTGTATTGTTCAGTTTAATAGTCAATTTTTGTGTGTACTTAGAAGCTTTTGTTATTGAAATATATATGTATGATTTGTGTATATGTCAATAAACCTATTTCTGATTATGATTTAATAGATCAGGGGATTGTTGAAATAAATAAATGCTAACAAGCTGGTATGTACATATCCAGACATGAACCGGATATATATATATATATATATATATATATATATATATATATATATATATATATATATACTGTATATACACACAAACACATACTGCATAGGATCTTGTGTGTGTGCGTGTGTGTGTACAACATTTTTATATTTGGTTCTTCTGAATTTATTCTGAAGAGGTACTGTCTAGTCAAATCTAGTCATTTTTATTAACAATCACTGATCTCAGTAATTCTAACTTTAAAACCTGTTGATGTGCATGCACCATCCCCCAGAACTGATGTCACTTTGCTTAAATGAGTTCACATTTACTATATGGTCTAGTTAAAAAAAAGAGTAAATAATGTTGACAAATTACACAGATGTATAATTTGTCAACCTTATGAACAATTTTTAACAGCATACTATAGAGTAAAGTCAAACCATGGGTGGGGGCAATGAGCATCAACAGGTTTAAACTATGAAGGAAGAGAAACGTTGCTTCCTGTAACAATCTGCAGATGTCACTTTTGGATACATTTGCTTTAAAAGGGGTAATTTATACACTTTGATGTTGTATTTTTACTATTGATTATTAAAGATGGGGATAACAACTCATTTGTGCTTAACTGGTACATAGTCTGTATAAATTACAACCTGTGGGCACATTTGTCACATCCTTTAGCGACCTTTGTTTCACGCTTAAACGCTGCACAAACTGCTGGCAGTTTAGAATTCTATGAGCAATCCAGTTATATATAGAGATCAGCGATATTATCCTGTTTCAAAGATAGAGACCCACCATGTCACAACATCTCCCTCTTTGAAAGTGGGCAGAGTATGGGCCACACAATACTGAACAATCACCTGGTGAGTGTGAGCATCAGGTGGCAGCATGTGACTCATAATTTGTGTGAGCTTCTTCAGTTCAAACCCAGTCTGAGAGTGCCCTCTCACAACATCCATGGCAGACAAACACTGCAGTGTCTTGCTCTGCAAAAGCAGCTTTTTCTGCAGGTATCTGGCACATGTAGTGTATGCCCTGGAGACTTGTTGAAGGAATGGCTTCAGCAGCTGAAACAGAGATCAACAAATATAATCTGTACATATTGTACATATAATCATATAAACCCAGCAGAGGCTCCAAATTACTCATTCTATCACCTCCCTAGGGAGGTGTTACAGGCACGTCCAGCTGGGAGGAGGCCTCAGGGAAGACCCAGGACTAGGTGGAGAGATTGCATCTCCACACTGGCTTGGGAACACCTCGGGGTCCCACAGTCAGAGCTGGTTAATGTCGCTCAGAATAGGGAAGTTTGGGGCCCACTGCTGGAGCTGCTGCCCCCGTGACCTGACTTCAGATAAGCGGTTGAAGAACTTTCGACAAAGACAGATGTTAAAATCAGAGAGAAATACGGATGCAGTGGGAGTTAGCCTTAAACTCAGCAAAAGTATTCCAATTCATTCTGAACTGATGTTGTAATACACTGAAGTTAGCTTGTGTGCTAACAAGCTTACCAACAGGTTGGGAAAAGTTGGTTTAACAGTATGGTGTAACGTTAGGAAAATATATCACGACACAATTTACTTACTGACAGACAAAGTAACTTGATTTGGAAAGTTAACATTACTGTAGCAACTAGTTACCTAAGGTTAAGTTAGTTAAAAAGCATTTCATCATTGGCAGCAAATTTACCTCAGAATTGTAGTACTGCGAAAAGTTGTCTTGATCCACGGAAAAGACGACGATGCTGTTATCTTGATTCTGATTGGCCAAAAGAATCATGGTTTTATTGAGAAAAAGGTCTAGATACGTCTATGGTCTCACTCCAGTCTAAGGGAAATTAGCCCATTTCCGATTCTTGTGAGGTTTATTGTGCTTTCAATTTCAATACTCTCAAGGGAAGCTTGGTTGTTGCACACGCATGCCAGAGAGAAGAGCAGATCACGATTGCGAACTGGTTCCGTTACACTCGTGCGAAAGTGCAGTTGAGAAGCCTTTAGCTGATTGCGAGATTATCATTAAATCTGCCTCTGCAGTCCTAAATAAGCTATCACTTTGGCAGCTGCCAAAATGTCTGCGACCCAGTCTGAATAGTCCTGCGACCCACCAGTTGAGAAACACTGCTCTAAATCACACACACACACACACACACACACACACACACACACACACACACACACACACACAAACACACACACACACACACACACTGTCTTATGTCAAACCACCTCACCTCGCTTCTCTCTGACATTTTCTCCACTGCATGTGTGTGTGGTGCAAGTTGACAAGTCTGACTGGCAGTCAAGGAGGAAAGGAGTAAGCATGTGCAGTTGAGATTCTCTGTCTGGTTGCATTTTTTTTCTCAATACTATAGATAAGCAAATGTACATGGTATGAAAACTGAAAATGTCTTGGTTTTCTTAATTTCTTTTTAGTTTATTATGCTTAAATATTGTCAAAATTCTGGTGAGTAAAAACAAAAATGTACTAGCCAATGTAGATTAATCCTCCAACGTGTCCATAGAGGGTTGAGTAATCAAGTAGTGTGTTATCTTTATCTGTCATTCGGTGGTGGTGCTAAATCACACCAGGCAGGGAGTGTTATGTTACAGTTAATTGTTAAAGAAGTTTAAAGTAATTAAAAGACAAATGTGTTTCATTTGAGTAGTTTGAAAAGTTTGTCTCCCCCTACTACTGGCAGTTCCAAAAACAATTCCTTAAAATGATCATGTTATCATGTGACTAATCAGGTGATCAGTGAAGAAGATTGTGTCATCCCATGTCATTTAGCTCTATTCACATGTGGCAGTGAATCAGCATCCATCTGCATTCATCTTTGGCCTTTGGTAGCTTCGTCACTGTTTTATTATTATTGTTATTATTTATTAATCTTAATAGTATTTGATTATATTGTAGTATTTCCAAATGTATGAGGACAATTGTGTATGTCAGCTGAATTCCCTCAGTAGATTGCATGGGAGCTTTTATGTTCCTTGTATTTCATTATAGCTCTTATTTGCTGGCTTATTTATTTTATAGGTCATAAAGAATTCTCTTCATCAGTAAAAGCCATCGTCTGGTAGTTTATAAAATACATTTGTAAAAATAATTTATTTCATGTACATATTGTAAATGGAAATTTTGTTTCCTCATTAAACTCTGAAAAGAGACATCCCATGTCTGTGAAGTCTTGAATATTGTGTGGTGGCTAATGCCTCCCAGTTTCCTACACAAGAACAAAGTAAATCTATCAAGAGGCTCAGTTGTTCTGTCAACACCAAAGCATTTAATCTAGGTTGAGGCTAGCATTACAATACAGATATTATGTATGTAAACCTAACAATTATAAAGCTAGATTGAGCTTACTACACAGTCATCTTCTGCAAAATAATTGTATTTTATCCAAACAATATATGCAACATGACCATATCATCTTGTGAACCATGCAATGCGTCAGCATCCTGCTATCGTGAGAAATGTCCCGCGTTTGTTCCTATTTCTGCCATTCGCTCACCAAAGTCAGTGTAAATGATTATGCAATTAATATAAACTTAGCTTTTTTGTTTAGAAAAAAAGGGAAAAAGGAAAAATAAAGTTCCCCTGTGACACAGAAACACACTCACGCAAGCAAACTCCACCTTCTCCCTCCCAGCATCCGCTGAGAGAGAGAGAGAGATTGAAATGGTAGAAGTCATTTACAACTGATTAAAAAAAAAAAACTGTTACCTTTCATGAGCACAAAAATTTATGTTAAGCAACATACGTCAATGTTCCTCTTCTCTGCAGACACTGTAGCGATCATGGTGGTCATGCAGTTGCCACCCAAACTGTCCCTGAGCACAGAGGTCATCATGGAGTTGCGGTAGGGAATGTGAGATCGATTCTTCTCCGACAAGGCTATGATGACCTAAGCCAGACAACAGACAGAGCCCACCAAATTGTGGTGTCATGAACACAATTTACCTCACTTCAAAATTTATTTGGGGGTGAAATATGACATTTCTATTTGAGATCTAACCCTAAACAGATGGTCACGATCATTTGAACAAAATGTATTCTTTACTCATAATCTATCTTTGCATAAACAACATCTATATGTAATAATTTCCTCCAACCTGCTCCAGATAGTGAAGGGAAAGGTTAATGTATTTGGCTTCAGTGAGGATCTGACCCTCAACACCTGTCTTTCCAACTCTTTCAGATCCAGCCAGGTCCACCAGGTGAAGTTTGGAATGTCGTACAGTGGCTGACCCCAGCACTTTGCTACACAGGTGAATGGTAAAGATGCAGTGTGATCGTGTAGAAGCCTGGTTCATGGGAGTCTACATGAAGGCAGAAACACACACAAGAGACCAGTAATAAGACCAACTGACAATAAAATGGTCTACAAATGTTAGATACTGCACATGCCATGTCCTCTATAATAAAGTGCAATGATCAAATTATTTTAATCCTCAGATATTTAAAGTGTCATAAACCCCATGACAATGTAATGTCAACAAACACTAAAACCCTAAAATAACTGTACAAATGACAATTTAAACAACTTTACTGCTCAAATAATACATGGGATGTAACTGAATTAAAGCAATTGCTTTTAAGAAATGATAAACTTCACATTTCTGCCTTTAAACCCCATTGCATTTTGGCTATACACAACGCATAATTTAAATTAATTTAAACCGACTGAAGACTCTGGGCTGTCAGTAAAGCATTAAACCTTCGATGTACAGATTCATGTGACAAAACAACATGGTGCCGATCACATCTGGTAAGAAACATAATTAACTTTCTACATTGAAACCTGTTTGAGTCAAAAGATTAGAGTCTCTAGTTTCATCCGATATGCTATTTTTAAAAGGGGGTGCACACGAATTTCAAGGTTGAATTTTTTATTGACTTCAAATAGTCATCAGAACTGAAGTACCAAGCAAATATACATGAGCCTAATGTGAACTGTAAACATAATTACAACATGTAACATCAATATGCTTCATAGCTTTAGAAAATATGAATAAAGGTCATTCACAATTGCGTCTGTCTCCATGACGTTAACCTCTGTATAAATGGAAAAAAAAAAACTCTCCCTCTCCTTTTTTTTTTAAATCGGGAGAGGCGTATAGAGCAAGATAAATTACACAAATATTTAATACAAATTTTACATTTAGATGTGGCATTTAACAAAATGTAATTTTCCATGTCATATTTTATAGTTTTCAATTTTAATTTCATAAATTTAAATTGTAGATGTGGCATTTGACAATTTTGGGGGGGTATATTTTATAGATTTGTAATTTTAAACTGCAGATTTTGTGTTCTGAATATTTTAGAGGTAAAATTATCTATAAGCTGAAGAAGAAATTAAATATTCAAAATTAAATATTGAATTAAACATTCTAAAATTCAAAAAGCAGAAAGTCAGATCCTACAGAAAATATGCCAGATGTCAAGCATTCAGGTTTCACAGGGAAAAGTAGAGGGTTTCAGAGAAGCCAAAATGAGCATTTTGATCACAGAGCTACAACGGCAATTCCAGCATTACTGACATGACAGTGAAAATGTAAAAAGTTAAATATATCAAGTACCCATGACCAGTATATATTGAATCATTTCAATAAATAATCATAGACACCTGCAGCAGATAGTCCAGACATCAGAAAATGTTCAGTTTTCTTCCACTTTAGATCGGGAAATGAACTTGCGATACAGAAGTGACTATAGTTGACATGATTAAAAACTTAGTGAATTGAAATGCACAATCCAGAAATAATACCAGCCACATAATATAGAAGGGTTGTCCTCCTAAGAACATGTAGTAATATTCTGTTTAGATTAACTGTTGTTTTCACATAAATGAGGAAAACCAGTCACAAAACTTGTAACTTTGAACTCTGAGACATTGTATGATATAACCATCAAGGCTGCATGATGGATTTAAATAAGATTAAAATTGTGATATGGCCTTGCACAAATACAAAGCCACTATGGGCTGCATTTTAAATATATAGTCTGAATTTACAGTTTCAGAAAGCGATGCGTGAGCGAGTGGCATCCTTGCGGGTGTAAAAGTAGAACACGCAGAGCAGAGCACAGTAATATTTATCATATTACAGTTAAAATCACAAAGTTTATCAAAATGATCTCTTCTTAAATGCTGGCTATAAATGCAGTAGCTTGTATCAAGTCACACACCAAAGCAATAGTCAATCATCTATCAGAATAATCATAGTAAAAGAAGGGGAGCTGATGGTTGTGATTCTCTCATTGACAAATTATTTGATATGAAGCATCCATAACGCATTTTCATGAGTGTTTAAAGTATAGAAGTGAGACCATTTGTTCATATCAACATAAGTTAGAATAGAACAAAGTATGAACTTATTTGAATGAATATTATTTTAGTGATATAATCTTAACCTCTGACACATTACGGACGTGACAGCGCTGAAACACAACAATGAAAAAAGATTTCAAACCATGAATAAAATTACACTTTGACATGTTGAAGCATCAACCAAAGATTATTGGACAATTAATCCCAAGACAAACCACTTGTATTAAAATTAATTGGAGAAATTGGAATATGGATATGGAGTAGAATATGGCGGGAGTAGAAGTAAGTCCCATCTTACAGGTTTTTACCAATCACCTTTAATACAGACATCACCTGTCAGTTACCTCAAGAACATGCAAGCCATAAAAATAGCATTTATAGTGTGATCTGAGGTAAGAAATCACAGTTTATATATTGTCAGATTTTACTGCTGATTTGAAATATGTTATTTGATTATAATCTTATCCAATAATTTTTTGATTTTGGTCTGTCCCCGTTTATGTAGATAGAAGCTGTACTTTTATGCTATGTAGGAATTTGATGCAGAAGAAAACTAAGAAAAATTTCTGGAACGAGACGTTTTGTCGATGTACTGACACTAGGGGTCGCCCTTGGAAGCCCCAAACACCTCTTCTTTGAGATATTTGAGAAAAGACCAATGGGAATTGGTGACTGGAATTTGCATGCCACTCCCCCGGACACAGGGTATAAAAGGAGCTGGCGTGCAACCACACATTCAGGTTTTGTGCTGAGGAGCCGAGACAGGGTCCCAGCCATTTCAGCGGGTAGTTCAATGTTGTGGTAGTAGGGACACAAGGAAACAATTTAGCAACAAGGAAACAATTTAGCAGAAGATACAACCCGCAGGGTTACCTACGGGCAACCAGACCATTTTGTAGGGCACCTACCCTAGTCAGGGCCTAGTTAGCACACAAGTTTCTACAAAAACTTGCCTGCCACAGGGCTAAGGAGGAACACAACTGGGAGTAAAAGTGCACGTCTTCACCTCAGGAAAGGGAAAGGCACTATGTACAAGCAGTACACCCGGCCAGCTGTCCTGGAACTTACCTGCTCATACCTGACAACACACAGGACGAGACTGGCTCAACCCGGAGGTTGTAAAACCTCGGAAAGGTGTTAGTGTTGCCCAGCCCGCTGCTCTGCAGATGTCTTCTAAAGAGGCACCATTGGTCAGGGCCCAGGAGGCAGCCACGATCCTAGTAGAGTGGGCTCGTAGCCCCAAGGGGGGGCGGTATGTCCTGGGCATGATATGCCATCGCGATGGCATCAATGACCCAGTGGGCTATCCTCTGTTTGGAGACAGCACTCCCTTTACACTGTCCACCAAAGCAGACAAAGAGATGCTCAGAGCTTCTAAAGCACTGCGTGCGATCCAAATAGATGCATAAAGCCTACACCGGATACAGCAACACCAAGGCTGGGGCAGCAGTGCTGGTTCACCATATGATCCCTAAATGGGGTTGTGGGAACCATGGGCACATAGCACGGTCGGGGTCTCAGGATCACGTGGGAGTAGCCTGGACCGAACTCCAGGCATGTTTCACTGATGGAGAATGCCTGCAGGTCCCCTACCCTCTTGATGAAAGTGAGCGCAGTAACGTCACTCCAGCCTCTCTTGCAGGAAGGAAAGCACTGACCCGACTGCACATCTCTGGGGGTCTTCGAGTGGGGAAGAACACCACTTAGTGAACAGATTCCACTTCAAGGCATACAGGCACCTCATAGAGGGAGCCCTGGCCTGAGTGATTGTGTCTACCACTGCAGGTGGTAGGCCACTTAGGTCTTCCATGTCCCATGCAAGGGCCAAACATGGAGGTTCCAGAGGTCTGGTCATGGGTGCCAGATGGTGCCCCATCCCTGAGAAATAGGGTCCTTCCTCAGGGGAATTCGCCAGGGAGGGGCTGTCGCGAGGAGTGTAAGGTCTGAGAACCAAGTCTGGGTGGGCAAGAAGGGTGCTACTAGGACGACCTGCTCCTTGCCCTCCCTGACCTTGCAAAACATCTGTGCAAGTAGGGTCACTGGGGTGAATGAATACTTGCAGAGCCCCAGGGGCTAGCTGTGTGCAAGCGCATCTGTGGCAAGGGGAGCCTCGGTCAGAGAATTCCAGAGCATGCAGTGGGAGGATTCCCGGGAAGCATACAGGTCTACCTGCACTTGACCAAATCGACATGGACATGTTGTCCATCCGGACCAACACGTGCTTGCCCTGGATCAATGGCCAAAGCCTCCACAGGGCGAGCAACACTCCAGCAACTCAAGGCAGTTGATGTGTGGACATTCCAAAGACTAGCGACTGAGCATCCGTTGAACACGGCACCCCAGCCACGCTTGGATGCATCTGTCCTAACCACGACGCACCTGGAGACCTGCTCTAGGGGAACCTTTGCCCATAGAAATGCTAGGTTGGTCTAAGGGCTGAAGACGGTGGCAGACCGGCGTGATGAGCTTGCGGTCTGCCCCGTGGTGCCATGCCCATCTTGGAAATAGAGTCTGAAGCCAGTGTTGAAGTGTTCTCATATGCATGAACACGAGCGGCGTGACTGCCACTGAGGACGCCATATGCCACAGGAGCCTCTAAAATAATTTCAGTGGAACCGGCATTTTCCGTCTGAACATTCTGACAGTTTAGCACCGACTGCGCACGCTCACTCATGAGGCAAAAAGAGATGCTCTGAATTGGGGAGAGCTTGCTCTTTTCCCAGTTGACCTGAAGCCCCAACCGGTTGAGGTGCCTGAGCACCAGGTCCCTGTGCGCACACAACAAGTCCCGCAAGTGAGCTAAAATCAGCCAGTCGTCGAGATGAGGATGTGAATGCCCACTTCCCTTAACGGGGCAAGGGCTGCCTCTGTGACTTTCGTGAAGGTGCAAGGTGACGCCAGACCGAAGGGGAGGACTTTGTACTGGTATGCCCAGCCCTCGAAAGCAAACCGTAGGAAGGGCATGTGTTGAGGTAGAACCGAGACGTGGAAATACGCGTCCTTCGGGTATATTGCCGTGAACCAATCTTGATGCCGGACGCTCGCTAAAATGCGTTTTTTGCATCAGTATCTTGAACGGGAGTCTGTGTAAGGCCCGGTTCTGAACTCGCAGGTCCAAGATTGACCGCAACCCGCCGCCATTTTTGGATACGATGAAGTAGGTGCTGTAAAACCCCTTCATCTCGGCTGATGGGTCAGGCTCTATCTTCTACAAAAAAATGCGATCTTCGCACGCAAGGCAGCAGCATTCTCGCCTCTCACCGAGGTGTAGTGGACGCCGTTGAACCTGGGTGGCCAAATTGGATGGTCCTGGTCAGCCACCGTGACGGGTTGGGGAGCTCATCATATGACTGGCCATGGGAATTTCAGAACAAAGATATTCCATTGTTCTTTAACACTCCACATTTAAAATTATTATACTAATCATGAGGCATGTTTCCGGATCACCAGCTCACATGAAGCTTCATTCATAAACATTTGACATGGACTTTGGACTTTTCTTATTTCACTACAATCCAAACACACAGCCATTTGTTGGATTATACTAAAAATATGGACAAATGCATCCTATGCAGATGATAACCCTGACTATTATGTTCTTCATAATGTGTAATGTATTATCCGTGTTAAAACTAACAAACTAATTAATAGGAAGACTTATCATAAATTATAACTGTAATGTAATAAGAAAGTACAAGTATTTGGTATGTAATTGATTGTCTCTTAAATTCCAGAATGATGGTGTGAAGTATATTCAGCTCTTTGCAGTTATAGTTTTCTTATGAAATTCATGATTTAAATGTCATACTTTTTGAGTGAGAAACAGAGAAAAAAACTCATAAATCACCTTCAGAAGGAGGGACCGAGAGAGGATCACATGTTGCCTGAAAAGCCGCTTCTGATTGGCTTAGAGCCTCTTTGGGGTGTGAACAAACCTAATGGGTTAAAAGACCAGCCTGGCCAACCCCTCTTTCTCTCCTCTGCTCTACGGCAGTTCTCCCTGGCAGAACATTTGCTGAAACCAGGTGCTTTCTTTAATATAATTTGTGTAACCCGATCTCAAATCACAGCTAATTAAACGAAGTTCTCAGGGTTTGTTCAAGGCAAGGTCTAAAGACTCACTCATTCGAGATTCATTTTTCTGTTACAGATAATTTTCCATTCATCTTCTGTCAAGGCTCACTTACAACCTGTGTTTATCTTAGTTTGTTTATGTGTTAGTTTAGTTTTTTGTTGTAGATTTGTTAATACTTGTTTGTATTAAGAGTTCACTGTGTATTTGATTAAATCATATCGGTCCCTTGAAATCTGCCGATCCTAAATGCTACATGCTCATCAAGTCAAGTGGTTTTTATTGTCATTTCAACCATATACAGTTAGTACAGTAGACACGAGACAACGTTCCTCCAGGACCATGGTGCTACATAAAACAACATAGGACAAACCCAGAACCACATGAGACTACACAGACTAAATAATATACCTATATAAAGTGCACGTGCAAATGTGTGCAAAAAGTACAGGACCAGTACATAGTAGTGCAAAAGATGACAGTTTCTAAAAATGTAAACATAACATACTATGAGATAGTGTTCTATGCACATAGCAGTTATTGAGGTAGCAGCCAGTTATAAATTGACAAAATTAAAGTGCAACTCAGGACATGTGGGTGTGTGTGTGTCAAACCAGTCTCTGTATTGAGTATTGAGGAGTCTGATGGCTTGAGGGAAGAAGCTGTTACACAGTCTGGCCGTGAGGGCCCGAATGCTTCGGTAACTCTTGCCAGACGGCAGGAGGGTGAAGAGTTTGTGTGAGGGGTGTGTAGAGTCGTCCACAATGCTGGTTGTTTTGCGGATGCAGTGTTTTTTAAAATGTCTTTGATGGAAGAGAGACCCCGATAATCTTCTCAGCTGTCCTCACTATCCTCTGCAGGGCTTTGCGGTCCGAAAAGGTGCAAGTCCCAAACCAGGCAATGATGCAGCTGCTCAGGATGCTCTCAATAGTCCCTCTATTGAATGTAGTGAGGATGGGGGGTGGGAGATGTGCTTTCCTCAGCCTTCGAAGAAAATAGAGACGCTGCTCGGCTTTCTTGGTAATACAGCTTGTGTTGAGGGACCAGGTGAGGTTCTCCGCCAGGTGAACACCAAGGAATTTGATGCTCTTGATGATATCCACAGAGGAGCCGTCAATGTTCTGTGGAGAGTGGTCACTCTGTGCTCTCCTAAAGTCAACATCCATCTCTTTTGTTTTGTTGACATTCAGAGACAGGTTGTTGGCTCTAAACCACTCCGTTAGCCACTGCACCTCCTCTCTGTATGCTGACTCGTCGTTCTTGCTGCTGAGACCCACCACGGTTGTGTCATCGGCGAACTTGATGATGTGATTCGAGCTGTGCATTGCTGCACAGTCGTGAGTCAGCAGAGTGAACAGCTGGGGGGCTGTTCCCCTGGGGGGCCCCAGTGCTCAGTGTGGTGGTGGTGGTGGAGATGCTGTTCCCGATCCGGACTGACTCAGGAAGTCCAGGATCCAGTTGCAGAGGGAGGTGTCCAGGCCCAGCAGGTTCAGCTTTCCAATCAGGTGCTGGGGAATGATTGTGTTGAATGCTGAGCTGAAGTCTATGAATAGCATTCGAACGTATGAGTCCTTTTTATCTAGGTGGGTGAGGGCCAGATGGAGGGTGGTGGCGATGCATCGTCTGTTGAATGGTTTGGACGATATGCAAACTGCAGTGGGTCTAGTGAGGGGGGCAGCTGGGTCTTAATGTGCCTCTCGAAGCACTTCATGATGATGGGTTTGAGTGCAACGGGACGGTAGTCGTTGAAGACTTTTTTGGCATGGGGACGATGGTGGTGGCCTTGAAGCACGTTGGAACGAAGCTCAGAGAGATGTTGAAGATGTCGGTAAGAACATCTGCCAGCTGGTCTGCACATCCTCTGAGCACTCTGCCAGGAATGTTGTCTGGTCCAGCAGCCTTCCGTTGGTTGACTCTATGAGACAGAGTTTTCCCTCACATCAGGCATAGTAAGACAGAGCACCTGGTCATTGGGAGGGGTGATCTTCCTCGCCACCACGTCGTTCTGCACTTTAAACCGAGCGTAGAAGTCGTTCAGTGCATCTGGAAGGGAGGCAGCTTTGTCACAGGCAACTGATGTTGTCCTGTTGTTGGTGATGGCCTGGATGCCCTGCCACATGCGCCGCACGTCACCGCTGTCCTGGAAGTGACTGTGGATTCTCTGGGCGTATGCGCGCTTTAGCTCTCTGATGGCCCGGGACAGTTTGGCCCTCGCTGTCCTTAGGGCTGCCTTGTCGCCTGCTCTGAAGGTGGAGTCTCGGGTCCTCAGCAGCGCACACCCCTCCGCAGTCATCCACGGCTTCTGGTTGAAGCGTGTGGTGATGGTCTTGGAGAAAGTGACATCATCAATGCACTTGCTGATGTAGCTGGTCACTGATGCTTTGTATTCCTCCAAGTTGGTAGAGTCGCCATATGTTGCAGCCTCCCTGAACATTTGCCAGTCAGTACACTCAAAACAGTCTTGAAGAGCAGAGATGGCTCCTGCTGGCCAGGTTTTCACCTGCTTCTGAAGCGGTTTTGTGCATCTGACGAGTGGTCTGTATGCTGGAATTAGCATAACAGAGATGTGGTCTGGCCCTCTCGTTGCAAAGTCCACATACTGATGGAATTTAGGGAGCACTGTCTTGAGATTTGCATGGTTGAAATCTCCGGCGACAATAAACAGTCCGTCAGGGTGAGCTTTCTGCAGTTCGCTCATAGCCCCATACAGTTCATCGAGCGCGTCCTTAGAGTTAGTGCTGGGGGGAATGTAAACTCCGGTTATGATAACAGTGGTGAATTCCCGTGGTAAATGAAAAGGTCTGCATCTAACAGTCACAAGCTCCACCAGCGATGAGCAGAAGCTAGAGACTAGCATAGAGTTCTTGCACCATTCCGTGTTGATGTTAACACACAAGCCACCACCACGAGTCTTACCGCACAGAGCTGCATTTCTGTCGGCACGAAACAAGGCGAGCCCGTCTAGCTGAATGGCGGTGTTCGGAACTCTGTCGCTGAGCAACGTCTCCATGAAAACAAAGATGCAGCAGTCTCTAAACTTATGTTGCGTAGCCTGCTGGAGTCGGATGTAGTCCAGTTTATTGTCCAGGGAGCAAACATTTGAGAGCAGGATAGACGGGAGAGCTGGCCGGCTAGGGTTTGTTTTTAGCCTAGCATGGACCCTCGCCCTCTTGCTGCGCTTCTTCCTCGCACAACACTTACGACGTCTGCTCCCCGGCCTGGTCTGGTCTCTGCAGCAAGCCGAGTTTGCGTAGTTGAAGTCCTCACAGGCGCTACCTCGTGTGTCTGGGCCACGATCACACCGAGGTAACGTTTGTGGATGGTTCGTGTTCTCACTGCGAGAACCTTACCATGGCAACGTTGCAGTCGTGGCTTTCCTTCCAAACAGGTATGCCACTCCAGCTGCCCCCCGCGTCGTTCCTTCCCACGGGATTGAGGATGACCCGGCTGACGATGGAGGCGATTTGTGGATGGCAGCGGGCTCGGTTTCGCCGGGTACATCCCCACGAACCATCCGCCCCCCCACATGCTCGTTGACTTCCGCCCGGGCTTGGGGTGACAGCGGCTCGCCTACCCTGGATAGTCTACCTATCCAGCCCCCCGAGCTGGATGGTGAGCTCGCGGCTGCATCGGAGAGTGTTCCGGCGTCTGACGCGGAAGACTCGTTTGGGCTGCCACCATCAGGTCGGCGAGCCCAGTCAGAGGCTGATGCCCAGATTGCTGACATGCTTTTCCGGGCTGCCATCAGCGTGGGGCTTGACTGGAACCCTCCGTCCTCCACACAGTCTTCGCGGCTGGATGATTGGTTCCTCGGGTCTGGGCGCCAGTCACAGCCACCCCCCCGGTTCCTTTCTTCCCGGAAGTGCATGATGAGCTGACGAGGTCATGGAGCGCACCTTTTACTGCCCGTAACCGACCCACTCACTCATCCGCTCTCACTACCTTCGACGGCAGAGCAGTCCACGGGTACTCGACGGTACCTGGCGGGATCACCTCCAAGGCCTGTAGGATGACGTCATCACTGACCTCCAAAGCCTACAGCGCCGCTGGACAGGCCACCTCTGCCTTGCACACCATGGCCCTCCTGCAAGTTCACCAGGCCAAGGCACTTAAAGATCTAAACTTGGGTAGTCAGGGCCATGAAGGTCACAGTGCGGACACTCGGGGAGGGATGGCCACCCTCATGGTTCAGGAACGACATCTGTGGCTGAACCTGGTCCAGATGCGTGACGTGTCTCAGCTGATTCTGACGTCACTGGACTTCCTGTTGCTGACGGCACGCTGCACGAGTTTGTTTGTCGCCTGCTTAGGTTGCTTAGCATTGCTTATTCTTATTCTCAAACGTTCATCGTTATATTCATTGTTCATCGTTATATCCTTTGTCATTTTACAGCGTTTCAGGTTTTTCTTTTCCTGTTTTTTCACATCTGCGGTACACAGATTATTGCATCGATCTCAAAGGACCGCTTATCAAGAACAACCAACAACAACAAACAATTTTGTGAGGGATTCACATCAATCTCAAACCCTCACCACTCAGGAACAGCCAACAACAAACAATTTGCGGTAAGTCATGGTATCCGCTCATGTTATTTCTTCCTGTATTGAATGTCACGTTTACAATAGCCTCCTCTGTCAGCAGTGAGGGATTCACTTGTGATAAATGTAAGAAATTAGTCAGGCTGACGGAGAAGGTTAATGAGTTAGAGACTCGCATCCAAACGCTAGTGGAGGTCAGTGAGAAAGAGAAGCCGGTAGATACTGTTTCGGATGCGAGTAGTACAGAGAGCAAAATACAGAGCCCCTGCAACAGGGCATTTGGGTGAAGTCTCGGTGGCATACTCGCTCAGCAAAGAGACACCACTCTCCCGTTCCTGTTAGGGTTTCCAATCGATTCTCCCCACTCAGTGATACACCCACTGAGAATCATGTTGAAAGAGCCCTTGTTATTGGCGATTCTATTGTAAAGAATGTGGAAATAGAGACTCCAGCCATTATTGTTAATTACATTTCGGGGGCCAGAGCGTCTGACATCAAATCAAATTTACAAGTGTTAGCTAATGCTAAATGTAGATTTTCTAAAATTGTTATCCATGTCGGCACTAACGAGGTCCAGCTTCGCCAGTCGGAGATCACTAAAGATAATGTTAAAGAGGTGTGCGAATTTGCAAAAACTATGTCAGACACTGTAATATGCCCTGGTCCCCTCCCTGCTTGTCGTGGTGACGAGGTTTATAGTAGATTAGTGTCACTGAATGGCTGGATGACTGAGTGGTGTCTGAAAAATATGATTTATAGACAATTGGTTTTTGGGGTAGACCTGACCTGCTAAAGAGAGACGGACTCCATCCCAAAAGGGAAGGTGCCGCACTACTCTCTAGTAATTTGGCTCATAGTCTTAATAATGATAGTATTTCACTAACTGGGGCACAGGTCAGGAAGCAGACAAACATCTGCTAGCTGCCTTGAGATGTCAAACAGGTCACAAAAACTACACATAGAGACTGTATCACCTAGATATCTCAAAGAGACTGTGTCTGTTCCTTGAACTACCCAACACAATACCCTAACTAAATCATTTAGAAAAAAATGTGATTATGGTCAAACTTGAACAAAACAAACAAATTAAAAATACACATCATATAAAAATAGGGCTACTAAACATTAGATCTCTTTCTACCAAAGCACTAATTGTTAATGAAATTATAACAGATCATAGATTGGATGCGCTCTGCTTGACTGAAACCTGGCTTAAACCGGATGAATATATTAGTTTAAATGAATGTACTCCCACAGGTTATTGTTATAAACATGAGCCTCACTTCAATAACTGTCTGGTTTGGTGCAGCTACAAAATCAGACATCAGAAGACTACAAAGGACAGTTCGGTCTGCTGAGAGGATTATTGGTTACCCCCTGCCCCCCCCTTCAAGAACTATACACTTCCAGAGTGAGGAAAAAGGCTGGTAAAATCAATCTGGACACCACTCACCCTGTCCACTACCTTTTTGAACTGTTGCCTTCTGGCCGGCGCTTCAGAGCTCTGAACACCAGAACCGTCAGACACAGGAACAGTTTTTTCCCTCAGGCCATCCATCTAATGAACAATTAAATTGCCCCATTGAGCAATAATGATGTGCAATACACAGTTTAATTTTAATTTATATTATCCAACATATCCACTTCTGCCACCTTCTGCCATCGCTCTGTAAATAATATACAGTTTTTTGTTCTTTATATAACAGATTGTATTAGATTTGCACTACGTGTGTGTATGTGGGTATGTATGAAGGTGAGTGTATGTACGTATATGTATAATTATTTATTTTGTGTTCTTTTTTGTTTTTAATTACCTATGTCTTGCTGCTGTTTTTGGTATTGTTTGTATTGTTGTAGACTGGAAGCTCCTGTCACCAAGACAAATTCCTTGTATGTGTAAGCATACTTGGCGATAAAGCTGATTCTGATTCTGATTCTCATCTGAAGGGTCGAGGAGGAGGTCTTGCTACAATTTACAGTGAAGTTTTTGGTGTTACTCAGAGGACAGGATATAAATGTAAGTCTTTTGAACTAATAATGCTTAATGTGACACCATCAGATATAAATAAAAAATCTCTGTAGTCTTTTGTCCTTGCTACAATGTATAGATCACCAGGGCATTATTCTGATTTCCTTGGTGAATTTGCAAATTTTTTATCAGATGTTGTAGTTACTGTAGATAGAGCTTTAATTGTTGGTGATTTCAACATTCACATAGATAATGAAAATGATACATTGCGATTAGCATTTATCGATATTCTCAACTCTCTTGGAGTCAGACAAAATGTAACAGGACCAACTCATCGCCATAATCATACGCTAGATTTAATTCTGTCATATGGAGTTGATGTTGATAATATAGAAATTCTGCAGCAGAGCGATGACATCTCGGATCATTACCTCGTCTCTTGTATGCCGCAAAAAACCCCAAAGCCCAGAAGAACTTGATGTAATAACAAAAAATATAAATGCAGTCTTCTCTAGCACTCTTGATATTGTCGCCCCACTTCGATTGAAGAAAATTAAAGAAATAAGCCCTGCACCATGGTACAATGATCACACTCATGCTCTCAAGAGAGCAGCTCGGAAAATGGAGCGCATGTGGAAAAATACAAAATTAGAAGTATTTCGTGGTGCATGGAAGGATAGTGTCAGTAGATACAGACAATTACTAAAATCTGCCAGGTCAGCAAATTTTTGTAAACAAATAGAAAATAACCACAACAATCCTAGATGTTTATTCAGTACTGTGGCTAAATTGATTAGGAATAAAGCCTCAACAGAACCAGATATTATGTCGCAGCACAAGAGTAATGACTTCATTTCTTTACAGATAAAATTGAAATAATCAGAAATAAAATTGGAATTATGCAATCATCTTAGCACCTCAGAAAACAGAGTCTAATAATTTTCCTCACGTGCAACTAAAATCCTTCTCTGTCATAGGTCACGAAGAGCTAACAAAACTTATACCAACTAAGCTCTTAAAAGACTTATCTCCTGTAATTTCAGAACCTCTTCTTAATATAATTAACTCCTCGCTATGCTTAGGACATGTCACAAGAATCTTTAAAATGGCAGTTATCAAACCGCTTATTAAGAAGCCACAACTTGATACTGGAGAACTGGCTAATTATAGACCGATTTCAAATCTCCCGTTTATGTCAAAAATACTACAAAAGGTAGAATCCTCCCAAACATGTTCATTTCTACAGGGAAATAGTATATACAAAGAATTTCAGTCATGATTTAGGCCTCAGCATAGTACAGAGACTGCACTTATCAGAGTTACGAATGACTTGCTCTTATCTGATCGCGGCTGCATTTCTCTTCTAGTGCTTTTAGATCTTAGTGCTGCATCCTATCCTGAGGTCACCAGAACCGGCTGGATCCAGCACCATTCCTGCTTCGTGCTGGACTCTGCTGCTACATGTTGCTGAATGATGATAACTAAATGCAACCGGTGCCAGCCAAACATCACTTCAGTCTATTATGATGGACTTCAGAGGATGAACTGATGCCAACTCCAACCATAAGACATGGGATACTTCATATACCTTTGTCTGAACCTTGGATTTAGGATGGACCATACCGAACCTCACCGAAATTACTGGCCAGGTTGAACTGCGTTTCACATCCCTGATCTCTGCCTGCATCACCTCGGTCTATTGATGGACTACGATATTGAAATGGATTGCATAGTCTAACAAGCCTTCATCAGCCAATTAACAAGGACAATTGCATCTATGTGAACTTCTGCAGTTAATCCAGGATACACTTCAAAGACATTGGTCATTAATCTTACAGTTCAAACAAAATCGATGTTTAAACACTGACCCTTAACACTTACATGACTTTAACAATACATAAGTAATATTTACATTATATTCATGATGTTAGCCAGTGGGGAACTGGCCCCCACAGTGAGTCTGGTTTCTCCCAAGGTTATTTTTCTCCATTAATCAACATCTTATGGAGTTTTGTGTTCCTTGCCACAGTCGCTTTCAGCTTGCTCACTGTTTGAAGTCTCCCAAGCGTTCCTGAGACGGACGATCCAGAGATCGAGATGTTTGCTCCGGAGCTGGTAAGCAGACCACTCCGTCCCATGGTGGAGGGCGGGGAGGAGAATCTTCAGTTCAGTTTGTTTTCTTTGAACCCACATTCTCAATAAAAGAGTAATTTCCTCTTTCTCTGGGTCACCCAGCCCGGACCCACTGCCTCCGGACCCACGACTATTTCCCCCCTGGCCGCCCGGTTCTGACGAGTCCAGAGGGCTTGAGAAAGCCAACATATTGTTATGTTACATCAACTTATCATTAATATAATTATTAATACTATTTTGTATTTTTCTGAGACTAAAATTTCAACAGCCTTACCTCCAAGAGCTTTAATGCTACAAGCAACAAACTCGCCACAGACCTGGGGACTGTTCTGAAGTTTGCTGGTATGTCTTTTTTACATGATGCGACTTAAGCTTTTTATATAAATGATGATCAAAAATGTAAAGCAAAGAGGCTCCCTCTACTGGAGTAACTCTGTCTACCAAACGCACCTCTCCTGGAGCAATCTCTCTAATGGGCAATTCAGTCTACTAGTGGGTGGAGCTCCAGACTAAGAAGCCAGATGAATTTTGTTTGTGTCTGCACGAAGGTATGTCAATTGTGTGTTTTAATGCTTTCCAGTTTGAACATTCAAGCGATTTTACACTATTCAACTCAACAAATGGCAAAACAACTCAAATAAATGTTTGCGAGCAGTGTGTGTGGCACAGCGAGCCGCATCGCGTCTAACGCACGCACCCCGATGAGAGATCACTTTCGCTTCTTCTTGCATTTGAACGGACAATTTCATACAACAAAATGTCAAAATGCATGATGTATTGGAATTCTGTTATGTCTCAAGTGAACATAAACAGTTGAGAAAGAAATCGGGTGTCATTATATTGAATTCTGGCATTATTCCAGGTGACATCTTGCTAGATTTTTCTCTCGAAACAGCAGAGACAACTTAAGAAAAATGCCCATACAGATGTAAGACATCGTTACAAACTATAAAAGGTCTACTTTTATTTGTGTTCATTTACAATAACAACAAAACCTTGTGCTTTTGTAAAATAAAGAAAATAAACAGGGTGCGACTTCTCTGTCTTCACGAGCATCTTTCTGAAACACGTCACAAAAATCAAGAGACCCAAATCAACCATTCACGCAGTCTGTATTTTATCATCTCAATGTGTATTTCTTTCTTTCGTCTGCTGAACACAAATTAAGCTTTTTAGAAGAATAAATCAGCCCTGTTGGTGCTTTCAATGCACTTGAATGGTGATCAGAACTAAGAAGGTACAAAAATCACATAAATGCAACATAAAATTAACCCATAACACTCCAGTGGTTTAATCCATACTTTCAGAAGTGATATTATAGGTGTGGGTGTGAAACAGATCAATAGTATATATTGTATATATATATATATATATATATATATATATATATATTTATTTTTTTTTTACAATCAATTGTCCTCCCTGCTCAGGAGGGGTGATATGCTTATGTAAATCACAAAAAAAAAAAACAGAAAAAGAACTCTTAAGAGAGAAGAGCGCTTATGAAAGTGAAAGTAAAGATTTATAGTAAAAAATTACTTAATTATTGATCTGTTTCTCACCACTGCTCATTTACTTACATTGAATGGACCAACAGAGCTGAGATATTCTTCTAAACATCTTCATTCAATTTCTGCAGAAGAAAGTCATACACATCTGGGACTGCATGAGGGTGAGGAAATAATCAAATATCCCTTTAATATTCACTTATTTTTACAATGCATAAAATGAAGTCTTAGGACAAAGTGAAAATCTTAGTGAATGCCGTATGTGGAATAATTGTAACACTCCCCAAAATCTTTAAGTGGAGTTTACACTATTTTGGGAACAACAGTACCGTTTCTATTGTAAGGTAATGGAGTAGAGTAAAAAAATATTACTCAACACTGATGAAACAACCAATAAACTCAAGTGTATTTACAAACCAATAATATTTACAACAATAACAAACAAGGTGTATATACATGTAAAAGTGAAAAGTGAGTTATTTACAGTGTTCAGATCAGCCTCACCGGGTTTTTTGATAGTCCGTGAGCACGATCAAGTGATGAAGTAATGATGACTGGCCAATGTCCTCTGATAAAAGTAATCCAGGCTGCGAGCCAAACGAATATACTCCACGAGAGGAACGGCGTCTCAGCGCTTCCAGGTCAGTCACCAGTGTAATCCAATGTATGAATGAAGTTTTGTGTAAGCGTACTCGCAAATGAGCATCTGAAAACCAGCATAGCGGTTCCTTAAATAGAAAGTGAAAGATACTTCCTGTTTACGTGGCAGGAAAACACGTAACACAAAACCACGCGAAGATGGGGATGAACACACAACAGCTGAGGGAATGACAGATAACAGGGGAAAGCAATATAACTAATAGGCAATAATGACAACAATAATTAGTTTAATGCCATAAACCTTATATATAAAACATCCCCTTATGTGGCTACGCTACATAGATCCTCCCCCCCCCCCCAGCCATCGGCATAGGAGGAGATCGTCCGTACCAGCGTTTTAGGTTCACCACATTTAAAATTTCTGTTCTACATGGGTCTCCCCAGCGAACGGTGTAATTTATTGGCCCCATTTTTTTTATTACTTCAGCTGGACCCTCCCACTTGGGCGCTAGCTTAGCAGAGTATTTATTCGAGGAAGACGAGAGAGGGTGAATTTTAACCCAGACTAGATCACCCGGCTGGAACTGCGCATCTTTCCGTCGGGCATTATAGTATCTAGCTTGTCTAGATTGTTGCACCCCTACTCTGTGCTTTACCTCCTCTGCCATGATGTTCTGTCTTTCAATTATATTATAGGCTGTTTGGTCAGGAGTGGGGTTTTTGAGGATCAGCCTCTCTAGTGGACCGTGAAGCTGTCTGCCCAGCATTAATTCAGCCGGAGTTCTCCCTGTTGTTTCTTGGTGTGCCGTGTTGATAGCAAACCTTAGCCCAGGTAACCACTGGTCCCATGTTTGATGGTATTGTCCCACATATGACGCAATCATAGT
The DNA here is from genome assembly GCF_025860055.1 of Xyrauchen texanus. Taxonomy (NCBI): domain Eukaryota; kingdom Metazoa; phylum Chordata; class Actinopteri; order Cypriniformes; family Catostomidae; genus Xyrauchen; species Xyrauchen texanus. The sequence goes on along the minus strand of NC_068297.1, from coordinate 35,452,066 downwards.
TTTTACTGTCCTGTTTATTCTTTCTGTGAGGTTTGTTTGAGGGTGATAGCTGGTAGTGAGTTTCTGTATGCTTCCCCAGGATCGGCATAGCTCGGACAGTACGTTAGAAGTGAATTGTGCTCCCCGGTCAGAAATGATGTATTTTGGGACCCCCCATCGGGTAAAGATCTCTTCCCTGAGAATTTTGACAATCTTAGGGGTCTTACTATCTCGAAGGGGGAACAACTCTACCCATTTGGTGTAATAATCAACAACCACCAGTAAGTAAGTGTTTTGTTTCTTACTGGTCGGGAAAGGTCCCATAAAATCCATCCCCAAGGTGTGACCTGGTTCTGTCACTTGCGTCTGTTGTAAGAAACCGCTGGGTTTTGTATTTTCATGTTTATATTTTTTACATGTTTCACATCCTTTGACGTACTGCCAGACATCCTTACGGACAGTTGGCCACCATGCCACCTCCAAGAGCCTCAGTAAGGTTTTCAGCCGTCCCAGATGTCCTCCCAGCGGGTTATCGTGTACGCTAATGCAAGAAACCAGGAATTAATGCCTGAGGAACAACCAGTTGGAATTTATTTCCATTGTTCTTGACAGGAACCCGGCGATATAACACCCCCTGGTGGACCTCAAAGGTAATCTGGTTTTCTTGAACCTTTCTGGTTTTTTTGGCCAGCTGGAGGAGAGACACCGTATTGTCATGTCTTTGTGCTTGTGAGATTTCCTCTAACGTGTGGGGTATGTCCGAGGCACATTTTGATTTTACTATGGCCAGACAGGGCACACTTTCACTTTCAGAGGATTCACAGACTCGTGACAAGGCATCTGGACCCAGGTTCAGACATCCTCTTCTGTGATGTACTTGGAAGATGAATTGCTGTAACCTAAGAGTCCACCGGGTCAGCCGAGAGGAGGTTTTAGGGCTATTGAAGGCCCAAGTTAAGGCAGCATGGTCACTATAAATGTCGAACTGTCTTCCTTCTAGGTAATGTTTCCACTTTTCCACCGCCCAGACTACAGCTAGACACTCTTTTTCAGCCGTTGAATAATTCACTTCTGGTCCACGCAATGTTCGTGATGCGTAAGCTATTACCCGTTCCCCCTCAGGAGTTTGCTGGGTAATAATGGCTCCTAAGCCCACATCACTGGCATCTGTATGAACCTGGAAAGGTTGGTTGAGGTCAGGTTGCATCAATACTGGGGGTTCTGTAATATTTGTTTAATATTCTCCAGGCTGGTTTGACACTCAGGAGTCCAATCCCACTTCACTCCTTTCTTTTTTAGATTGTTTAATGGAGCTGTGATGTCGGCAAAATGGGGAATGAACTTGTGGTACCACCCGGCTAATCCCAAGAAGCGTTGGAGGGCTTTAATGTCTTTGGAAGGAGGATATTCAGCTACCGCTCTGGTCTTTTCAGGGTCGACCTCCACTCCTTTCTCTGAGACTATATGTCCAAGAAACTTCAGCTGCTTCTTAAAGAAGTGACACTTCTTCATGTTCAGAGAAAGCGAAGCTTGGTTTAGTCTTTGCAGAATGGTGTTCAGGTGTTGTACATGTTGTTGTAAAGACCTTGAATAGACTATGATGTCATCAATATAAACGAAACAAAACTTCCCTCTCAACTCTGCTAGGACCTTCTCCATCAGCCTCTGGAAGGTGGCAGCGGCATTCCGTAATCCATATGGCATGGAGCGGAACTGGAATAGACCTTATGAGGTGATGAAGGCTGTTTTGGCTTTGCTACCTTCCTCCATTTCAACCTGCCAGTACCCTGACTGCAAATCCAATGTGCTGAACCAGGAGGCACTTTCCATGGATTCTAAGATGTCGTGGATTATAGGCATTGGATAAGCATCAGGTATGGTCTTACTATTAAGCTTCCTATAGTCCACACAAAACCTGTAGGAACCATCGGGTTTGGAGACCAGGACTACAGGTGATGACCAGGGAGAGAAAGAAGGCTCGATGATATGGTCTCGTAGCATTTGTTCCACTTGCTCATCGATCATCTTCTTCTTAAAAGGTGAGACTCTATAAGCTCTGGATCTCATGGGCATTTCGTCAGACAGTATAATTTTGTGCTGTTCCACAGATGTTTTTCCCAGGACTTGAGAGGTGGTACGAGGCCAATTATCCATCAGCTTTTTCAATTCTTCCTGATTGTCGGAGTCCCATCTGGGAATAACTTGTGTGTGTAAGTAAGGAATGGATGAAGTTGGAGGTAAGGCATATAGACTCACCGCAGCGGTCATGCCTAGGTTTTCTCCCATCAGATGTGAAGACAATACAGGATTAAGATGGGCAGTTAGAAATGGATAATAAATATATCCTTTGCCCATTTTCAGACCATATCTCCAGTGTCCCACGTCCACTATGGCTTCAGCGGCTCTCAGGAAGTCCAGACCAGCTATAAGGGGAAAGGCCAGGTGAGCAGCCTTCATAACATAGGTGTCCAACCTGCATATCTTGTCATGCCACTCATAACAGACTGTCTTCCTGTTGATCGCCTGGTGCATTTTTCCATCAACCATAATGAACCGCTGAAGAGGGCCTGGAGGGTCAGGTTTCGTTTCCCCTCCTAACTGTCTCCACAGGCTTTCCTGAATAAGGGTGTATGTGCTCCCTGTATCCAGCACCACCTTCACCTCTTGTCCTTTTATTGTTATTGGCACTACTAGAAGGGATGTCATTGGGTGGAGTTGAGCAATGGATACTCCTGCTAGATTTTTAGAGGTATGGCGTTCAGGTGGTCTTTTATTTGTTGTCTCTTTGCAGTTAAATTTTCCCACTTTCTGCCAGTAATCTTTTGCTCCCATCCAGTCCTTCTCCACCATAGATCCCACCTTCACCAGCTGTTCCACTGATTTCACCGTCCCTCTCAGACAGCCCGCAACCCTTGGGTTGATGTTATTAAGAATGCGGCTCACCATCTCCTCTTCTGTGATGGCCGGCTTCCATTTGAGGCAGAGGGCCCGGTAATCATAGGCGAAATCTCTCAAATGCTGATTGGGTTGCTGCACCAGTGACCTCAACTTGTCTTCCACTTCAGTGAGGTAATCCTCTGGAAGAAAAGCAGACATGAAAGCATCTTTGAAGGATTGCCAATCTGTTACCTTGTTCTTTTCTGCCTTCCACCAGCTTAAAGCGGGTCCTTTGAGCACGGTACTCAGGGTGCCAAGAGCTCCACACTAGGCAGGGGTCTAATGGCCAGATAATTTTCGACCTGTTCGACGAAATGGAGTACGTCGGATGTCTCGCTAGACTCACCGAAGGAAGGAAATTCCAGACGGATAGGGGGTTTCCCACAGAAAGATGACATATTGGGCATACATGAAGGGTGAGCCAGGTTAGATATTCGTGCTCCAGCAGTGACATCATAGGTAGCGTTGTCTCTGTTTACAGGGGGGACTTTAAGTCGTGTTGCTGGTACAGGAGTTTTCAAGTTAGTGACTGTAGATAGGGAAGAGGCAGGGTAAAAAGTCTGTATTTGAGATCGAGATGGGGTACTGGTGAATCTTATTTTTTTCATTTGATTTTCCCATCTAGCATCTCTCCGCAGGAAACAATCAACCACCGCTCTCTCCAACTTCTCTACAGACCTCTGGAAATGATCTTCTAAGTCTGCTAAGCCAGCGTCCACTGCCTCCCGGAAACTAGTTTCCCTATTAAGGGAACTATCTACAGACTGTTTAAATTCCTGTTCATTATGTTGTATTTTTGCATTAAGAGCCAATAAATCCACCTTAAGTTTATCAATCTCCATTTGCATTGTATGTACAACATTTATATTCACTACTTCTCTTTCATCATCATCATCATCATCTTCATCAGAATTATATAAAGAACTTAGTATAGATGCTATTTCATCTGTCGGGTTACGTCTGGTAACAAACGGGCCCGCAGTGAAATCAGCATCCTCAGTTTCATCAGAGCTACACCTTAACTCATGCACATCAGTCTCAGTATGTACCTTAATTACTGCTCCATTTACCTGTGTCTCTTCCTCCATATTTATGGACACACAAAAAAAAACACTATAACCAAAAAGAAACCGCACGTAGTCCCCGTACGGGCCACCACTATGTAACACTCCCCAAAATCTTTGAGTGGAGTTTACACTATTTTGGGAACAACAGTACCGTTTCTATTGTAAGGTAATGGAGTAGAGTAGAAAAATATTATTCAACACTGATGAAACAACCAATAAACTCAAGTGTATTTACAAACCAATAATATTTACAACAATAACAAACAAGGTGTATATACATGTAAAAGTGAAATCCAGAGTGCCCAGAGTTATTTACAGTGTCAGATCAGCCTCACCGGGTTTTTTGATAGTCCGTGAGCACGATCAAGTGATGAAGTAATGATGACCGGCCAATGTCCTCTGATAAAAGTAATCCAGGCTGCGAGCCAAACGAATATACTCCACGAGAGAAACGGCGTCTCAGCGCTTCCAGGTCAGTCACCAGTGTAATCCAATGTATGAATGAAGTTTTGTGTAAGCATACTCGCAAATGAGCGTCTGAAAACCGGCATAGCGGTTCCTTAAATAGAAAGTGAAAGATACTTCCTGTTTACGTGGCAGGAAAACACGTAACACAAAACCATGCGAAGATCTCGCGTGAACAGAGATGGGGATGAACACACAAAAGCTGAGGGAATGACAGATAACAGGGGAAAGCAATATAACTAATAGGCAATAATGACAACAATAATTAGTATAATGCCATAAACCTTATATAAAACATCCCCTTATGTGGCCACGCTACATAATGACATGGAGAGCTTAAACAATTTTCAAGTAATTGCACATATTTCATATTTTGAACATTTCATATTTTTGAAGTGATCTTGTTTTATTGTTATCATTGAGTTCCAGTGTTGGTTCAAGGTTCAGCCTTTCTCAAGACAACATCAAAATTTGTTTTGACAAACTTTTTTTTCTAGTTCTGAATTACTATGCAAAGAATGTGAATACAACACAAAATGGCTGAAATTTCTACATTGCCTCAATATACACTCACCTAAAGGATTATTAGGAACACCTGTTCAATTTTTCATTAATGCAATTATCTAATCAACCAATCACATGGCAGTTGCTTCAATGCATTTAGGGGTTTGGTCCTGGTCAAGACAATCTCCTGAACTCCAAACTGAATGTCAGAATGGGAAAGAAAGGTGATTTAAGCAATTTTGAGCGTGGCATGGTTGTTGGTGCCAGACGGGCCGGTCTGAGTATTTCACAATCTGCTCAGTTACTGGGATTTTCACGCACAACCATTTCTAGGGTTAACAAAGAATGGTGTGAAAAGGGAAAAACATCCAGTATGCGGCAGTCCCGTGGGTGAAAATGCCTTGTTGATGCTAGAGGTTAGAGGAGAATGGGCCGACTGATTCAAGCTGATAGAAGAGCAACTTTGCCTGAAATAACCACTTGTTACAACCGAGGTATGCAGCAAAGCATTTGTGAAGCCACAACATGCACAACCTTGAGGCGGATGGGCTACACAGCAGAAGACCCCACCGGATACCACTCATCTCCACAACAAATAGGAAAAAGAGGCTACAATTTGCAAGAGCTCACCAAAATTGGACAGTTGAAGACTGGAAAAATGTTGCCTGGTCTGATTAGTCTCGATTTCTGTTGAGACATTCAGATGGTAGAGTCAGAATTTGGCGTAAACAGAATGAGAACATGGATCCATCATGCCTTGTTACCACTGTGCAGGCTGGTGGTGGTGGTGTAATGGTGTGGGGGATGTTTTCTTGGCACACTTTAGGCCCTTTAGTGCCAATTGGGCATCGTTTAAATGCCACGGCCTACCTGAGCATTGTTTCTGACCATGTCCATCCCTTTATGGACACCATGTACCCATCCTCTGATGGCTACTTCCAGCAGGATAATGCACCATGTCACAAAGCTCGAATCATTTCAAATTGGTTTCTTGAACATGACAATGAGTTCACTGTACTAAAATGGCCCCCACAGTCACCAGATCTCAACCCAATAGAGCATCTTTGGGATGTGGTGGAACGGAAGCTTCGTGCCGTGGATGTGCATCCCACAAATCTCCATCAACTGCAAGATGCTATCCTATCAATATGGGCCAACATTTCTAAAGAACGCTATCAGCACCTTGTTGAATCAATGCCACGTAGAGTTAAGGCAGTTCTGAAGGCAAAAGGGGGTCAAACACAGTATTAGTATGGTGTTCCTAATAATCCTTTAGGTGAGTGTATATGTCAATAAATCAAATGTCATTTTGACTGATGGTTTTTCAAACCTAACATTTTTCAAGATGACATCACTCTGAAGGTGCAAAGAATGGCCCACATTCGCCCTAAGGGGGCGCTACAGGCCATGCCCAAAAGTCCCATTTTCAGGTCTAAAATTTTCTAATTTTGTACATTGATATTACAGGCCAACGGTAACCCCTAAACCAATAATGGCCAACATTTGCCTTTAGGGGCGCAACAGGCCACGCCGAAAAGAGCTATTTTCTGGTCAAAAATGTTCTAATTGGGTACATTGATACTACAGGCCAACAGGAAACCGCACACCAAGAATGGCCCACAATCACCCTTAGGGGGCGCTACAGACCATGGCCAAATGTCCCATTTTCAAAGTGATATCATTTCCACCCCATTTGTCCAATTCGTCTGAAACTTGGTGTACATGCCTCATTTCTCATGGGAAACAAAAAGCCTCAAGGACCCGTAGTTTCCGACATGATATATTTTCCTGTACATTGAATGTACATGTGTACGTGTGTAGAATTGAAATCTTTCCTAACATTACTTAGCAAAAATGAATACAATACAAAATGGCTGAAATGGGCGTGTTTATGTAAATGTACACAGTGCCTCAATATATAAATGTCAATAAATCAAATGTAATTTTGACTGATGGTTTTTCAAACGTAACATGCTTCAAGATAACATTGCTCATCTACTGCGCAAAGAATTGCCCACATTCACCATTAGCGGTTCGCTACAGGCCATGCCCAAAATTCCCATTTTTGTGTCAAAAATGTTCTAATTTTGTACACTGATACTACAGGCCAATGGTAACCCACAAACCAAGAATATAATTGGGATATATTGAATACAGCGTTGAAGGCAACAAAAGGATTGCAACATGTAGAACCTGAGGTTCCAAAATTACAGACACATCGTCGACAACGTCCAATTTTGTGAGGCATCTGAAAATCCACAGACAGAGGTAAGTTGTTAACTAATTTACGTTAGCTATGGTTCAGTATACATGTCTATGGCAGCACATAGCAGATTTACAGGCTAACAAAGTCTGCATATCGAACCGCAAACTATTTTTTTACTGCGGTCAGTAGCATTTAACGTTTTATAGCAATTGGTGTAATGGACAAAATCTACCCGGTGTTTTATTACGCTGTTGTATGACCTCGATAAAGGAACGCCATTTATTGTGACCACACACGTTGGTGCTTTTTGAGCATAACTGGTTAGAACGTGCATTAGGGCTGGAATAAACGATTATTTTTTAAACGATTAATCTAGCGATTTATTTTTTCGACGCATCGATTAATCTAACGATTCATTTTTTTCAGTCCGATTCGATTTCGATTCGATTAATCGACTTGTGACAACACCGGTAATACCGGTTTCATCGGGGGTTGGGGTGTATAAAATGTAAAAAAAAAAACATTTGCCGGGAGTTTGATTGACTAGCGATCTGATCAATCAATCATAATACGCCATTTTTGTCCGACAAAGTAGTCAGGAGAGAGAAGATTAATGTCGGTGGATTTGAATTTGAATAATGGATTTTAGGCTACTGTACTGACATCTTTCCACGGATAAAACAACAGTCCTTCTGATGTAGGCTACATTCATGTTTAGCCTATTTGATGCTATAAATTAACCAAGGAAAAGATGATCGGTTCACGAGCAGCATTAACTGAGGCAATCTGTCACGACACATTAAAGAGCCACAAAATAGTAGGCCTATTTATGGTTTAATTTTCTTTGAATGACCAAATTTGAAAGTTGAGACTTTATTAAATGTTACCTGCTTGATCCTGTCTGTCAGCGCGTTGTCAGTGTCCTCTATGTATTTTTCACGACATTCATAGCTATAAGCGCATTATTAATAGCTATAAGCGAAAACTTTAGGTGTCGACAACGTATTATAGCCTACTCCAACATCGAGTGCAAAGTGGGGAGTTGAAAAAAAACGTACGGTGCTGTCATCTGCAGCTGCTCCCGGGTGGCGCCTCTTCAGATGCTGGTGCATTGCCGTGGTGCTAGAATGGAAGGCTATCTCCATGTTGCAAAGACGACATATCACGGAATTGTTTCCTTTTAAATTAAAGAATTCCCATACTTTAGAGGAACGAGTGCATGCCGCCTTGCACTTCTGATAGTCTGAGGCAACTCGTGTTGCTACTACTCGCCGGCGGCGCCATCTTTGTTTTGGGTCCGACGAATCGACGCGCATATTTTGCGTCGACGTATTTTTTGCTTCGACGTCCTCCCAGCCCTAACATGCATGTAAACACACTCATTCTTTTGCGGACGTGCTGGTCCTCTGTCATGCGTTTAGCTATATTTATTTAATTATATTGGTTATGGTTCTAAAAATCACAAAACCAATAATTTACTCTGTTCGCAGCCCTTTAAAGTATATAACTTGTATATGCAACTTAAATGTCTGCAATTAGCCACTGCCTGGTAATATTTCAGATTTCATTCACCAGTTCAGCACGTTCAGCGTCCTTTCACTGCGTGTTTAGAGTAAAAGTTTGGTTTGCCTTAATGTGTGTCCAAAGATAAGATCCATGTATCATATTTATTACCCTCTTTAGTCTTTACAGGTAGATATCGATAAAAAAAGAAGATAAAATTAGATTATAAATTAGAAACTTCTAGATACAATATGTATAATTTAATATAGTAATTAATACTCTGACACTAATTTGGGAAAAGCACACAAATGACTTGTTTAAGACTTGAAGCTAAAAGTTGAGGACTTGTAAATTAACTTGGACTTGCCTGCCTTGACTTGGGACTTGACTAGGGACTTTAATGCAATGACTTGAGACTTACTTGTGACTTGGAAAACAATGACTTGGTCCCACCTCTGATTGATACTACAGGCCAACAGAAACCCACAAACCAAGAATGGCCCACATTCGCCCTTAGGGGGTGCTACAGGCCATGCCCAAAAGTCCCATTTTCTGGTCAAATATTTTCAAATTTTGTACATTGATACTCCATGCCAACGGGTACCCCCAAACCAAGAATGGCCCACATTCAACCTTAGGGGGCGCTACAGACCACGGCCAAATTTTCCATTTTCAAAGTGATGTTATTTCCACCCCATTTGTCCAATTCTTCTGAAACTTGGTGTAAATGCCTCATTTCTCATGGGAAACAAAAAGCCTCAAGGACCCGTAGTTTCCGACATGATAGATTTTCCTGTACATTGAAAATTTGGAAAAACCTACAAAATTCTTCTCCCAAACCGTAGCTCCAGTACAGACAGCACACTTGCATCCTATGCTGGGAGACCAGCACCAAAACCCAACATAAGCTGGTGACAAGCAAAAATAGCTTTTCAACAGGGTAGCAAAAAAGTAGCAAGCAAATAGAGAGCTGACGTTTTCACCTCTGCAATCATACGATTAGTGTCCCCTAAGAAAAGCAAATCCAAAGCCTCCTCTTCATTGGCTGACTGTAGTAACGACAGGTTCTTGAGGTGAATGTTCTGGTCTGGATCTTCCATAACTGTCACCCTCCTAGACAATGACATAACATTAAGATCAGAAAACTCACTCATATCACAAACAAATGAAAAGTCTAGCATTTTGTAATCATCAAATCTAAAGACATGTCAAGAAAAGGGTGCATCAGTTGACTGCAGCCAGGGCATGAGCCATACTTTACTCTCACTCACACACACACACACACATGCAATCCATTGAGCGGATCGCTTAAAATTTTATATTGAATTGCCTTGCATTTTCAAAACAAACTGATAAATTATTGCTTTTTTCAAGTGCCTTGGGGCTAATCATTAACTTGTGCAAGTCCTGTAAGCTAAGTATCATTAATTTTGAGGTTTTGAATAATTTTCAGTTATTATTTATGTCCGTAGTATTTATTTTACTAGTATTTTACGTAGTATTTAGTTACTGTATGCGCTGAAATGTAATATTTAGGGATTTAGTGATTCATGCGTTAGTAAACACCAAGAAAACAATTTATACCACTAAAAAAGGAGTGGGCATGGTCTATTTGTTTTAGCAGTTTGCAATTTGTGGGACACCAGGCCTTGAGTTAAATGTCCACAGAGTGTAAAGAGGGAGACAAGAGGAAAATTAAAGTGAAGTGAAAAATGCCAATATGATCAGATTCCAATATGACCAAATCCGTGGCATGTTTACAAAATCAGTGAAACATTAGAAATTAAAGGCCCTAAAAGTGGAAAATAAAGTAGAACAGAGTAGTAATAATTGAGATGGAGACTACAAGAAAAAGAACTAAAGGAGCAAAATGAAGAATATATGGACAGATTCATGAAGCAAGAGTTTAGGGTAACATTGTAGCCCACATACACAAGTAAATGAAACTTCTTGACATCTGGTTGAGCAAATCAAATTTCCTCTCACTTTTGTCACTGAAAATGTCTTCATGTGCAAAATAATATTCATATGAAAAAGTTATTCAAGACAAAAACTACCATTCCCCGTCTGTCGCTCACTTCGACGTTGTGTCGAAGAAGCGACACTAGGGGTCTCTCTTGAGCGCCGAATATACCTCAAAACTATGAAAAAAGGCCAATTTGCATGTCCCGCCCCCGGACATATTGGTAAAAAGGCGGGGAAATGCATCTGTTTCATTCAGAAATTTTCTTCGGAGCCGATGATTGTGTATGCAGCGAGCTGCGAGTCACACACCTGTTCCTCTACCTCTGAGCGATACTGCTGTTGGATCTACGGCGCACTTCAGCGGCTTTCTCCTTCTCTTCGACAGCACAAAACCTAAAAAGAGTGATTTTCTCTAAAAGTTATTTCTCTAAAATAACTTTCTCTAAAGGAGCAATACACAGCGGCGCTGAACGTCCTTTTCTGGACGCGTCTTTATAAAGATGCCTTTCTGTGTTGTTCCTGGATGCAGTAGAGTGCTCTCGGCTTCAGACGGCCAAAGACGCTGTCTTGTGTGTCTGGGCTGTGATCACACCGAGGCAGTGTTTGTGGATGGTTCATGTTATCACTACGAGAACATGACTATGGCAATGTTGCGGTCGTAGCATCTAGATTGGTTTGCAGTGGAAGACCTGAAGGACGCGTACTTCCACTTCTCAATATTGCCTCGACATCGACCCTTTCTACGGTTCGTGATCGACGGCCGGGCGTATCAGTACAAGGTCCTCCCCTTCGGCATGTCCCTGTCCCCTCGTGTCTTTACGAAGGTCGCAGAGGCAGCCCTTGCCCCGCTCCGAGAAGCCGGCATCCGCATACTCAACTACCTCGATGACTGGCTCATCCTGGCCCACTCCTGAGAGTTTCTACGCACCCACAGGGACCAGGTGCTCCGGCATCTCAGCCGCTTAGGGCTTCAGGTCAACTGGGAAAAGATCAATGTCACCCCAGTTCGGAGTGCCGGAATGCCTCGCCGCCTTCAGGTCAGGCACTGCGGTCCCTTTAAAACCTTTCCAGAGGCTCCTGGGGCATACGGCATCCTAAGCGGTGGTCGCAATGCTGGGGTTGATGCATATGAGAACGCTTCAGCACTGGCTCCATATTCGAGTCCCGAGACAAGCATGGCGCCGCGGCACGCACTGTGTGATGGTCACCCCCGCCTGCCGGCAAACATTCAAACCCTGGACAGAGCAGACACACATGTGATACTAAGACCGTGGCCGGGCTACGTGCCCAAGGTTCCTACCACACCCTTCAGAGACCAGGTAGTGAACCTGCAAGTGCAGCCCTTGGGGGCGCTACAGGCCATGACCAAAAGTCCCATTTTCTGGTCAAATATTTTCAAATTTTGTACATTGATACTCCATGCCAACGGGTACCCCCAAACCAAGAATGGCCCATAGGTGGCGCTACAGGCCACGGCCAAAAAAGTTATTTTCAAAGTGATAGCATATCCACCCCATTTGTCCAATTCTTCTGAAACTTGGTGTACATGCCTCATTTCTCACGGTGAACAAAAAAGCCTCAAGGACCCATAACTTCCGCCATGAAGGATTTTCCTGTACAGTGAAAATCTGGGAAAACCTACAAAACTCTTCTTCTCCTGAACTGTAGCTCCAATTGACTTGAAATTTGGTACACATGTGTAGAATTGAAGTCTTTGCAAACATTACTTAGGAAAAATTAATACAATACAAAATGGCTGAAAGGGGTGTGTTTATGTAAATGTCCACATTTTATCAATATATATGTGTCAATAAATCAAATGTAATTTTGACTGATGGTTTTTGAAACCTAACATTCTTCAAGATGACATCACTCTGAAGTACTGCACAAAGAATGGCCCATATTCGCCATTAGGGGGCGCTACAGGCCATGCCTAAAAGTCCCATTTTCTGGTCAAAAGCCCCTTCGTTGCTGTGTCCGGTACATGCTTTGCGTACCTATTTGGACCGCACGCAGAGCTTTAGACATTCTGAGCAGCTCTTTGTCAGCTTTGGTGGACAGTGGAAAGGGAACGCTGTCTCCAAACAGAGGCTCTCCCACTGGGTGGTGGACGCCATTTCATTTCAAATGTTTCTGTACCCTTCCCCAGATCTGTGCCTCGATACAATCCTGTCTCGGAGGTCTACAGACAATTCCTTGGACTTCATGGCTTGGTTTGTGCTCTGACATGCACTGTTATCTGTGGGACCTTATATAGACAGGTGTGTGCCTTTCCAAATCATGTCCAATCAACTGAATTCACCACAGGTGGACTCCAATCAAGTTGTATAAACATCTCAAGGATGATCAGTGGAAACAGGATGCACCTGAGCTCAATTTTGAGTTTCATGGCAAAGGCTGTGAATACTTATGTACATGTGATTTTTTCGTTTTTTATTTTTAATAAATTTGCAAAGATTTCAAACAAACTTCTTTCATGTTGTCATTATGGGGTACTGCTTGTAGAATTTTGAGGAAAATATTGAATTTATTCCATTTTGGAATTAGGCTGTAACATAACAAAATGTGGATTAAGTGAAGTGCTGTGAATACTTTCCAGATGCACTGTAGTTAGTGATATTAAGAATTTGGATCTCAACAAGTAGTAATTCCATTCCTGATACCAAGAATTATAATTTTAACTAGAGAAAATTAAATTATTGATATCAACAATTCATATACTGCATCAATTTGTCTTGCCATAGAGGCAGAGCTATATGGTTTATAACAGATTCACGAGTGCACAGGACACGTTTTGAGTGTGTACACACTCTTTGAGCGAGAGCAGGGAGAATTTAAGAGCACGCATCCAGTTTGTGCGAGAGTGAAGGGAATCTACGTGCAAGGGGAGTGATTTGCATTCGCTCACAGTTGATGCATGCATGATAAACATGCGTTCACGACATTTAACAGTATTACAAAGCCATAAAGCTAAGGTATATTGAGCTGGACTATGGTCCATGAAGCTATTAATTTATAATTATTCTCTGTGCTCCCCTGAATTGCTCTGGTGCCATACCCCCCATAATGAATTAGGCTAACCACACTTTGAGTCAGCTAAGTTATTAAAATAATGAACAGATGAAATATTTTTTCATTTAATTTCATTTCAGTTCATTGAGAACTGGAAAGTGGGAGGCAATAGTTAGACTGACGGTAGGTCCTCTAGACAAGATGCCTCATGTTGGGGATTCAGGAGATCATAGCCGGACTCATTGTAGATTTCCAGGTAAGAAATGTGGGTTGAATAGACCATGCTGCTGTCCTGTAAACAGAAATACAACTATTTGAGTAAAGTATACCAAAGTAATTTCAAAACAATTAAATAAGAAATAAATCTTACTGTAGTTTTTCATTTCAATTTGTTTTTCATTTTCTTCCCCTGAGTTCACTTATTAGTAAAGTGTTTTGTGCGTGCAACATTTTTTTTAATAAAACATCTCTTATTTTAGTTTATCGTCCGGTAAATGGCCACTGGCAATTCCACCAGGTTTGCAGGTTTGTTGTCTTAAAGGTGGTGTGATACATGTTTACAGAACATTTTACAGAAAATATCCCTATCACCTGACAGATATCACTGACATTAGTGTCCTAAAATTTAACACCTGTCTCTATGACAGCACTAGACTCTAATCAACAAACCGAAACGTGACCATGGACCATGCAAGGATTATTTGGTTAGCCAATCAAAGGAACTTTATGCCAGCCAATCATTCTGTGCATTCACAGAGCAGCCAAAATTTGGAAGCAGGAAGCAGAAAGTGTGGTAGCTGAGGTGGATCATTCAAGTCAAATGCCAATTCAGCTTTAAGCATTCATTTGTTTGTTGAGAAAGAAAATTTCGCTATCGTTGATTTTGACAACATTGAGATGATGTGCTGCTTCTCTCCTGCTCCATCTCTGTTACAACAGTCAACTTCATAACAGTATCTTTAGAGGGCATGGTTTTGGAAAGAGGGGGCATGTCTAATTTAGCAGCTAAGACTGGCAAAAGTCCCAGAACGGCTAACATCGTTTATTTTTCTCTAAAAGCAGCAGGTGCTTCACACAGCCAGGTCCAAAGTTTCTAATAATTTCAAATTATAGCTCGTTCTTGGTGATTGGAAAAAATAGTATTTATTTTGCTTTCTACTTATTACCTCATAGTGACTGCAAAGGCCACTTCTAATCACTCAATCAGCTTCTAATTTGTAATCTAATCTAAATGGAGTCAGATATATGTCATTTGTGTGATGTACCAAAGTCGTGAAAGGATAGAACAAGCCATTTGTGCAGCTTAGTTCCAAAAATATATATATTTTTGGAACTTTCCATTTCAAAAGATCCTCCAGAGTCCAAAAATATATATATTTTTGGACTCTGGAGGATCTTTTGAAATCGAAAGGTCTTTTAATAGGACATCAAGCTCTTTTCAAGTATAGTTTTTCATAGTACTTGATTCATAATTATATATACTCTAAGTGAAATCAAAAATGTTAATAAAGGGGTAATTTGTAAACTAATTTTAAATTCGGCAAACGTAAAATCTATCAGCATTAATAACAGCAACAATAATAATAATAATAATAATAAATACTCTTGGCAGTTTGAAATCATGCCTTGAGGGAAAATGCTCTATTCACCTTGCTGAAATGCTGATACAAGTATGACAGCGTTCTGGGGATGATCCCTCGGTCACTGTACCGCTCTGCACCTCCAGTGATGGTGAAGGTCTTACCACTTCC
This sequence comes from Xyrauchen texanus, assembly GCF_025860055.1. Classification (NCBI taxonomy): domain Eukaryota; kingdom Metazoa; phylum Chordata; class Actinopteri; order Cypriniformes; family Catostomidae; genus Xyrauchen; species Xyrauchen texanus. The sequence goes on along the minus strand of NC_068297.1, from coordinate 35,436,677 downwards.
TGTCTGCCCATAGGCGAAGATGGTTCCATTAAAACCTGCCAGCACACTGTCAAAAGATGCCAGGTTAACAGTGATCTGAAGGCATCTCAATTCAAAGCGAAGACCTTGTATAGCTTTCTGAAAATAACCACAAAACTTCTGACAGCTGGCTTTTTCTCAGGAATGCGCCAGCTGTCCCATAACAGTCCCATTTTTGTGCTACATGTGTCATCATGAAAAAATACTAATCCTTAAAAGAATAGTTCACAAAAAAATGAACACTTTCTCATAATTTTCTCACCCTCATGCCATCCCAGATGTATATGACTTTCTTCTGCAGGAACTGTGCTCAGCAACCGACCTCACCCTCAGGGCCACGAAGGTCACAGCGCGGTTACTCGAGCAGGCGATGGCCACTCTCGTGGTTCAGGAACGTCATCTGTGGCTGAACATGGTGGAGATGCGCGAAGTGAAGAAAACATGCTTCCTCGATGCACCTGTCTCCCAGTTCGGCGACACCGTCGAGGACTTCGCCCAGCAGTTCTCAGCGGTGAAGAAGCAGGCGGAGGCTATATCTCACATCATGCCTCGTCGCACCTCCAGTGCGGGTCGTGCCCCATTTGACCGCCGAGGGCGTCCTCCTGCGGCGCCCAAGAAAGTTACAGCTCCGCCTCAACCCGGGCCCAGCTCTCAGCCCCAGGAGGCACATGCCCCCCGTCTCCCAAGCGTTCCTGAGACAGACGACCCAGGGACCAAGACATTTGCTCCGGAGCTGGTAAGAAGACCACTCCGTCCTCCGGTGGAGGGCCGGGAGGAGAATCTTCAGTTAAGCTTATTTACTTTGCCGCAGCCCGAACCCACATTCTCAATAAGAGCAATTCCCTTTGTCTCTGGGTCACCTGGCCTGAAAATGCCGTTCTCACGGCACTCTGCCGCCACACCTCAACAGTCCCGGCACATTGGACGCAGACCTCTCGCCTTCAGTTCCACGACTGTTGTCCCCCTGCCAGCCGGTTCTGACAAGTCTAGAGGATGCCTCCTTTGACCTCCTCCTCAGTCACCAACCCGCCCCCCGCCGGGTGTGCGGAGCAAGGTAAGTGCTTCGAGTCTTCTCTCAGCACCAGAGCCTCGGGATTTTTTGCCTCCCGACGGCGTATTACCAACTCTGGCCCGCTGCGAAGCCCCGAAAATAATCGTCCCCTTTGTGCCCCTAGCACGGAGCTTGGATGCATGACTGTTGCTTCACAATCTGATACGCAAGCTGGCCAGGACCATTCCGCTCGGTTATGCAATTCAGTTTGCCAGACCCCCCTCCTCATTTGTGGGCGTCCGCTTTACCTCAGTACACGGTGAAGATGCGAAAAAACGCAAAAACGCGAAAAGTGCGAAAGTGCCTGTCCCTCCAACTGAGCTGAAGAAGGGTTTTACAGCCCTTACTTCATCATATCTAAGAAAGGCGGTGGTTTACGACCGATCTTGGACTTGCGAGTTTTCAACCGGGCCTTGCACAAACTCCCGTTCAAAATGCTCATGCAAAGACACTAACTTGTGTCCGGCATCTAGATTGGTTTGCAGCGGTAGACCTGAAGGACGTGTACTTCCACATCTCAATATTGCCTCGACATCGACCCCTTCTATGGTTTGCGTTCGACGGACAGGCATATCAGTACAAGGTCCTCCCCTTTGGTATGTGCCTGTCCCCTCGCATCTTCACGAAGGTCGCAGAGGCAGCCCTTGCCCCGCTTCGGGAAGCAGGCATCCACATTCTCAACTACCTTGATGACTGGCTCATCCTGGCCCACTCCCGAGAGATACTATGTGCCCACAGGGACCAGGAAAAGAGCAAGCTCACCCCAGTTCAGAGCATCTCTTTTCTCGGCATGGAGTTAGACTCAGTCTCAATGTTAGCGTGCCTCACCAACGAGAGCGCGCAGTCAGTGCTGAAATGCCTCACCGCATTCAGGCCGGGAAATGCGGTCCCCTTAAAACATTTCCAGAGGCTCCTGGGGTATATGGCGTCCTCCACGGTGGTCGCACCGCTGGGGTTGATGCATATAAGACCGCTTCAGCACTGGCTCCAGACTCGAGTCCCGAGATGAGCATGGCGCTGCGGCACGCACCGTGTTCATCATCGCTTTCTACAGACAGGAGTCCACTTGCAGCAGATGTCCCGACGCGTCCTGGTCATCACAGACGCCTCCAAATTGGGTTGGGGCGCCGTGTGCAAAGGGCATGCAGCCGCGGGCCGTTGGAAGGGTGCCCACTGCGCAGGCACATAAACTGCCTAGAGATGTTGGCTGTACTTTTAGCCCTGCAGAGGTTTCTCCCGCTAATTCAGGGCAAACACGTCTTGATCCGATCAGAGAGCAACACCACGGTAGCATACATAAATCGCCAAGGCAGCGTACGCTCCCGTCAAATGTCAAAACGCACCCATGTCTCCTCCTTTGGAGCCAGCAGCAAATCAAGTCGCTGCTTGCCACTCACATCCCGGGAAACCTCAACGTGGAAGCGGACACCCTATCACGACAACAGTTGCTCAGTGGAGAGTGGAGGCTTCGCTCCCAGTCGTTCTCTGTCAGTGACAGCTGCCTGGAGTTCGGTCCGGCAGACACTCACGTGATCCTAAGACCGCGACCGGGCTACGTGCACCAAGGATCCTACCACTCCTTTCAGGGACCAGGTAGTGAACCTGCAAGCGCGGCCCCGGGAGGAGGCAGGCCCAGCCCCTTCGTTGTTGTGTCCGGTACGTGCTTTGCGTATCTACTTGGAACACACGCAGGGCTTTAGACGTTCTGAGCAGCTCTTTGTCTGCTTTGGTGGACAGCGGAAAGGGAACGCTGTCTCCAAACAGAGGCTTTCCCTCTGGGTAGTGGATGCCATTACATTGGCCTATCACACCCAAGCCGTGCCCCCCCACTCTTGCGGGTCCGAGCACACTCAACAAGAAGTGTACTGGCCAACGGCACCTCCCTAGCAGACATATGCAGAGTCTTGCACTGCCTGTTCATTCAGTCAATTTAGAAAATATGCTATATTTGCTAACATTGATTCAGTGAATTCTTCAGGTGCCCCGCGGCGATCGCACTGACTATTGCTACCGAGGGGGACTCCCAAGGAAGGCGATCGCTATCGCAGTGGACCCCGGAACGCGATCAATAATGACAGGGACAGCAACATGCGCACAGTAATTCAAGAATCATTGTTGAAGTGTGTGCCAATTATGGGCATATTTACATCACATTTGACACATTTACACCTGAACAGATATTTGCAAGCACAAGCTTTGTTGATGATAATGAGGCAGCATAAACACTAGTTAAAATATGACTTAAACATTCCTATTATTTTTTATACCATATTACATATCATATTTATATCATACAGCATACAATTTAAATACCTGCTTTAGCCGACACAGCATTTAAATGTAACTAAACATGCTTATTAGGGGTCATATTTCAAACACTGAATCCTGGCTGGCAAGTCAGGAAACAGTCCCACTAGTAAAATATGTACGTTTATATAAAATAGCATGTCAACTAATGTAAGTAAAACTAAATGACTCATCCGAAATCGTATCCTCGGCTGGATCAAGTCACTCTTCAAAATGCAAATGTTCATTGTAGTCCAGCTCTTCTTCTGAAAAATGTTAACTCTTTGTCACTATCCAGGAGTTTCCTAATCTGTGTATCGTGCCATCTTCCAAATGCGTGGAAAAGTGAATGAACTTAATGCTTTTTAACGCACAGTCGGGGGCGTTTACCATTTGCATTGATCACCTTACCGTATGAATAGCGCCCTATGCCCGTGGGTGTGATCACATTACGGATAATTAGCTGAGCCAGGAGAAATTGTACATCGCTTTGTTTCATACAGATAACATTGCAGGAGATGTTTGTTTTAAATTTGAATTGTTTTATTTAAAAGTAGACATTTTAAGCTTTTTTAGACATATGTTTCATGTTTGTGAGATAAGTATTCGCTGAATTTCAGTTAATTTTTTTGACGTGTTTCAGAAATATGCTCGCTGACACATAGACTGCTGAAAGCGCACTCTTTTAATGTTTTTAATTTTACAAAAGGTTTTGATGTCACTGTGAGTGTAATCAAATAAAAGTAGACTCTTTATAGTCTCTGATGTCTTACACTTATCTGTATGCCCCAAAATTATGGAGTATTTTAAGTTGTTTCTGATGTAATTATGAAAAATTCAGCAGGACGGCGCATCCGTCAACCCCAGAGGGTTAATCCAGGAACATTTTACACAAAGCCACAGTACTTTACTGATTTAACCTTCTAAAATGTACAGAATGTATTTAAATCCACGATTTATACAATACCAAGTCTTGCTAGGTAATTTTGAAAATTGCTTTGTAATGTGGTAACTTGTATAACTTACAAATTAATGATTATAGACTAATATACCTCTTTAAAATGTGTGTAATGTTTTATCCATGTTATATATCCAATTAATTAACCAGTATGATTTGTAACCAGGGATTGTCATGTTTTGTTACCTATACATATAATATCCATGAAAGAATGTCATGTTTAGTATGTAAATGTTTGCTGGCTTATGCAGAGAAAGCTGATGACAACGAATGTCATGCCTCTTGTACCATTTGCAAGATATAAAGTTCACGATTAAACGCACTATTTTGAGCGGGAATTTTGGAAAAGAATCTGAAACAAAGGACCATAAAATCAACTGTAGAAAAAGACAGCCCAGTTGACCATGTGACTCTGAAAAGTCACTTCTGATTGGTGCAGGTCACCTTTGGGGATGCAGCCAATTTCAGTTCAAATGTTTCCAAAAAGGAAGAACACCTTCTCTCCTCTCTTCTCTGTCGCGCTTCTTCTTCTGCTCTTCTGACTGCTCAGACTCTGGATCTCTTCGGAACCAGATCCATGCCATGTGAGGTCCAAGAAAGCTCGGGACTCGAAGTTCAGAGGAAGCCTCTCACTCTCTACGAGTCACGGATTCCCCATGAGAAGGCCTCGCTTCAAAGCCAACCTCATCATTCATACAGACAATAACTATCTGATCTTATAGAGGTCCAAAACATAGACGGAAAGGACTTTCAACCAACAGCCAAGAACCAAGAAACACAAAGAACACAAGGAAACACCATGACATGCAAGAATATCTCCAATATTGGGCACAAAGTGCTGGTGTATTAGTTAAATACTTTGGGTAATCCAATAGCAAATCGATGTAGACTCAAGTAAAGTTAAATGGTTCTTAAGGCATTGCCAACAGACTCCATAAAGTTAATTTGCACAGTATTGATCATTTATTTCACATTCTTTCACTTTTCTCAACAACCTGTCTCATGTATTTATGTGTTAGATTAGATTTATGTTTAGAATAGCAATAACGTTTGCCTGTGGTAATTTATAGATAATTTGGCTGTGGTATAGTTTGATAAATAATCTCATCCCTGTTTCTAAAAGATTTAGATTCAAAGCTGTACCTAAATACTTGTGATATTATTTTCAATAAGCCATGAGAATAATATTACACCAATAAGTGAATTAATCATAATTCACTTATTAAGTCTAATTACTTACAGTAGAAATTGTACAACAAGACGTTGTATTATGATTTTAATGGAGAATTTTATTCAGACAAATAATCTAGATATTTGTAATTTATCTAATTCCATTATATATTTCATTACATAATAATGTAGAATAAGCCCTGTGGGGCTACAGTGTTGAAGGTCAGTGATGAGGAGATGTTGCTGCCTATTCTAACCACCTGGTGTCTGCTTGACAGGAAGTCCAGGATCCAGCTGCACAGTGAGCTGTTTAAGCCCAGAGCCCAGAGTTTCACATCATGCTTGGAGGGGACTATGGTGTTGAATGCTGAGCTGTAGTCCACAAAACAGCCTTCTCACATATGTGTTCCTTTTTTCCAGGTGGGAGAGAGATCAGTGTGTAGTGTAGATGCAATGGCATCATCAGTGGAGCGGTTGTTGCTGTAAGCAAACTGCAGTGAGGCAGGCTGCACAAAGCAGATGTAATCTCTGATTAGCCTCTCAAAGCATTTGATGATGATGGGTGTCAGAGCAACAGGACACCAGTCATTTAAGCAAGTGATTTTGAGTTGCTTTGGTACAGGCACAATGGCGGATGTTTTAAAGCATGTGGGGACCACAGACGAGGAGAGGGAAGAATGAAAATGTCCAAAAAAACACAAGCCAGTTGGTTCACTCACGCTCTGATGACACAGCCTCGATTTCTGGTTAGGGTAGATCTGTAATGTTTTGGTCGGCACTACATCGTCTATGCACTTTCTGATGAAACCCGTTACGGTATCAGCGTAGACCTCAATGTCGTCATTAGAGGCAGACCGGAACCACGTGATCAAACGGTCTTGTAGCATAGAATCTGATTGGTCTGACCAGCACTGGATCGTTCTGAGGGTGGGTGCTTCCTGTTTCAGTTTCTGCCTGTAAGCGGGAAGAAGGAGAACTCTAGAGTTTACTCTGGCGTTCTTTATTTTTGAAGAAGGGAAAAACCTTGGTAACATTTGTGTGTACTGTCTGCCACCTGAAGCGCATCAACATGCCCTGTGTTTGATACCTGTGCTGCATCCCAGATGTGACGAGGCGTGGCGCTTCTCTTCCAATATGTGACCGCCTTACGTTTTTATGCAACTGACTGAAAAAGTTTAGACTAAAATTTTAGACCACTAACTAGTAAGACTAGCCTAAAAAGTTTTATGCAACTGGCCCTATACAGTACTTTGTTTTTATTTATGTGTTGGATCACTATGAAGTCCATATCCTATGTTGTCATGGTAATTAAAGGCCTTCTACCCACATTAAGGGTGGATCTTAGCACAATCTAAATTGAATTCCTGAAAAATACGAGAGGGTATTTAAAAAAAAAATAATTTCTTTAAATGTATACTTTGCATGGAGAAAGAGCTGTTTGTTAATGGCCTGTTCTTCGTAGTGTCATGGTACCTGAGGTTTGGAAGTTAGTGTCACCAGAGCTGCTGTTTTGTGACAAGGCTTTGGCCTTGTAATATACAAACAAATTGTCAAAGTGGACAATCAGACATTCAGCCTAAAGATATTCAGCAAAAAGACATTCAGACATTTTTTCTGATGAGTCATGCTTGTAAAACTTGCCACCATGATGCTACAAAAGAAGGGCTGTTTTATAACAAAAGTCATAGGATTTTTGCAACAAGCAGAATTTATTTACAGCACTAACTTGTATACATTGTCTGGATGTTTTTGGAGCAGGCTAGATGTTTTTGTAACTAAATCCATTTATGATTATGACCTAGCCATCCTGTTGCATTGATGACCACTAGTTCCACAGCTTTTACTCAAAGCTTTAAGCCATTAGTCTGTGCTCTGATAATCAATCTAACTTATTAAATGTTTAAGTAATTCCAATTTCTATTTTTATTAAAGGCTGCACAATTAACTATATTTTAACCAGGATCACGGTTTCTGCATCTCACGGTTAAATAAGCATAACTGTCTACTCTATGGTATAAGTGAGCTAATATTTACAAATATCATATTTGTGTTTCTCTGTGTTACACATACTGTACTTTGAACACACATAAGATAATGATATGGTGTTATAGCACCTCTACATGTATACTGTCACCTCTGCTAATAACACAATGAAACAACAATCTCCCTTCAAAATAAGCCTTGATAAAATAATTAAGCTTCTGCCAAAATAAAGGCTGTACAGCAATTTTGCTTGCTAAATTAGTACAAATATATATTACAATTGTATATTATTATTATGTATTGGAATATATTAATAGTGTTAATAATAATAATTATAATAATTTAAAGAATGTATCTTAAAAGCGGACTCAAGTGTGAACACTCTACAAAGTAACTCTTTTTAATGACAGTAAAGTATGGGCAAAACATAATGAAATTTGGTCAAAAGGAATCATTAACTAGTTTGTAGTTTTAACACTTTGTTCTAGGAATGCACCATTATCACTTTTTCTTTTCCGATCCGATTCCAATACCAGATATCTCTGTATCAGCCGATCATGGACCAGTGTTGTTTTTTCATAATTAGTTTAGAATATCAATATCTCACTCTGTGATACTAATTAAGAGGTTCTTTTATATGTAAAGAAACCTTTAACAACACATTATTTAAATTTAAATGTATAGCCTATTAAGAAAAACTTTGTTAACTAGTCTACTGGATAATGTAGCAGCAAAATTAACAGTAATTCCAGTGAAAGTTAGAAGTTTTGCCCAATTTTTTCAACTTGTATCTGGATTCAGATATCTCTTTTTTTTTTTCACTTTAGTTGTAAAATTAGTCCACTTTTCATTCACACGGTTATTTTTGGAACACAGTCAACTTAAACATTGTTGTAATTTGTAAACAAATAACAATGATAATAATAATACAAAATAATAATTTTATTTTTTAATAAAGTTATTATTATTATTATTATTGACCCTTAGAATTTTATAATGCAATAGTATCTATTTCAATCATGCATTTAATTTTAAAACGCTCAGGCTTTTATTTTGACCGTCTGAACACTTTGGAAGTTAGTGTATGTATGTGGGCTAGTACATACAGTAGTACATACAGTAATTCAGTAGTTTAATTAGCTTCTTATTCCAAATCTGGTGAAATGGTCCTGATGTGCTGTTCTCAATGCATGTTACAAATTAACCGAACTATTGAGCTTCCACATCAGAGATTTCGTTCTTGTGTGCCACTCACATTAAAATCATGTGCTTGCTATATATGTGTCAACAGAGCCACACCATTTACTAATGCGCTGTGCATGAATTCTATATATTTACTTATTAAACAGCCTTTTCACAGAGCTATGGCATGTCTTCAAGTGGCTTTGAATAAAATGCACAAGTCATATGGACTACTTTAATGGTGCCTTTATGGTTCTTTTAAGTCATTTTTGGAGCTTGACAGTAACAAACATGACTAACACATGTTATCAGATTTGGATCGGGATAGTCGGACCGATAACCGATCCATCAAAAAACTTCGGAGTTTATCGGAGCCGATACCAATCAAAGTATCGGTTCAATATATCCCTGCTTTGTTCAACATGAGATACTGAATGTCATTTTATTTGTTTGTTTTTTCAGAATTCATATCTAAGCACTTTCATGGGTTTATACACTCACCTAAAGGATTATTAGGAACACCATACTAATACTGTGTTTGACCCCCTTTCGCCTTCAGAACTGCCTTAATTCTACGTGGCATTGATTCAACAAGGTGCTGAAAGCATTCTTTAGAAATGTTGGCCCATATTGATAGGATAGCATCTTGCAGTTGATGGAGATTTGCAGTTGATGGAGATTTGTGGGATGCACATCCAGGGCACGAAGCTCCCGTTCCACCACATCCCAAAGATGCTCTATTGGGTTGAGATCTGGTGACTGTGGGGGCCATTTTAGTACAGTGAACTCATTGTCATGTTCAAGAAACCAATTTGAAATGATTCGAGCTTTGTGACATGGTGCATTATCCTGCTGGAAGTAGCCATCAGAGGATGGGTACATGGTGGCCATAAAGGGATGGACATGGTCAGAAACAATGCTCAGGTAGGCCGTGGCATTTAAACGATGCCCAATTGGCACTAAGGGGCCTAAAGTGTGCCAAGAAAACATCCCCCACACCATTACACCACCACCACCAGCGTGCACAGTGGTAACAAGGCATGATGGATCTATGTTCTCATTCTGTTTATGCCAAATCCTGACTCTACCATCTGTACGTCTCAACAGAAATCGAGACTCATCAGACCAGGCAACATTTTTCCAGTCTTCAACTGTCCAATTTTGGTGAGCTCTTGCAAATTGTAGCCTCTTTTTCCTATTTGTAGTGGAGATGAGTGGTACCTGGTGGGGTCTTCTGCTGTTGTAGCCCATCCGCCTCAAGGTTGTGCGTGTTGTGGCTTCACAAATGCTTTGCTGCATACCTCGGTTGTAACGAGTGGTTATTTCAGGCAAAGTTGCTCTTCTATCAGCTTGAATCAGTCGGCCCATTCTCCTCTGACCTCTAGCATCAACAAGGCATTTTCAGCCCACAGGACTGCCGCATACTGGATGTTTTTCCCTTTTCACACCATTCTTTGTAAACCCTAGAAATGGTTGTGCGTGAAAATCCCAGTAACTGAGCAGATTGTGAAATACTCAGACAGGCCCGTCTGGCACCAACAACCATGCCACGCTCAAAATTGCTTAAATCACCTTTCTTTCCCATTCTGACATTCAGTTTGGAGTTCAGGAGATTGTCTTGACCAGGACCACACCCCTAAATGCACTGAAGCAACTGCCATGTGATTGGTTGATTAGATAATTGCATTAATGAGAAATTGAACAGGTGTTCCTAATAATCCTTTAGGTGAGTGTAAGTGGATAGAGGCGTATCTATGGGCTGAAATATGTGCCACCAGAAACTGAATTTGAACCATTATATTTGAATTTGGATGGCTAAACTTGAATAATTGCATTGAAAAACTGAATTTGAATCACATCATTTGAAATTGTATTGTTTAATTAAAATTGAATTTATTCAAAAACTGAATCTGAATTGTATCATTTGAAATTGAATTTATTCGTTTGGAACTGAAGTCCAATAAAATTTGATCCTCACTGAAAATTAAACTCTCTATATATCTTCACATTCACTTCTCACAATTCAGATTCAGTTCTCAAATTCAATTTCAAGTTACTGAGACAGACATCCGGGTAGTTGGAGGATGAAGGAAGAGCAATCGAGCGCAGATCGATAGATAGCGTTCATTGGCGCACAGGACTCCTCTTGGGCCAATCAGCACCAATGTTTTGGAGCACAGTACGTTACCCGCCATGAAACTATGGAATTACGATTGTGTCAATAATAATGAATGTAACTTTATAAAACTGAACGTAACTTTTTCAGAAACTATCAAAAATATTCCATTACAAAAGAAGAAAAACACAATTCAAATGAAAAAAAAAAATGAACTCAGTCGCACGAATTTAACAGGCTCTTCAAATATGCTTCATTTTTTGTTAATGTTTTTCAAAGATTCGTTTTCGCAAATCGTGGATTCTGAATACATTGCCACAGATTTCGCTTACGCTTCGCAGTTTTTCGTTTGCTGTTTTGAGACAAACCTCTCGTGGGGGTGGGCTTAACAGTGATCTACTCTGATTAGTGAGCTTTTGATGGACAGGTGCTCTCTGACCCGGATGTACAGACGTCACTCAGTGGCGCGCATATTAGAAAGCTCTCGCGGTGATTTGTAGTTATGCAATACGTCGTGCTTTGTTGTATTACTTACTAACAATATGTAAATAATATTTGACCTATAATTATATAATTTAATATTATATGAGACCTTCGATCGTCTAATAATCGTCTTCGATCAGTCTGTAAAGATGAGCTTTCAGGAGAGACATGGGGCGGCATCATCTTCCTCTTATTTATTTAAAAAAAATATATATATATATATGTTTTTTTAATGCAAAGAACAGGAACATACAAAAGAGAAAGCATACGTACATCACATAATATCAACCAAAACAATAAAGAAGACAAAAATAAATAGAAAAAATAATAATAATTAAAAAAAAGATAATAATAATAATGTATATAACAATAAAAGAAGAGGTAGGGCATTACATCACACAAAAATGTTCACATGAAGAGATCAAATGCAATGCAGATTCTAACAGTCCTTATGGCTTTCTTATTAGTAGATACTGAAATCAAATTTAGATAATTTTCTATTTCTTTTAAGAAGACAGAGAAGATAGGTTTACAGTTTAAAAATTTGCATTTGTGAATATAGAATTTGCTTAAGAAAATAATTAAATTAATAACAAAACAGACATTTTCGTTTGTGGGGTCTGAATCAAAATACCCAAATATAATGTTTGTCATATGTATTGAGAAGCCTGGCAAAATCTTACACTTGATAAAAACATCAATTTCATTCCAGAGCTTCTGAGTGTAATGACACGACCAAAATAAATGAACCACTGTTTCATCAGAATTCACACAAAAAGAGCATGTTAGCTCAATGTCAGATTTAAATCTTTGTATAAAACCTGTGTATCAACTTAAAGGAAATTTCTTTCACTTTATTTGTGAGAATGAATTTCTGCTGTAAAGACCAGATTTTTTCCAATTAAGGTTACCAAACAAATTATTCCAAAAGGAAATAACAGGTGGAACAGAAATCAAATCCTTAAGAAATAAAGATCTTATAGTTTTTAGCTTTCGACTCTGAAAAACAGATTCGACCAACAGTATCACAAGGTTTAGGAAAGGATGCAGTAGATACTGGGGTGAAGTAATTACGGTTTTTAAAAAGCATACATAAACCAGAGGGAATAGCACCCATTACTGTAGCAAATTCTTTTGGGGTTACTGGTATTTGGTATTCAGAAAGAAATTCTGAATATCTGAATAAAAGACCTTGCTTATTAAACAAATGCTCCACTCCTCCTCCTCTTGTCCTTCAAGGCAGCTTGAAGTAAGTTCGTGTTACTGAAGTAACCAATAACATCGATACAATTTTCTAATTTTACAGAAAACACTCTAAATTTCAACACAGTGGTGGAATATTGCATATATTTTATTATATTTATTCACAATGTTTTGATAAACACATATAAAATATCATAATTTTATATATTTTTTAATAATTTTTATATTGTCATTCACAAGTTTGCAATGCACTGATGCCATGTCATGATGTTATGTAGTTTGATTGTTTGCTCTTTTGCACAGTTATTATATTCAAGGACGTGTCAATGTAGACAGTGCAGATATCAAACTGGTCTTTATTCTACAGCAAGGCAGAAATCTTGGTGCAGATGCTGCATCTGTACATAACAACCTTGAAATTCTTAACCAGTCGCTCGGGAATACCAGCACAAGGCAGGGTCAGCAGCAGTCCGTTCAGCAGTCGGGGCAGAGTCAAACAGTGGACCAAGATATGGCCAGGTTTCAGTTTTGCAGTCATGACAATGACAAAACAGCAACATTTTATTTAGCATGCATTTACAATACAACAATAAATTTGCAAAATAAAGCCAGAACTGTTGCACACTGTAACATTACATGAATAAAAGTTTTATCGATGTTATTGGTTACTTCAGTAACACGAACTTACTTCAAGCTGCCTTGAAGGACAAGAGGAGGAAGATGATGCCGCTCCGTGTCTCTCCTGAGAGCTCATCTTTACAGACTGATCGAAGGTCTCATATAATATTAAATTATATAATTATAGGTCAAATATTATTTACATATTGTTAGTAAGTAATACAACAAAGCACGACGTATTGCATAACTACAAATCACCGCGAGAGCTTTCTAATATGCGCGCCACTGAGTGACGTCTGTACATCCGGGTCAGAGAGCACCTGTCCATCAAAAGCTCACTATCCAATCAGAGTAGATCACTGTTAAGCCCACCCCCACAAGAGGTTTGTCTCAAAACAGCAAACGAAAAACTGCGAAGCGTAAGCGAAATCTGTGGCAATGTATTCAGAATCCACGATTTGCGAAAACGAATCTTTGAAAAACATTAACAAAAAATGAAGCATATTTGAAGAGCCTGTTAAATTCGTGCGACTGAGTTCATTTTTTTCATTTGAATTGTGTTTTTCTTCTTTTGTAATGGAATATTTTTAATAGTTTCTGAAAAAGTTACGTTCAGTTTTATAAAGTTACATTCATTATTATTGACACAATCGTAATTCCATAGTTTCATGGCGGGTAACGTACTGTGCTCCAAAACATTGGTGCTGATTGGCCCAAGAGGAGTCCTGTGCGCCAATGAACGCTATCTATCGATCTGCGCTCGATTGCTCTTCCTTCATCCTCCAACTACCCGGATGTCTGTCTCAGTAACTTGAAATTGAATTTGAGAACTGAATCTGAATTGTGAGAAGTGAATGTGAAGATATATAGAGAGTTTAATTTTCAGTGAGGATCAAATTTTATTGGACTTCAGTTCCAAACGAATAAATTCAATTTCAAATGATACAATTCAGATTCAGTTTTTGAATAAATTCAATTTTAATTAAACAATACAATTTCAAATGATGTAATTCAAATTCAGTTTTTCAATGCAATTATTCAAGTTTAGCCATTCAAATTCAAATATAAATGGTTCAAATTCAGTTTCTGGTGGCACATATTTCAGCCCATACGTATCGCCGTCCATTAGAACATTTGCTGATGCACTATTAACATACTGAATTAGAGGTAGATGGATTTTACAGATACTTATAACTAAATTGGTGGAAAAGGCTGATAATCGATTAATCAGATGATAGTTTTTAAAATGTATTTATAGAATGTAAAACAAAACAAAACATTCCCAGTCTTTCCTTACTATGACTACAAAAGTCCAACATTAATAAAATCCCAAATGCATTTTGTTGTGCAACCAAAATCCCAATAACCAGAAATAAATTTAGATTTGGTGCATAACGCAGATTAACCAGATTATAACTATGAGCAACTACTGTTATATATTTTTGCTAATAACCGACAGTTCCAAAAAGCAAATATCAGCATTAATAAATCATTAAATCTGATATATCGGTCTACCTCTAAGATCTATTTTCAAGGTTACTTGGCAATTACAGGCATGTGCGTAACAGCATGGTATGAAGTAAACTATGCAAACATGGCCTTCCAAAAAACAGAACTGAATAGCTCTGCTATAACATTGCTAAAATGGTCTGATATGAACATATTGATAAATGGTTGCTAGGGTGTTCTGGGTGGTTAAGCCAGTTGCTTAGTGGCCCAACTCAAAGGAAACCAACTCCCAATTCATGGGATTTTACAAATTAATTTACAAAATAATTTACAAAAAGTCAGGTCACTTGGAAAAGTAATAGCACACCTCTCCTCAGCAAGCTGTGTGATTTGCTGTAGTGCTGTGCATTACCCTCTGCATTAATAAGGGTGAATAAACTTTTCTAAGGATATCCTGTGTTCCACATTTTTTCAGTTAATTCACAGAACAGTTCTTGCAGAGTAACCACATGTATGGTTCGTCACCATACAAGTGTACCACTAATATTGGACAACCAGAAAGCTCTCAACCAGAGTCCAAATGCTTTGTTTTTGTGAAATGTTTATCTTGAAAAGTATGCTTGCACAATCTTTAAAATATTAAATGCCACTTGCTTTGATATTTTGTTGTCTAATGTTAATTAATTGTTTTACATTTTAAAGTATGGCCTAAGTGTAAAAACAAAAAAACAAAAAATTTCAGGCTACTATTTATATCAAAGCAGCTTGCCATCAAGTGTGGTAAATCCTAAATCAGTGTTGATTATGTAACAGAGCACAAGTGTTGTTATAATTATATAAGATTCATTAACAACAAAGAGAACAGAAACTGGGGGGAGGGGAATGTAACTCACTTATCAGCTACAGGCTTTGCAATGGCATCAAAGATTTCCTCTTGACTGGCTGTTTGGTCAAAAATCTTTTGAAACCTGTAGTAAAAAAAAAACATATATATATATATATATATATATATATATATATATATATATATATATATATATATATATATATATATATATTAATCATAAGAGGTCCTCTACAGACAAATTAAATTTGTCTGTGACTAAAGTTTAGTCACAAACCTGAGGAAAATCAAAAGGAAGCTTATTTTTTAAATTTCTCTGTGTCAGGGTTGTGGCTGAATTATTTTCAAAGAAAGGTGAGTTTTTCAAACAAAGTCATGTCATATAAAGCGGTGAACAGCTGTTCACCTATGGCGGCTGATTTGTCACTCATCCTATACTGCAATAGAAAATATTAAAATTTTTCCCCCAAGTCATCACTGCAAATATATTTTATGCAAATGTATATTTGCCATTCTGTAAAACTAACATTCCACTTTGGTGAAAAAATAGACAAATTCAGTTAAAAAGGAATTTATTACAATATGAATTTGTTAACATCAGATGAACTTGTAAAAATTATCAAACAAAAGTCAAGTTTGACGATTTTTGAATGTTAAAGGTGCTATATGTCCAGTAGTTTTACTGGACTAAATCATAAAATGACCATAAATGTCATTCAAGGAATTTGGAAACATGCTAAGTTGAAATACTAACTTCTCATATAACAATGCTACAGCTTTACTTTGAAGTTTCCATTCTGGGATGGAATTTCTGTTTATGTTTTGGCCTGTGTGATCCCGCCCACTGCCCACTTACCAATAGTATTTCGACACCACCAGGTTGCCAGATTTGAACATATTTGCAGGCAACACTGCATGCTGCAGTCAAGGAAGCCAGCAAACAAACTGGATCAGCGATAACAGATTCCACCCGACCTAAAAAACCTCGCCATCCATCTAAAAAGCACCATGACCAGAGGCATGGTAAAACAAGGATAAATATTGGAGATGCCTTGGGAAGACGGAGACAGCTTAAAGCCATCATAAAATTATGTGTCAATATTCTGGCAACCTGCATGAGCTTCAAGTCTGGGGCGGGGCAAACAACTCTCCTATATTTTGAATTTGGACTACAGTACCCATTTCAAACGCTTGTTGTCAATCTTACATATGTGCTATAATGTGCTTTAATGGATCCCAATGTCAGACATATTCAAATGTTGAGTATTTTAGAAAATATTAAGACTAAGCTGACATACCTGTGTTTTCTTTTAATGTAAACATCTCTACTGTTATAGGATGCTTTTTTTAGATTTTGAATAATTTACAAAATTGTAAAGATATTGACAATTGATAATTCCAAATGTTATTTTGACAGAAAAATAAAACCAAAAATGCCATTTAAATCTAGCGCATTTTCATTATAATGTTCTTTATGTGCTATATAGGCCTTCACAATGCCTTCACTTTCTCTCACTCTGTGTACATGCACTCTCAACTAACTCGCTAGTATTTCCATACAAAATAATTATATAGAACATAATTACTTTCAGATACTTCATGTACTTTAAATACCTAATTATATTAATCCCTTAAACGGAGTAAGAAAATCAGCGTTCTTGTTTACATGACGTTTCAGAATGTCGCTTTCTGCAAAAACCATGTAATAAACCAATTTCTTAAGTGCATGTAAATGTGGTCAATGTCATCTGAAGCAATCAAATCGAGTCAAATGGATTAATTCAGTGTTGCCTTTATCTGCTTTTTGGAGCTTAAAAGGTCTGGCCACCATTCACTTACATGTAAATGACCTACAGAGCTGAAATTATCTTCTAAAAACCTTTGTTCAACAGAAGAAAGTCATACACATCTGGGATGGCATGAGGGTGATTAAATGATAAGAGAACTATCCCTTTAACAACCTGCCCATGGTACTTAAGTAAAATCAGCCCTTTTTTATGTTAATAATTTTTGCATTATGCTGTTATTGTGCAGGGCAAGAAGAAAAATTACTATAATTAAATAGTAATAACAAATAAATTATTATAAAAAACATAAAAACACAGAGTAGGGGGTGCAGAATGCCTATACCATGAACTTAAGTAAACAACAGGATATGATGTACATGAAAATTCTTGCCTCTGGTGAAAAAAAATTTTGGGTAAAACAAACAAATTATTCAAACAGAAAGGCTGAAACTACAGTAAATTCAAGCAACACCTTGCCATATTTAGGAACATTTATTAATTATTTGACATTGTATTATTAAATATTATAAAACAGGCATGTCCTCAGGTTATGCATCAACCTTGTTACCATCATATATAAACTGTAAAACTGTCAACCATGTACTGTCAAGTCTATTACCTTTATGAAAACATACAGAATTTATTTCAACATATCAAAATGTATTAATTAAGCTTGTGATGGCACTATGCTATTTATTAGCACTTAAACACATGATTTGTCTGATAGAATCCTTAAAATAATAAAAAAAATTGGAAAAGGTACTAACTTCATAGAATGACCCTGAAAGTGAATAATGAAGCAATATCACATGGGCAAGACTGAGATATGGCCCTACATCAGCACTGCTGTGATTAAGCGCTTCCCTTCCGCTGTCCACCGAAGCAGACAAAGGGCTGCTCGGAGCTTCTAAATCTCTGCGTGCGATCCAAGTAGATGCGAAGAGCGTGCACTGGACACAGTAGCGCTTGCAGGTTCACCACCTTATCCCTGAAAGGGGTCATGGGAACCTTGGGCATGTAGCCCGGTCTGGGTCTCAGGATGACGTGAGAGTAAGCCGGACCAAACTCTAGGCACAGTTCGCTGACAGAAAACGCATGCAAGTCCCCTAGCCTCTTGATGGAGGTGAGTACCATCAGGAGGGCGGTCTTCAGAGAGAGCGGCTTGAGCTTTGCTGACTCAAGGGGGTCGAAGGGAGCTCCCCTAAGGACCACGGAGAGGTCCCACGAGGCGCGGCCTGGGGGGGTTAACCTCCTCGCGCCTCTCAGGAACCTGATGATCAAATCGTGCTTCCCTAATACTTACCGTCCACTGCATCGTGATGTGCCGATATAGCGGCTACTTACACTTTCAACTTGGAGGGGGACAGCCTGCAGAAAGGAAAGCACTGACCCTACTGCGCATCTCTGGGGGTCTTCACCTCCAGAGCAAAACAGATGCAACTTCAGAGTGATCGTGTCTACTACCATGGGTGGTAGGCCACTTAAGTCTTCCGCGTCCTGTCCAAAGGCCAGACATGAAGATTCCAGAGGTCTGGTCATGGGTGCCAGATGGTGCCCCGTCCCTGAGGAAGAAGGTCCTTCCTCAGGGGAATTTACCGGGGTTTTGGGGTTGCTGTTGCGAGGAGCATGATGTCTGAGATCTAAATCCGTGGATGTAGGTGGTTCACAGCGACTTAAGCCAATGCGGACTCCAAAGGAGGAGACGACGGGCGAGTTGTGACATTCAACGACAGTGTAGGTCGCCTTGGTGTCTGTTGTACGCAATCGTCGCTGTGTTGTCTGTCCGGATCAAAACATGCTTGCCACGGATCAACGTCAATAGCCTCCTCAGGGCAAGTAGCCAACACAGTCGCGGGCCAGTCCAAGGGCCGACGACTGAGTGCCCATTGCACATGGTGCCCCAGCCATGACGGCGACAAGTCTGCGTGACGAGGACGCAGTGTGTGCCGTGGTGCCATGCTCGTCACTCGATTCGGGCCTGTAGCTAGTGCTGAAGTGGTCTCATATGCATCAACCCAAGCGGCATGACCGTCGCTGAGGATGCCATATGCCCAGGATCCTCTAAAAGGATTTCAGTGTGACCAACGTGTTCTGTCTGAACGCATGCAGGCAGTCCAGCACTGACCGCGCGTGCTCGTTGGTGAGGCGCGCCATCATTGAGAGCGAGTCTAACTCCATAACGAGAAAAGAGATGCTCTGAACCGGGGTGAGCTTGCTCTATTCCCAGTTGCC
The DNA here is from genome assembly GCF_025860055.1 of Xyrauchen texanus. NCBI lineage: Eukaryota > Metazoa > Chordata > Actinopteri > Cypriniformes > Catostomidae > Xyrauchen > Xyrauchen texanus. Next base: position 35,417,297 of record NC_068297.1, on the reverse strand, counting down.
CCGAAGCCCCAAGCGGCTGAGGTGCCTGAGCATCAGGTCCCTATGTGCACACAACATGTCCCACGAGTGAGCTAGGATTAGCAAGTCATCGAGATAGTTGAGGATGCGGATGCCCAATTCCCTTAGCGTGACAAGGGCTGCCTCTGCGACTTTTGTAAAGGCACGAGGGGCCAAGGACAGGCCGAAGGGGAGGACTTTATGCCTGACCCTCGAAGGCAAACCGGAGAAAGGGTCTGTGTCCAGGAAGAATCAAGACATGGAAGTACGCGTCCTTCAGGTCTACCGCCACAAACAAATCCTGATGCTGGACGCTCGCTAAAATGCCTTTCTGCGTGAGCATCTTGATGGGAGTCTGTGTGCAGAGCCCGGTTCAGAACTCGCAGGTCTAGGATTGGCCGCAACCCGCTGCCTTTTTAGGGTACGATGAAGTAGGGGCTGTAAAACCCCTTCTTCACCTCGGCTGGAGGGACAGGCTCTATCGGATACTTTCATAGAAGGGAGGCGATCTCCGCGCGCAAGGCAGCGGCGTACTCGTCTCTCACCGCAGTGGAGCGGATGCCGTTGAACCTGGGCGGGGGCCTGACGAATTTAATCACGTAGCCGAGTCGGACGGTCCTGATCAACCAACGCAACGGGTTGGGGAGTGCGAGCCACGCCCCCAAACTCCGCGCGAGAGGGACTAAGGGAACTACAGCGGCGGACGTCCAAGCGGACGGGGCCTCGTGACGGGGCGGAGCCCTAGGTGCTAAATCTAGAGACATCAAAGCACTTACCTGGCTCCTTGTGACCGCTCCCAGGATGTCCTCGTAGCCTGTGGAGACCATCACATCAGGGGCTGATTTCTGCCACAGCTGGGCGCACAGGGGCGGGAGGCCCGCCTCCGAGGCGTCATGCCTGCCAGAGAGAGAAACGGTACCCGGTGGTCGTGATAACGACAGCCAGGGACACCGACTGTGAGGCCCAGGAAATGAGAAGACCGCTTTTTTCTTAGAATGTGGGTACCGCGGCCCTTAGGGCATGTGGTGAGGTAAGAAAAGGAAAATAAAGAATCTCCACCTGGCCCTCCACTGGGGGAAGGAGTGGTGCTCTTACCAGCTCCTGTGTAGCGGGTCTCCTACTTCCTGGACTGACCGTCTCAGGGAACGCTTTGAAGCCGTTCTTGGTGACCGGCCATAAGATGGGTGGCATCTCCTTTCTGCAGGTGGCTAGACACCGGGGCCAGTCTACTGGGGCGGGCTGTGGCGGAGCCAGTGTTGCTGCCACAGGGGGACGTCCTTGATGACAAACAGAAGGGTGCGAGGCATTGTGTCGCACTGAGAAAGGATGTGTTGAATGGTCCCTGTCTGCCTTTTAACCACTGAGGATTGCTGGGCGAAATCCTCTATGGTTCCGCTGAATTGTTGGGCCAAAGGTGGCGCTCCTGGACCACTAAGGTGGACATCGCCTGGCCGAGAGTCCACGCAGTGACCATCATCGCTCGGAGGGAGAGACCGTTCACTGAGCGCAGTTCCTGCATAAATCTCAGGTCAGAACTACCCTCGTGCAGTTCTTTGAGGGCCACAGCTTGGTGCACTTGCAGGAGAGCCATGGCGTGCAGGGTGGAGGTGGCCTGTCCAGTGGCACTGTAGGCTCGGTCGTGAGTGACGACGTAAACCCACGGGCCCTGGACTGGAATCTCGGACGGCACCGCGAAATGGCGGCGTTCTGCGGGCACAAGTTCACCGTGATCGCCTTACCGACCTGGGGAGTCGCAGAGCACCCCCTGGCATCCCCACCGTCGAGGATAGTGAGAGAGGACGAGCATGCAATCCGGGTCCGGGTCCGGGCAGTAAACGGTCACATCGCGAACTCGCTGGGGCAAACGAGCATGATGGGGAATGGGAGATCCATGGGGGGTTTCCCAGCGGAGAACCTCCCATTGAAGTCCCCAAATCGCCCCCAGTGCTAACCGACCCCACCTCATACCCGTGGGTAGAGGGACCGAGTCGGGGAGTTGCTGGAGTGGCTTTCCCTCTTACGAGAGAAAGTCGCGACCCTCGCAGCGAGAGCGTGACCCATCCACAAGAGCTGTCCCTAACACGAGAGGAAGCGATAGTGGCCGTGGGAAGCGGAGAGGTAACAATCGCAACCAGGAAACATACACAAACAAAAAGGCATCTTGAAAAAGACGTTTTTTGTTTGCACCACTCTTTTCGAGAAAACGTACTCTTTTTATATATATATATATATATATATATATATATATATATATATATATATATATAAAGATCACGAAGATCTGTTGAATGTAAACGGCTGAAGCGGCTTCACTTCACGTCACCTAACTGGCTCATATTACACATAAAATTATCTTTTGCCACCACCTGCTGGCTAACATATGTAATGTAAAAAAAATATACCAATAGCTTAGCTTAGCTCTTAACAGATCTGCACTGCTCTTACACTTTTGTTTAGAATGGCATGAACACAAGCAGAGTGATAAACACACAGTGAAGCATCCGAGTGCTGATAGTGTCAGACCTCATCAGTGCTCATGGAACGTCTCTCATCCAATCAGATTCAAGGACTGGAACTAACTGTTGTATATAACGAAATATTATATACTGTATTAATATTGTCAGCTGTGTCTGCTGCTAATTAACATGATTAGTAAATGTTCCAGTTGACCAGAGTTGCTATCATTAGTATGGAATGTCTTTCTTTGTGATAAAAAAAGTGTACCAGGATATATGACATAAGAATGGGAATAAACTTTTATAGGGATAGTTCACCCCAAAATTCAAATTCTCTCATCATTTACTCACCCTCAAGTCATCCCAGATGCGTATGACATTCTTTCTTCTGCAGAACACAAATTAAGATATCCAAGATAATCCATATGACTCCAGTGGTTAAATCCATGAGTTCAAACACGATATGACAGGTGTGGGTGAGAAACAGATACAATTTTAAGTAAAGAATAAAATATTCTCCCCTTATACAAGAATGATGTGAATCGCCGAAAACAGAAGAATGAGAATGTGAGAGTAAAATGGAAATTGACTGAACAGGGAGGAGAATTTATAGTAAAAAAAAGGACTTAAATATTGATCAGTTTCTCACCCACGCAACCACGGTTGGTAAACATTTTTGTGCTCATTACTGGCACTTGGAACTGTGAATTTGAGGGTTTGATGAGCCCTGCCTAGTGGACAGGCTCTGGAGACTCTGAATATCTGGGACAACTTCTTTCAAGGGGTCATGACATGAGGAATACAATTTTCCTTGATCTTTTGACATGTGGTCATTGTACTATAAAAACATACTGTATGTTTCAGAACTGAAAACATCCTCCTTAATAGAAAAATAGCATTTATTTAAACCAAGCTCCAGAAATGGCCTGTTTGGAATTTGTGGAACTTGTGACGTCATGAGGACCAAACACATCTGCATATAACTGCCTCTTTAGCAAGACATCAACGCCTATTTTTCCTCAATGCATCCTTGGCCCTGCCCACTGAGTCAATCACAAGTGAAGAGGAGAGAGGGCTTGTCATGAGACATTCACCCAAAGGACACTTACACAGGACACCTATGTATGTGCCTATCTGGATTTTTAAAAGACACAATGTAAAGAGTTATTGTTAGACTTTTGTAAACATGCACCTATATGGACGTCTTTGATCTTTTTGATGCGCTTCCGGCGATGTGCACCACATTTTAAGAGATGTGCAAGCGCAACTTTTAAAAACATTTCTCATTCTGCTGTGGTCAAAGATTGGAAACAAGCAGCCATTGTGCCTTCTAGACTATTGTTTTTACCAGATTGTTTTGTATGTCCGTGTCTCCAGTTGGTTCAGGTTTCTCCTTGGTCGGTCTGGTACCTGTTTTTGTTTATTACTTATTTTGGTTATTCTCGTTATTGTTGTTTTTCCCCCTCAAGTGTTTTTTTGCATTTTTGTATAATTTTAAATAAAGCCCATTGATTGTTATCCTGTATTTGGGTCCTACTTTCAGTTCCCTGACATAAAATACAAAACAATTAATGCTTTTATCACATGACTACCTGTTAGAACTATTCTCCAATAAACCAAGTAATTTCAAAATGTAAGCATTGGATGTATATTAGCCACTGGCCTGGGCATATTTCATTTTGTGATAAGATTAACTTTGCCTGTACAGTACTATTATCATCCCTTCAGTGTTTGGCTTTCAGCAGGTAAAGATACTTTTTTTTTGGTGGGTAGACAGCTTATCCAATATACTAGCCGACATTTACATTTATGCATTTGGCAGACGCTTTTATCCAAAGTGACTTACAGAGCCCTTATTACAAGGACAATCAAATTTTAAATGAGAAGGGCGAGCAGAACGGAGAACTAAACTGTCCTGAATATGCTGCATGGGTCTCATGTCAGAATGACATGAGAACAAGTGCCAACCCTGCATAGAGAGAAAAATACTCTTCATCAAGTATCTTAAACTAAGTATTAGGCTCTCTTTAACGCTATTCCACATCACCTGAATTTGTAGTTCTCCCTCTTGTTGTTGATAAAACCATCTGCCAAGTCTCTGGGAACTCCAAACTCCAAACTGCCACCCTGCTCCTCACAGTCTACAGTGTACACCTGCCAAGAAGAAGTTTAAACATGGCAAAACGAATTAAAGCGCTTGACCATATAAATGTGAATAACAAGAACAGTGATGCATGCAGTAAGTCTGCTGCAAATGAGGGGTGTGTAGCTCTATCTTTAGAAGTGTTAGAATGGTTGTAGGCCTAACTAAAATCTCACTTATTTTCTTCTGTGGCCCATAATTGGGGGAAAATAATAATGTGGTAGAGCCTTTTCAATAGTTTTTGGAGACAATGATTTCAAGATATGGCATCACCAAAGCTTTCAGAGAAAACACATACAATAACTTCTCTATGAATGTTAACTATTTAAGCATTGCTTGCAATCAGACACAACAAACCACATAAAATGGGGGGAGGCTACGAAGCCATACGAGTGCCGTAACTATATCAACGGTACACAAATGTAAGACTTGTAACTGTCAGGCGTTTAATATTGTAAAACACTCACCGAGATGGGTTTCTTTGTCGGTTTAACACGGGCAAAGATTTGAATCGTTTGTTTTACCATTGTTTGTATAGTTTAGCTCCACGTTTACATCACTCCATTCTCTGAGTTTTTCATTCCCTTGTTTACAGCGGTTGCTAAGTGACACTTAGGTAAAGTTGGTTTTATATTCGCATATTCGCACATTCGCGGACTTCCGCGTTCAATAACTCGTGAATTAAACGTTGTTGCTACACACAACACCTATCACATATAACTACAGATAAAACACCAGAAGCTACAACATAAATTTCCTCAAAACGATCTTTCCTTCGCATTGGACAAAATACATTGATCTCTACGCGCAGGCTGCTAAGAAGGGACCATCTGCAAAGTGCAAACCCGAAGGAAAGCTCGTTTTGAGGAGATTAAAATATTAAAAACAATGTTATTTGTGTAGTAACAATATTCAGCTCATGAGATATTGAACGCGGAAGTCCGCAAATAGGCGAAGCGAATATAAAAAGCAACTTGCAGACTTGATCATGTAGGACCTTCAGGACCACATAGCCTACGTGGACAGCACCATGAACATAGTCAAGTATAAAAAATAAAAAAAAAAAACCCAACCAGGGTAAAAATAGTTTCAGGTTTGATATTTGCTGCGTATTCACCTAGACTGCTTTAGTGTACTTTTGTGTAGGCTATTGTACATACAGTATGCAAAAATGTTTTATTTAAAACTTACAGTAAGTCACCAAAGGGATTTTTTCATGTTCCAAAGGTTGTAGTATGTTCCTATTGACCACACTGACTTACTACAGGTGAAATTTTCACAATAACTCCCTTACTGTACGTACTGAAGGGGTGGGGTCAGAATCCCCTGTCTCTTCAATTTAATTATATAGGCTATATCCTTTTTATATATATCCTTTTGAATGATTACTTTATTCTTATTAAAAATTCAACAATCAAGTATGTATCCTAATCATTTCTGTATTCATTTTCTTTTAGGTGCATTCCAGTGTGTGCCCTTGGGTTGTGTTCACATGCAAGGGGCCTTTTGATGATAATTGTCTTGGGATTCAGAGAGCGGGGAGAGAGACTCTGTACTCATGTATTGCATATATATTACATATATATATTGTAAGTAAATCAAAACCAAATAATTTACAAGCTTTTAACTTCATGAGGTGCAATGGCAAGGTATCTAACACCGGAGACGTCCTTGGTGAATCTGCCTCTGGCTGGACATTCCTTTACAGTCCTTTTTAAAGTCCATCAACTTTTTGACATGTTCAGAAATCCCCTCCTGGAAACTCCCTCTGCATACATTCAGTCTTTTACAGCCAATTGGTCAAACACAAAATCTTGAACTGTCATTATTTCTGGAAGACCCCTTAGGACTTTTGCATATAAAACTCTTTGTCTCTTTGTCTTCTTTTTCTGGACCTTTCCATCATCGCTGTATCTTCTGTATCTCGTCCGCAACACATAGACGGTAATGATGGCATTTTTCTCCTTTCTTTTGCAAAGCTCTTTCTAATACATTTTCAACTCCTCTCTACTCTGTCACCATCATCTGCTTAATAAATGCTTACAACATTCAGTGTGGTATGTTTTTCTTTATAAACCATTTTCATAATAAAAATATTTATAAAAGAAGTTGAGGTGTTTTTCTTAATAAACTATTTTCTCAATATATGGTTACAATGATTATTAATACAAGTGTTTTACAGTAAACACTTTCTTAATAAATTGTTTAACAACTACTTATGGTACCTTTCATTATAAAACCACTTTTTATTAGTTACAATTGTGGTTTACTATGACCCATAAATACTTCATATACCAGAAGCCATGATTAGAATAGAATAATTGCATATTTCACAACAATATCCACATATCTGCATCTATATATCTGTCTTAGTTGACTTGTATAAGTTTGAGGGGCAATTTAAACATAATTTCACCTTATTTTCATTAAGTGAACATCTCATGTGTATTTCTTTAGGGATTGGAGTAAAGGGGCATATTATTGTTCCTGCTTTCCTGGAGTGAAATGTTTTATCAGCCTGTTAAGGTGGACTGCTCTTCTGATAATTAGCTCAGGCCTTCTTCAGCCTCGAAGAGAACTGTTGTTTGTCAGTGTTCTGTGTGTGTGTGCGTTTGATATTCTTTGCAGGTTCTGAACTTTGTGATATAGCCTAAAACATTCTCGGACCCTGGAAGAAGGTCACCACGGACTTAAATCTCGGAAATGGACGACAAATATTCTGATTAACGGTGATATACCCACTTATCTATCAAAAATGTATAATTGTTTAGACTTTATGTTGTCTTAGCCAATCAGAAGTAAACGATTATGTAATGCATGTCCTTGGAAAAGGTATACTTGTGTGAGATTTGTTTGTAAGGTAGTGTTGGCTTGCGACCTCCTTGTGACTTTGACGCTGGCTCTACCAATTTAACTGCAAACTCTTCTTCAGTAAAATTTTACTTATTTGATTGAATTTCACGACTCCTGGTCTTCTTTCATCATATTATCTGGTCCTGGATCTTACAACTGTACCCCCCCAAACAGTACAATAATCAAATAATTTGTTCCTGTTCCAATGGCTGTAGTGCTTTCCTAGTGACCATACTGACTTACTACAGGTGAAATTTTCTCTATAACTCCCTTACTGTACGTACAATAAACTAATAAGTTCAAGAAAACATTACTGTAATTCCCCTAAAGTATTTTTTCCTGTTCCAAAGGCTGTAGTGCTTTCCTATTGACCAGACTGACTTACTACAGGTGAAATTTTCACAATAACTCCCTTACTGTACGTACAATAAACTAATAAGTTCAAGAAAACATTACTGTCATTCCCCTAAAGTATTTTTTCCTGTTCCAAAGGCTGTAGTGCTTTCCTAGTGATCAGACTGACTTACTACAGGTGAAATTTTCACAATAACTCCCTTACTGTACGTACAATAAACTAATAAGTTCAAGAAAACATTACTGTCATTCCCTTAAAGTATTTTTTCCTGTTCCAAAGGCTGTAGTGCTTTCCTAGTGATCAGACTGACTTACTACAGGTGAAATTTTGACAATAACTCCCTTACTGTACGTACAATAAACTAATAAGTCCAAGAAAACATTACTGTCATTCCCTTAAAGTATTTTTTCCTGTTCCAAAGGCTGTAGTGCTTTCCTAGTGATCAGACTGACTTACTACAGGTGAAATGTTGACAATAACTCCCTTACTGTACGTACAATAAACTAATAAGTTCAAGAAAACATTACTGTCATTCCCCTAAAGTATTTTTTCCTGTTCCAAAGGCTGTAGTGCTTTCCTAGTGATCAGACTGACTTACTACAGGTGAAATTTTGACAATAACTCCCTTACTGTACGTACAATAAACTAATAAGTTCAAGAAAACATTACTGTCATTCCCCTAAAGTATTTTTTCCTGTTCCAAAGGCTGTAGTACTTTCCTAGTGATCAGACTGACTTACTACAGGTGAAATTTTGACAATAACTCCCTTACTGTACGTACAATAAACTAATAAGTTCAAGAAAACATTACTGTAATTCCCTTAAAGTATTTTTTCCTGTTCCAAAGGCTGTAGTGCTTTCCTAGTGATCAGACTGACTTACTACAGGTGAAATTTTGACAATAACTCCCTTACTGTACGTACAATAAATTAATAAGTTCAAGAAAACATTACTGTCATTCCCCTAAAGTATTTTTTCCTGTTCCAAAGGCTGTAGTGCTTTCCTAGTGATCAGACTGACTTACTACATGTGAAATTTTCTCTATAACTCCCTTACTGTACAATTATCAAATATATTTATGTAATAAACATTATTACATGTGTTTATTACATATGTTTATGTAATAAACTGTAATTCACCTATAGTGTTTTTTTATAGTTATATTCCAATGGCTGTAGTGCTTTCCTAGTGATCATACTGACTTACTACATGTTGAATACTGCCAATACCTACCTTACTGTAAGTATATTACAATCATATTATTCTGAAGAAATTATTCTAATTTCACCTTTTTTCATGTTCCAGAGGTTATAGCATGTCCCTAGTGATCACACTACTCAATTAACTTTGATCAATGTATTAGGTAAAAGTATGTATTACAACTGCTGTTCCTTGTACAACACATTTCTTTCATTGATTAAAGAAATTCAGATACTTTAGATGAATCATATTTTCAACGTTATAAATAAGCAACACCCTTATTGTAATGATTCAAGTTAAGTTTTTATTATGAAGTCCTGAAGAAGTGGATTCTGGAATACAGGATAATGTATGGAATTCAGAACCATGGACAGCGCCGTTTCCAGCGTGCGAAAAACATGTGTTGTGCCAAATTTCAACCCCCGCCAAATTATTACCCTCTATTGGTACGTTTAGGATTAGTTATGGGGAGTGGTTAGGGTTAGGGTTAGGATTAGGCAATCAGGTACTGACTTCAACGAGGGGGGGTAATAATTTGGCAAGGGGTCGAAATTCGGCACAACACCGGAAAGGACACGCGCACACACTCATCTTATGTTCAAAATGCATTTCTATAATCACAATTCAGTCACTGCAAAGATTGAAAAAAAAAAAAAACATCTTACCTTAAGTTAGAATAGAGTATTATGCCTTGGCTTGACTTCGATGTGAACCCAAAGTGTGTGAGTGATACACTCTGGTTTAGCTATCGCTTGCTTGCTAGACATTTTTAGTATGACTTCTCAGTTTCTTCTGTTTGGCGCACATGGTTAATTGGCATACGTGCACAGGACTGGTTGGCTCCGCTTGGCCAAAAATAGAACATTTGTGAAAAAATTTTTTGAATTCTGAATACTGGACATGGTGAGGTTAAAAACAATTTAGTGACAATAACATTTTATTTAGAAATATTTATATTTTGCTTTTGATGCTTTCAGAGGGTCTCACCCAGCTAACACAAATACGTGACTGTTACATAACTGCAACATTTATAATAATATGGGAGGACATTAAGTGGTCTAATTTAAGTTGTCCTCATTGGCCTAAAACTATTTTAGGGACTTTTTCAACGACATATGAACGATACAGACTCAAAAATTTGTGCATTTACTATAGAACAAAGCACAAACAGCTAAAACAGTATGCAAACAGGTTATACATTTAAATGAACAAGGTTTTCCCCAAAAGCACAAAGAACAGTTCAGTGTTTTCCAATTTAACATTTAAATACACAAAGCAATTAGCACTGAAAGATAGAATCTGTATAAGCAGACAGTTTTGTTTAAAAATCACTCATATATTTTTCTAAACATTGTCACAAAGTTATGTTGTGGCAAGTGCATTATTTCCCTTTAAAAAATGTTTATAACTTCATGACAAGTATCACTATAATCTAGAAAACCTTAGTTTGAAATCATTACTTTTTACATTTAATAATACATATTATTTTGTTTTTCTTCTTCTGAAGTCGTGATTACGATAATTTGTTTTTTAAACTAGGAAACTAGGCCTATTTATGATTATTGCTGAAGGCAGCATTAAACCTCCAAAATGTCAGGTGGTGGTGCAACTGTCTGAACAAATGAACAGACTAAGAAAACAATTTAACATGGTGTCTTAATAATAAAACATTTAAAACAGTGCCATCATTTTAGGTTTGAATGTTATTGTTTTTTTTTTTTTTTTTAATATCAGTAGTTTTAAAGCTATTGAGGTAATTGAGAAACTTTTGTCCAGCAATTTGTATATTCTCAAATATTATTATGAATTTACAAGGTAATAACAGTAAACATGATAATGAATCATCCAGAGGAGCCTAACTGATCTCTTTGGCAGAGTGAAAAAGTTTGTAGAGGTCTCTCAAATACTGATAAAAAATGCTAATTTCAAGTATGGGTAGGTTGGTGGTACACTTTCCATGTCAGGTGGTACAACATAATATTTTTGTTGTACCACCTGACATAAAAACTGAAATTAGTTTAAACACTTTAAAATATCATTTAACATCTGAAAATTGTTTAAACACATTGTCTTCAAGAGTGTTGATGTCATTAGAAGTCTTACCAAGTGAGGCTGGATCCGAACTGGAGCTGCTGTAATCTCTAGTAAAATATGCTGAGCATCCTGAGATACAAACAACGAGACAACAGGAGAAAGATTAGCATTGCTGCTGTTCATATTATTTCAGGCAAAAGATGGTCATGTGCACTTTTTACTATTTCATCACATAGTACAAAATTATGATATGTGTTAATTGAATGCTTAGCTAAAGAGATGTGTCTTTAATCTAGATTTAAATTAGGATAGTGTTTCTGGGCCCCCGAAACATTATCAGGGAGGTTATTCTAGAGTTATTCCCTTACATTCTATAGGAAATCATCTGATTTTAATGAGAAAACATGGCCCAACGAGTCGTCATTTTAATTTAGTGCATTTTTATGTCTATGCACAAAAAAGGGGCTGACATTTAAGTGTTTTTTAAGGTTAGCACTGTTATGGGGTTAACAGCTGTCAGATCCAGGACCAGATATGATGAAGAAGACCAGGAGTCATGAAATTCAATGAAATAAGTAAAGTTTTACTGAAGAATAGTTTGCAGTTAAATTGGTAAAGCCAGCGTCAATGTCACGAGGAGGTCGCAAGCCAACTCTACCTTACAAACAAATCTCACACAAGTATACCTTTTCCAAGGACATGCATTACATAATCGTTTACTTCTGATTGGCTAAGACAACATAAAATCTAAACAATTATACATTTATACTTTATTCTTTAGAGACATACACATGAAAGAAGTAAGATTTTGTGAACTAGATCATGTAAATCACATGGAGGTTGACCCCTGTAACCTTTACTTGGTCAAGAAAAATCAGACACCATAATGCACTTAAAAATATAATGGTAGAAATGCTGACAACAAAATATGATTAAAACAATATATTAATCACTCTTTGAATATAATAATGATTATATTGTTGAATATAGTAATGATTATATAACTTGATTCACACTTGTTATAGGAATAATGTAAAAACTCAAAAGGATATATAGATATAGTGAAGAGACAAGGGATTCTGACCCCAACCCTTCAGCACAAAATATAATTAATAATATGAAACTAAGATTAACTCAGTAAACTACATGCATGCATGAACTAAATAATTTTGATCACACATAGTATTTACATTACAACAGTACATCATCAGACATGCTAATTTACATGGATTCAAAACACACCATAATTTTTCAGACAACAAAGCAAAAGCATTTTTTTTGTGAGACATCTCTTACATTTAAGCAAGCTAACATAAACCCTTCTTCTTAACTCTTACAACAGTTATCTCGTACCACAGATAACATCTGCTCTTATCCTTCTAATCATTACCTTGTCACCCTAGGTAATTAAGTTTAAATGTCATCTTCACTGCCACTTTGACTGGAATCATATGTGTCACATACATGCAAATCATGATGACGCGTTTGGTGTTGAAACGTAGATGACACAGCATTTCTAATCAATTTCATTACACATGGCCACAAACACAAGATCAACAAGAACGAGCAAACTATACAAATTACCATCATCATCGCATTTGTCACATTACTAAAAATACCTTTAAACCATCCCCATCCAAAAGAGAATGAATTAGTTTCCCGATCTGTCAGAGTCTTTGACATGAAGGTCAAATTATGTATCCCTTCTTCAATGACATGGCCTTTTGCATCATTATCTGGAATGTATGTGCAGCACGTTTCTCCCACTATCACACAAACTCCACCTTGTGATGCCGTAAGTTGGTCTAAAACTAAACGATTCTGCAGAACCGTGAGTCTTAGTCCTCTCAGCTCCTCCTTGATGCCTTCCATCATAATATTTGTCGTGTCAATGAAAGAAATCAGTTCATACCTGGTTACCTGTACCTCTTCCATTACTGATGCAACACCTATTCCAGGCACAAAAAAGCCAGCAATTTCTCAGCTATGTTCCAGATGTGATGATTTCTTGGCACTGGGCTGTCTTGCACAATGTTAAGCAGTCCCCTTTTCTTTCGTTTCATAACTTCATGTGGTTGGTGCTGTATGACCATTGCTCCTCCGTGCAGTTGAACTAGAGCACATGTTCCTGTCCAGTTTATAGGCAGAGACACATAGATTGTATACCCACACTGCCAGTATACATTTTCTAGTACTCCTGTGCCCTCTTCATCTGGTACATGCACAGTTGCACAAGCAGCCTTACATGCATCACGTATGGCTTTGTGTGATGTCAAGTATTTGAAAGCCATTATAGCTTGTGTCGAACTCCCAACGGCAAAATTAGGTTCAAATAAGCATCTATAACAACGTCGTTGTGTGATAGGATTAGTGTCGTTCTCTTTGTAGATTACGTTGCATTTACTCTTTGGTGTTTCCCCTAAAGCATAAGTTCCTGAAACTCTGCTGTAACATGTGAGATTAGTTGGTATGTTCCGAACAGTTGCTGCCTTGCCAAACACTCTTTTTGTCACCTTCATTGTTGTCCATTCCTTGCTGTTTAAATAGAGCATAGTTTTGTCGTTATATAAAGTTGCTGACACAGCCACTGTAGCCATGAAGGTTGATGTGTTGTGATCTTGGTGCGGCCACAAGTCCGCTCCAGCGGTACTGTGCGCGAACTGTGTGCACACGTAGCAGTTCGGAAACCCACTTTTCTTTGCTGTATGGTTGGTTAGTCTCCACCACAGGTTCGTAGCATATGGATGAGGAGGGCTGGGATGGTCCATCCAGGACTCAGATAAGCTTGCTAAAAAATCTTCTGCTGTTTCTCGTACTCGTCTCGGTCGCAAAGTATGGTTAACTGAAGCAGTACCATTCATCATCATCCTCACAGGCTCAGGATCAATGCCTTTTTTTGGAGTGAGCAGTAACACAATCAATAATGACAGAACAACCAGTACGCAAGTCGTAGCTTTCAGACCGCAGTGTCCAAGAAGTGTCATAGGATGCCATGGTCGTCGGTGTTGGTCCATATTGCTCCCAGTGGCCTTAATTGATCTGGGTCATTCAAGTCCAGCCCGTGTCACTGCGTGTTCAGCTCACAATACACTGGCTGTGTGTGCCTGTCTTTCCCAGAAATAATTGATTATTTTCATTCCCCCCCAAAGAAAGTATGAATAACAATGAAAAGTTACCACAGGCCTCGATGAGAACTTTGTTTTATCTTATCACAAGTGGCGATAGGGTAAAAATGTTGTCCATCCCCAAACTTTCCCATAAGAATGTTTGTAATCATCTGCTGGTCAGATGAAGTCAGAAACAATGACTCTGTGAGACAGAGCGAAGGACAGACGTTTAGTGAGACAGTATTGATATATAGGGATGTGGACGGCATAGTCAGACTTTGACACTATCTCTCACACTGTAGAATGGGGAGGCTTAAAAAAGGCACAAAACCTGTAAAATCAGATCTATGGTCACAGGCTGGAGGGATTGATTCTATGATAAAGACGCTGCAGAAAGCTGATATTTTGAATAGAAACACAGAATATTCCTCACAGATATGGTCCCAACTTGCCATAGATTTACTTAATGAAGACACACAGAAAAATCGCCATTGGTTATGGGTCGTCTGGAATCATAACCACAGAGGCCTGAGAGAACAAGTACATCTGGCTGCAGAAGCGCCTTTGGAATCCCCACATCATACCAATGGGACTGAAGAAATCCAACCCGCAGATCAAGGTAAAATAATTAAATCACAATACTAAAATAAATAAGAAGCTTTTACAGTGTGCTTATTTATTTTAAAAATGTATATTATTTGTTTAAGATAACAAAAGTATTACAAGTTTTTATTCGCTTTGGTACTATTTTCACAAGATGTACATTTTCCAAACTCTTAGTGCTAATATCACAACAGATCATCGAAAGTGCATTTTTAAAAACAATTTCATCATGTTTTCAATTGTGTTAGTACAATTCACAAAATCACAAAGTATCCTTTTCACAACACAAAATAAGTGTTTCATCTACATTATTGTTTCATTCACAGTAACTGCCTTTTACGGAGCCCCCGAAGTGACCTGTGCAAAAAAAAAATCTAAGAGAATTTCGCGTGCGCACGAGAAACTATCGCGTGCGCACGAGAAACTATCGCGTGCGCACGAGATACTTTCGCGTGCGCACGAGAAACTATCGCGTGCGCACGAGAAACTTTCGCGTGCGCACGAGAACTATCGCGTCGCGCACGAGAAACTATGGCGTGCGCACGAGATACTTCGCGTGCGCACGAGATACTTTCGCGTGCGCACGAGAACTATCGCGTCGCGCGACGAAACTTTCGCGGCGCACGAGAACTCATCGCGTGCGCACGAGATACTTTCGCGTCGCGACGAAACTATCGCGCGCGACGAGATACTTTCGCGGCGCACGCGCTACAGTTCCGGTGTGTGTATAGCTCTTTTCCGATTGGTCATTGCCATCATTCATTTACTCAAAGATACTGAGAGCATGGATGCGCATGAATTTATAGAGATATATTTTAAACTTGGCCTTCAATACAAAGACATTACTGTCTATGACATTTGTAATACTGTCATGGCTGAGACACGCTTTGATCTGCCAAAGGACACTAATCAAGCAATAGACTTGTACTTGTACTTGCATTTAACACTAGAACTACCGAATTATATAACTAGCCTACTAGAATGGCCATAGTGGTCATTCTGACCGCTAGACTGTACCAAATGTCATGTCATATTTACATTCGAAACTTCTATTGAGGTTTTAGAATGAAGCTTCTAATGTCTGTCGTCATATTTTATATCGTCATCACCCTAAAAATGTATTGAATAAAATAGAATAATATGGATCAAATGGAGCTAAGCTTAACGCAGATAGTCCTACATAATACCATCTTTTTTGTAATATATAATAGTGCTAGACTATATACATACATAGGCTATATATATTATATATTAGCTGCTAGACTGCCCGGAAGGTGCGCGCCTCGCTTTGTGTACAGCAAGTTTTTTTCCACCACAGTGAAAAGGGTTTTGAAAGTCTAAACGCCAACAAACATGGATTGAGGCGAATATTTCGTTAGATAAAAACATGTTGTGAATTTTGGAAATTATTACATCTATCCTTTTTCAAAACATGTTGACTTTTGGACTTTACAACGCTCTGGATTTATTGGAAATTGGAAACAATCCTATGCAGTCGCCACTGGAATCAAAATCCATGAATAAATGAATCTGTTATATTAATAATAAACACCAGGACACGTAAATTTTAATTCTAATGAATGTGAAAATGTATTAGTTCATCGACAACCACAGAACTTGCTATTGTAGCTGATTACAGATACAAATTTGATTATTTATATTAAATTATTCTCCTAAAATGGGGGCCCCTTTTTGTTCAAGTGAGCCCACTTTTAGGAGAATTCGCTCATAATGATTTTACAGCATAATATTTTCATTATAGTTTTACAGCATGATATTTTTGCTCACAGTAAAACAAATATTGCTTTCTAAATCAGTTTTCCCACAGTTTAGCTAATGTTCATATTCTTTATTAACTGTTTTGGCCATTTTGGGTTTGGCCTATATGTGATTCATACATGTCTAAGGTTTTTACTATGCATTGAAATACACATTGGTGATGTTTTTATAAGCTATTGCATTGATTTGTTTTTATTTTACAAAGAAAATAATAGAATATAAATAATCAAATTTGTATCAATCAGCTACAATAGCAAGTTCTGTGGTTGTCGATGAACTAATACATTTTCACATTCATTAGAATTAAAATTTCGTGTCCTGGTGTTTATTATTAATATAACAGATTCATTTATTCATGGATTTTGATTCCAGTGAAAAACTTGCTGTACACAAAGCTGAGGCACGCACCTTCCTCCGGGCAGTCTAGCAGCTAATATATAATATATATAGGCCTATGTTTGTGTATAGTCTAGCACTATTATATATTACAAAAAAAGATCGTGATTATGTAGGACTATCTCATGCTCAGCTTGGCTTCCATTTGATCCATATTATTCTATTTTATTCAATACATTTTTAGGGTGATGACGATATAAAATATGACGACAGACATTAGAAGCTTCATTCTAAAACCTCAATAGAAGTTTCGAATGTAAATATGACATGACATTTGGTACAGTCTAACGGTCAGAATGACCACTATGGCCATTCTAGTAGGCTAGTTATATAATTCCGTAGTTCTCGTGTTAAATGCAAGTACAAGTACAAGTCTATTGCTTGATTAGTGTCCTTTGGCAGATCAAAGCGTGTCTCAGCCATGACAGTATTACAAATGTCATAGACAGTAATGTCTTTGTATTGAAGGCCAAGTTTAAAATATATCTCTATAAATTCATGCGCATCCATGCTCTCAGTATCTTTGAGTAAATGAATGATGGCAATGACGCAATCGAAAAGCAGCTATACACACACCGAAACTGTAACGCTGCGCGACGCTGAGTATCTCGTGCGCGACGCTGATAGTTCTCGTGCGCGACGCTGAGTATCTCGCGGCGCGACGCTGATAGTTTCGCGGCGCGACGCTGAAGCTCAGGCGCACGCGAAAGTATCTCGCAGCGACGCTATAGTCTCGCGGCGACGCTGAAAGTATCTCGTGCGCGACGCTGAAGTATCTCGTGCGCGACGCCAAAGTTTCTCGTGCGCGACGCGAAATTCTCTTAGATTTTTTTTTGCACAGGTCACTTCGGGGCTCCGTAGCCTTTCAAATAGCCCTTACTATCAAACTTTTGATTTGCATCTCTTTTGTTCAGTTTAATACATTTGTCTATTATTTAATCCAACTGATCTTAATGGTTAATCAATTAATCATTTGGTAAACCTATAGATTTTCATTTCAGCAATATACAGTATATGGATTTTGAGAACTACAGAAATAAAATGTGTGTTTGTATGAACATTTACGTAAATTACGTGTAACCACACATGAGGAATACTCGTTATTGCTAATTGATTTCACATAGTGGTAACCACAATTGGCCACTATATACATAAAAGTGGGGGTGTAAACACTGGCATTTTCTTTCAACATGGAGCAGGATAGACAGCAAGGAATAGGAAGAACTCGTGGACAAGGGATCCGTTAGAGAGGTCAGAGAGGTCAGAGAGGTGGGCATGGGGCCCGTCAAAGGGTTGGTCATCAGAGAGAGGGAGACAGAACTGTTGTGTCTAATGAAGTCCGGGCCATCATCATTGATCATGTGGTGAACCGAGGCCTTACTATGGCAGAGGCTGCCAGATTAGTTGATCCAATTCTATCATCCGAACTTTTCACCAAGAAAACCGGTAAGTGTGGAGGATGTATACTATATTACATTTACAGTAAATTGTAATGAATGTAAATTAATCAGACATGTTACAGTATTGGTACAGTATGATTTATTGACAGTATACTATTTTATGCTTAGAATTGACAGAAAACCCCATAGTGGTGGCCGTGTGCTGACCGACCAGCAAGAGAGGGCAGTGGTGGAAATGGTGAGGGCCAGAAATGATATACGGCTGTCAGAAATAAAGCAGGCAATTGAGGAAAACAATGACACCTTTGCCAATGTGGCATCCATCAGCCTACCAACAGTAGGCCGCCTTTTAAAAGGCACCAGGTATCAATGAAACAAAGTTACCTGGTGCCTTTGGAGAGAAACAATGACCGGGTGAAACAACTAAGGGCTGAGTATGTTAAGGTACAGCAATATATAATGTATTACTGTTACTATTTGATGCATCACTTACATCATATGTATATTGGAACAACACTGTAAAAAGAACTAACCAAAATATATTTTTTAGAGGGTTATGGTGCTTGACGCTGATGTGAACCATCACAAGTAAATTTTTGTTGATGAAGCGGGCTTTAACCTGGCCAAAACTCGTCGCCGTGGACGGAACATCAGTGGCCAATGGGCCACTGTCCAAGTGCCTGGACAACGTGGAGGAAACATCTCCATGTGCGCAGCTATCTCTGAAGATGGTGTCGTAGGATGTAGGCCATTACTTGGTTCCTATAATGTTGCACATCTTATTGAGTTTCTCAATGAAATCGAGCCGGCCTGTCAAGGTGAAGGGGTCACCTATGTAATTGTCTGGGACAATGTGAGGTTCCACCACGCAGAGGTAGTTCAAGCATGGTTTCAGGCCCATCCCCGATTCATCACCCTCTACCTGCCTCCATACTCTCCTTTCCTCAACCCTTTTTTCAGCATGAAGGTGGAAGGTCTATGATCGCCAACCCCTTGAGCGTGCCACCCTCCTTCAGGCCATGGATGATGCATGTGATGACATCAGTGTAGACCAATGTCAAGCATGGATTCGTCAAGCCAAAAGGTTTTTCCCAAGGTGCATGAACAATGATAACATTCATTGTGATGTGGACGAGAATCTATGGCCAAATGCTCAAGACAGGCTTGATCCAAATTAATTTAATGTGTGCATTAAATGTTATGTTTTGTTCTCATTTAGTTACATTTCATTATAGAAAGTATACCTATGTTACAATTATATCTGAAAAATAAAAACTACAGTAATTTGCCCAAATGATTGTAGAGGATGTCTTCATTGATCCTTCACTTGATTACACATATGATGGATATTTTGGAAATTATAGATTATGTAAATGTTGGGTAATGTAAGTGTATTGCCTAATGTGAAAACTGTGTAATCTGTCTTTTATAGTACTGTAGCATATTAATTTCAGCACTTCTAAGGCCGATTTGAAACATGTATCTTGCATTCTTTGCTTTTGGATGAACTGATTGTTAAAAGTACTAAGTTGAAAGAAGATCATACTGTTGTGTTTCTGTGATTAAACCAAATGTTCTCATTACATATTACAATAATCTTGCTTTTGAAACAATGATTATGTGGACTGAAAAATGTATAACTGTAATGAAAGCATGGGATCATGTTTTCAAAGAATGACTAGCTGTGTTACAAGTGTGATCAGTTTGGATTTTTTTACTAAGAGTTTTGAAAATGTACACCTTGTGAAAATAGAACCAAAGCTAATATAAAATTGTAATTAAATATAGAATTACTTATTTTAATATAGGGATATTTTCTGTTTAATTTTTGTGTTACTTTAAATAAAAGTGTGGTTATTTTATATTATTGCCTTTTTTTTTATATTGAGATTCAGTAAAATTATTGCTTTTAATTTAAAAGTATAATAATAATAATAATAATAATACAATTCAAAAAAATAATTGAAAATAAGTAATTAATAACTATATATATATATATTTGTTTTTTTGGTTGTTTGTTTTTTAAGGACCAACATATTTATTTCGGTGCATATTCATTCCTAATATTTTCTTTATTCATAATAAATAAAATATTTTTTCAGTCATTTTCCATTTATAAATGAAACGATTGGTAAAATTTGCACATAAAAAAACATTTATTGTATTGGAAAAATGTATTAATTGATTCAAGTGATCTACCACAGATACAGAAGTGGCAGATGTGGAAACCCAGTTTGACACAGAGATTTTGAAAAGAGAGACATACTTCGACTCACAACCTATTTACCAAGAGCCAGATACTGACTCTGAGGGTCTAAAGAGTACACCTGAGCCCACAAAGGTACAGGAAGGAGAGCCTGGAGTAAATGTTCAGAGACAATGTCCAGAGGTACCAAAACAATTTGTTATCTCTATGAAAAGAAAAATGTGGAATGGGATCAAGCCACGAATATGGTCCTCAAAATTAAGACCACCTTGGACAGACGATGTGTATGACAGCTTTAAAGAACAAAATCCATGTTGTACTCTCTCATTTAAATATCAACATGTCAAGACTCCCTGGAGCAGAAAAAAAAAAACTTCCATATTTACATATAAAGTCAGTGTGCACATTTTCAACTTGCCCAGCCAAATACACTTTCACAATGCAAAATAATCCTGCTGCACTGGGAAAATATGATGTGAAAATGTTAGTCCAACAAACTGGAGATATACACCACAAACTTTCAGAGAAACAGGCTAGGTCAGCAACCAAACTAAAAAGAGGGAAAATAGCAAAGGCCCTAACGCATGGACCCAGTCAGTATTTTTACAGCGCACTACAATCAACACCAAACGAGCAGCTCCTGGCTGGGAACATGATGGAATCTCTCAATAAAAAAGTGTTGAAAGTTATAGGCTCAGAAATGAGGAAAAAGGAGTCCATTCACTCCAATGTCATGATGGAAATATACTTAATGCAGACATTGCTCAAGGAATGTGACACAAAATACTTCAAGGTACCAGGCTACGTACAGCTTTTCAGTATGAATCCGTTCATTGTTCATTTGTACACCGAGCTTGGCATCAGCATTCTTGTGCATCATTTGCGAAGTAAGTCTCCCGTGTCCCTCTATCTTGATGCCACTGGAGGAGTTGTGTCAAAAATACTGGAACAGCCGAAGCGTGTGCTGTACTATGCACTCATTCTTCCAGGGAACGCTAGAGATGCTCCACCTCTTCCCATCTGTGAAATGCTCTCCAACAATCACTCAGTACCACCAATCACATTTTGGCTCATGCAATTTACATTGCATTTGTCACAATACACACAAATAAATGTTCACCAGGTCGAGACTGATTACAGCTGGGCTTTAATACAAAGTGTAATGCTTGCTTTCAACAAAGAGCACATCAGCTCTTACCTCGACAGAGCATACAAGTTCTGCATTGGGAAAACATCATGGGATGAAATGAAGTCATATACTGTCTTGCACATTTGCTCTGCACAAATTTTGAAAGCTGTCAGACAGGCAATCTCTAGGCAAACAGATGACAAAGGACTGAGAGACTTTGCCACCTATGCTTTCGCAAGACTCCAAAATGCCAACAACATGACTGAATCAAGAATTGTGTTCCGTGCATTTTGTGGCCTGCTCACAACCCCACAAAACACAAACCTTGTCAAAGAAAATCTGTGTGTTTTGGAGAGTGTCATTTCAAGATCCAAAGAGGATACACTGGAAGAAACTTCCCAATCTGAAGACTGGGAAATGTGTGAAAGTGAAGAGAGAAGACATGCAATGACCATCATTGGCAGATCACCATTCACTGCTTTCTTCCAGCAGATCATGAAAGAGGTGAAGGAAGAAGAGGAAGGTGATGAGACATGTTTGGCCAAAGAGGACAACCCATACTTTTGTCCAGGCATCCTCACTGTCCTCTTTGATACCTACCTTGCCATTTTTCCTCTTTGGAGTGGCTTGCTGTTGGGAGACCTGACTACCGGTAGGTATGAATCTTGTGAACAGGATTTGGTGACAACATTGACACTACCAAAAACAAGAGATACCAATTGTCACATAGAAAGGTGGTTTGGAGTTGTCAAACATTCCATAATGCATAAACAACAAAATGTCAAACCAGGAATCTTCATAAGAAAAATGCATCAGTCTCTGCAAACAAGATATACAGAGCACATCATTCTACATAACCTTCCTCAAAAGCTGTTGCTCCAGCCTGAGCCACCTCTGAACCTTGATCAGTGTAAAGAAACTTGGATGAAGAAGAAGGAAGAACGTTTCCCAAACACCAAATCCAAATTCTTTTCTGTTCCTCAGAGAATGCCTGTTCCACAAAAAAAGAAAAGAAGGATCCACAAAGATAAGCCAAAAAGTCACAAAGAGTCAAGTCCTGAGCCAATCCAGCTTTATGCAGAGGCACTCCCTGTAGAGGGAGAGGTAATTAAGTTAGTACAAGAAATGAAACTATTTATTGCATATATTCAGCTAACTTATTATTGACTATATGAAGTGTGTAACATTCACAGATTGACACGTTATGGACAAAACCGCACAATGAACTGGTTGTAGCCATTGTGAAGTCTGAAGATCAGAATCTGGAGTTCCTGTTACATCACAAGGAGTTCCTAACACTGAAGCCGCATGACTGGTTATTTGGAGAGGTACACATATCATAACAAAAATATCTAGTAAATA
Source organism: Xyrauchen texanus (assembly GCF_025860055.1). Classification (NCBI taxonomy): domain Eukaryota; kingdom Metazoa; phylum Chordata; class Actinopteri; order Cypriniformes; family Catostomidae; genus Xyrauchen; species Xyrauchen texanus. Next base: position 35,394,277 of record NC_068297.1, on the reverse strand, counting down.
CAAAATTGTACTATATATACATTTATAAACTATAAAAAATGTTGTACCTAAGAAAAAGTAAATGCCAGATACTACATGTTTTTTCTCAATGTACGTACTAATTGAAATAAATTGAATAATTGCAATGATTTATCTTTTTTTTTCCCAGACGATCGAGTGCTATTTAAGAGCTGTACTTAATGCAAAGGGTGCAAATATCTACCAGCTAAGCCATTACACCACAGGTGTCATTTTAAATGGCACAGAAGACCAGGTCATACGACAAGGTTTGAAAAAAGTGAGTGCAACTACTTATGATTCTGCATTTTTATATATACATGTATTTTACAGTACACAAATACGTTTATTTACATTTCTGATATATAGGTCAACTTTGAGCAATATGATGGGGTCATCTCTGTTGTAAATATCAGACACATGCATTGGAGGTTTGTGGTAAGTAAAAATATATTATAAGTAAAAAATTCAATTATTGTGTTGTATGACTATTACAGATAAAGACATTTAATTGAATGACTAATTATTAATCTTTTTTTTTATATTTAGTATCTACATGCTACAAATAACACCATTTTCATACTTGACCCTCAACGCGGTAGTGATGAAATGAAACTTGCCACACAAGCATGCAAAAAATTTGTGTATGTTATGTTGTATAAAAAATCTGTAACCTTTTTCGATCTACAACACTAATATTGGAATATTACCATATGGATGTTGCTGAAGACCACCACAACCCCACACACTGTATTTTTCCTACAACAGGGAATATTTCAGGAAGAGAGGAAACCAGCATGGAAGAAAAGACTGGGTGGACACTATGTGGAAGCCTGGGACAATACACCATTCGTTCCAGGAGGATGCTTTCAGCTGTGGTGTCTTTGTGATGCAGGTAAATGGAGGGAAAACTACTTTACATAAACACTGTTCTCACATTTTCCCATATGAGACTAGTAATGTTCTCCGCTCTCCTTCTAGATGGCCAAGCAGGTGGTGGAACACTTTCCAAAAATTCCTGAGAGCATCAACATAATACCCAGCAAAGAGGAGATGTGCCACATCAGGAAAAATGTTGCCAAAACAATTTTGCAGGCATCAGGTATTGGCAAACTATTTAAAAGAACAGTTTATTTCCAGAGACAGAGTGATGGAGTATAATTATCTACATTATCATAATTGCAGTGTCGAGAGATGAGTATTGCTCTGTATGTGGACAAAAAGACACTAAGGACCAAACAGAGGAGCTCTGCACCTGGGTATTCTTTATGTCATTATTGCCTATTTGTTGAAAGTGAAAAGAAATTGATGAGAAAATGAGTTTTCACAAATACATTTCATAATTACAACAGTTTCTGAATAAATCTAACAATGTCCTATTTTTCTTCCAGGTTCAATGTGAATTATGCCAGAGGTGGTTTCATGTCCAGTGCCTCGAAATTAATCTGCCACCAAAAGAGGAACCATGGATTTGTGGTTTGTGTTTGTAAGCTATTCAGTTAGAGGAGCTCATGCTAAAAGTGTGTTTAAATTGTAAAAAATATGTATGTATTTGATGAAGCAGAAAAAATACATACGTATATATATACACTCACCTAAAGGATTATTAGGAACACCATACTAATACTGTGTTTGACCCCCTTTCGCCTTCAGAACTGCCTTAATTCTACGTGGCATTGATTCAACAAGGTGCTGAAAGCATTCTTTAGAAATGTTGGCCCATATTGATAGGATAGCATCTTGCAGTTGATGGAGATTTGTGGGATGCACATCCAGGGCATGAAGCTCCCGTTCCACCACATCCCAAAGATGCTCTATTGGGTTGAGATCTGATGACTGTGGGGGCCATTTTAGTACAGTGAACTCATTGTCATGTTCAAGAAACCAATTTGAAATGATTCGAGCTTTGTGACATGGTGCATTATCCTGCTGGAAGTAGCCATCAGAGGATGGGTACATGGTGGCCATAAAGGGATGGACATGGTCAGAAACAATGCTCAGGTAGGCCGTGGCATTTAAACGATGCCCAATTGGCACTAAGGGGCCTAAAGTGTGCCAAGAAAACATCCCCCACACCATTACACCACCACCACCAGCCTGCACAGTGGTAACAAGGCATGATGGATCCATGTTCTCATTCTGTTTATGCCAAATTCTGACTCTAACATCTGAATGTCTCAACAGAAATCGAGACTCATCAGACCAGGCAACATTTTTCCATTCTTCAACTGTCCAATTTTGGTGAGCTCTTGCAAATTGTAGCCTCTTTTTCCTATTTGTAGTGGAGATGAGTGGTACCCGGAGGGGTCTTCTGCTGTTGTAGCCCATCCGCCTCAAGGTTGTGCGTGTTGTGGCTTCACAAATGCTTTGCTGCATACCTCGGTTGTAACGAGTGGTTATTTCAGGCAAAGTTGCTCTTCTATCAGCTTGAATCAGTCGGCCCATTCTCCTCTGACCTCTAGCATCAACAAGGCATTTTCGCCCACAGGACTGCCGCATACTGGATGTTTTTCCCTTTTCACACCATTCTTTGTGAACCCTAGAAATGGTTGTGCGTGAAAATCCCAGTAACTGAGAAGATTGTGAAATACTCAGACCGGCCCGTGTGGCACCAACAATCATGCCACGCTCAAAATTGCTTAAATCACCTTTCTTTTCCATTCTGACATTCAGTTTGGAGTTCAGGAGATTGTCTTGACCAGGACCACACCCCTAAATGCATTGAAGCAACTGCCATGTGATTGGTTGATTAGATCATTGCATTAATGAGAAATTGAACAGGTGTTCCTAATAATCCTTTAGGTGAGTGTATTTTCTTGCTTATGTTTTATCAATTTTGCTTATGCTTTATCATTTAATCATTTGTATATTTAATATCATTTAACCAAATATAATCAATCATATTGTAAGAAACATTAGTATTAGGTTGATGTGTTTCTCATTAGTATCATTTAGATGTGTTTACCATTATTATCATTTGAAATGTATGCTTGCTGCTTTTCTTTTATTAATTTGTATGCCTCAAATGTAGCTGACTGATTTAGAAGTCTGTAAGTGTCCATAGACAGACCACAAATGCTTGAATGTCTCAGAATAAAGTGACAAATGAATGTTCTCTTAGCTAAACATCTTGCAGAAGGGACATGTTGTGCAGTTCTGTATTGTGTATTGTATTAATATGAACATAAAATAAACAACTTTCTGACTGACACTTTTAGGGTACCAGACAATGTGTGTATGCCTCACCCCACTTGTCCTGGCAAATTATCTCCGCCCCATAATTCCCTTTATAAAACAGACAATATAATTGTCCTTCAATGACTTAATAACAACAAAATATCTCAACATTGCTGATTCCAGATTCATTTCTAAATTAGCAAGCACTGTTACTGCATTCAGATATAAGATACAGACATTAAAGACTACATGAAAAGAACATTTCAGTAATTACACTGGTAACTTCTATAACAAAGTAAAATCTCACAAGCCTAGAGAAGTCATTCAACTCATGTGATATTTAGAAAGAAAAATATTGATGAATACCTTGATAAGTCACTTATTACATTTACATTGAAGCAGCAGTTTATTCCAAAATCCACACCCTCCACACCCAAAATAAACATCATGTTTGCTGTCATGTTTTCTGAGTACTTGTCAATAAGCTGATGGATTCAGTACCACGGACAGTAATATTTCTGCAGGACTGTAAACATTATAGTATATTTGCAATATTCTAGTATGTTTTTATATATAAAAATACTTATATGAGTTTCCAGGCCTTTGTGTGAGCCAGGAGAGAGCATATGAGGTTACTAAAAGTGTTGATACTGCAGAGAACACAAAGAATGGTATATAACCCTGAAAAACAGGTGTATTTCTTCAAAAACAAAAAGTGTTTCTGTTAATCAATAGTACACTGATGAGAGTCCTTGGTGTGCTGGCATGTATCTTTTCAAAGATACTTTTAATCAGTTATTATATGAATGGTGTCTTGTTTTAATAAGCTAAATGTATTATAATTTGGCAACTGGTGTTTTCTTTCAAATAATAATGTGTTTGAACAAACAAGGCTGCCCATTGAGGGAATGTGCTGAAAATGCAGGAAAAAGATAAAAAGTATTTGATGGAGACATGGCTGTTTACGCAGATGTTTCTAGGAGTTGATGTACTCTGTCCATGAACTGTAACATGAGGTCAAGTTATGAGAGGCTACCAAAGATGCATGTTTCTTTTTCTTTTTAATAGATAGACGAGGGATCTCCCACCAATATTTAATTAACAAAGGACGTAGAACATATTGGTGGGAAAGAGACAAGGCAGTGACCTCATGGGTCAGAGATAGTGGGTAACAAGATAACAAAAAGGTATATAAACTGAGAACTTAGGATAATGAGTCAGAACGGACAGCTGGCCGGTCTCATGTTTGTTGGTGTTCAATAAACTACAACTTTGGCATCTGGAACTCAAGACTCCGGGAGTTTTCTTACAACTTAGAGAGATTCATTGTGATATTCCACGACAACATCAATCAATGTACATGAATTGTGTTATTGTTAAAGTTTCATGTTAAACACAGATGTCATACAACAGGAAAACATAAAATAGAGTTTAGCCATTCTTTTTATTCAACACCTGGAGAACACTGTTACACACTCTTTATCACAGATAAAAACAGAAAAACAGAGGTGAATAAAACAGCAAGACATGGGCTGTAGTATGTTCTGTAGGGTCCAGACAAGATGATCCAACTTGCTTTGTAGCAGTGGTCTCAATGCTTTTCAAAACCTTTTGAAATAAATCATATGTCATTATTAAAACCACCACACTTACACAGTTCTTTTTCATTTTTTGTTTCTCAAATAAATAAATAAATATAAACGGTTGTAAAATGAAGCAATTAACTATGTTCAGGAGATTAAACATGATTTTCCTTTCTACAGTCTGGATTGTTACCAAATTACAGTTCATGTACAGATTCATTCATTATTATTTCATAAACACCTTTTTAAACACCATCATTATAATGCAGGTTTTGTTGCTAAAGGACATTCTATAGCATCAGAACACATAATGTGAGAGATATTTGCCAGTAGGCTAAAATGTAGTTGTCTGTTTGCACACGATGAAAAACAATATGAACTTTTTAGACGGTCCCTATCTTGGTTACGACACATATTGAATATTCATCTCTAAAGTACATGCTTAAAAATATACTTGCCCATTTTGATCGATTGTAAAAAATGTTGTAGTTCACAACCTTTGTTGTCAATATCATGTAGCTGCTTCGAATCTGAAAAAAAAAAAATTGCTTTATTGACTATTTAATTGAAAAAGTTCTTTAACGCGAATGTGCGAATATCAAACCAACTTTACCTAAGTCTAAGAGACCTGGGAGAGGGCAAAGCCCTTCTGACAGGATTCCAAAAACGTTAGCATAGATTTGTGTAACGCGGCCGTTCCATAGACATTCTAGGCGGTACACTGGTGAGGAGACAAGAGGTCGTTCTTTTTGAATGGATGTCTATGGAGGAGATGCTGAATAAACCACTTTTGTGAAGAAACAGCTACTAATTTAATGAATTAACCGCCTGTCCGCTAATCTTCAACATATTTAACACAAAAAAATATATTTTGGAGTGAACTATGTGCGGAGTTCTCTATGATAAAATTGCTGTTTTATAAAATATGTCACGGACAATTTTACGACCGGAAGGTGTCCGTTTAGGGCTCTCTCCATTCATTTGTAAAGCATCAGCAAATTGTCGTAAAATGCTAGTTGGCCGTTACTCTCTCTCCAATGATAGAACCACGAAGGAAGTTGACCCACGAAGGAAGTTGACAGGTACTATAAGATCTCTGGTGCCAGCTGTCTGTAGGAGCAGTATGAGGAACCAATGTCTGGAAGAACCTGAACCCGGCGTCCAATCAGAGACAGCAGCACTGATCTATATAGATCAGTGGACAGCAGCCAATCGCTATACTTCCAGAGTGTGAACCGGGTTCACACACTTCCCCAGTGAGCGGGGAAACCTCGTTGTATATCTTGATTCTTGGCATACAATTTTATATTACCATATAAAAATGTTATTGCTAATAAAGTAATATAAATAATTTACCAAATTATTCATAGATGTCCCTAGTGAAATAAGTATACTTTATTGTATTTGAAATTTATTCTTTCTTTTTTTTTCAGTTGGATATTGCAAATATACTAACAAAAATTGTACTATCTTTAAATATATTACATCATGCTTTTACCAATTTTCACAATACAACTTTTAACACACTTTAAAATAATTGTACTTTAGTATACTATCTAAAAATATATTTTAGAAAAATATAATTGAAGTGAAAATTCTGTTTATTTTTCAAAAGTGTATTTATTTGCACTTTACTTAAAAATATATTTTAGGCGAGTGGCCATCAGGCGCAAGTGTAACGATGAGCATTTCAGCAGGAAAAAAATAACAATGCGTAGTTTGTGTGTGGCCGTTGTTCCAAAATTATTTTGTTTGTTTCAGCGTTCTTTTAATTTAAAAGCATGGTAGGTGTAAATGCCTCCCATCGGCAGTTTAAATTATAGCTGTTTATCCTGCTATTTTTTGGTACGTATAGTAATAGTAGTTTGGAACTATTCATTGCGGCGCTAGTGTTCCGCCCGGAACTAATTAAGAAAACACCTGTTTACGAAGCGCCAAAAAAGACGACAGAAAATAAATCAGCGACAGCTACACAAAGTAATAAACATGTAAGCAGACAAACCTAGAAGAAAAGTTGGAGAAAAATAAAGGAAGATTTAGCCCCTCATAAGAGACAGGCAGCCGTATGTTTTGATTTAAGTTTATTTGGTAAAGTTTGCAATGGTAAGTTAGATTAATATCACTGTTTTGATTTCTTTTGGCATGTTGAAGTGTAATAATTTTACACACTGTGTGTATGGAATCTTTAGTGCATAAATGTTTTGTAAGTGAATGATTTTATATGCTTTTTCTGTATGTTGTTTCTAATTGAATTATTGCTTTAAAGGCAAGTTGTAAGTTATACTGTGAAACGTTTATGCTGCCTGATACTGTGAAATACTGTGTTTTCTGACTGATGTATAGCCATGTGGTGCTTCAAATGTAGACAAAGGACATTCACACATGCTTTTATTTATTTTATTCCTTGTTATTTTGTCCTTTAACCCAGTTCTCATGGGTTGTTTTGGATGGATTGAACCCAGTCTTTTAACCATGACCTCTTGCCTTATGTCTGTCATTTGAGGGAGAGCTACAGATGGTACATTTTATGTTATGCAAATATAAAACCATGTGAGATTTAAATAAACACTGTCTGTTATTGAAGTTATATGTTATTTATTGTAATGGCCTTGAAAACAAGTGCATTCAGCATTGGGTGAAAGGTCCCCCAAGAAATTACTTAGGTAAAGTCGCGGACTTCCGCGTTCAATAACTCGTGAACTAAACGTTGTTGCTACACACAACACCTATCACATATAACCAGGGCTGGCGCTACCTATAGGCGAACTAGGCAGTTGCCTAGGGCCTCGGCCTTGGAGGCAGGGCCTCCAAAACATACACATGCTTATCCACCAATCAAGAGCAGCAAAATACTATGCTGTTTGTCCATTGGATATAACAATTGTCATTCACCTGTAGTTAAACCAATTAATATCACCGTTTACATGCGAGTCACTCCCAACCTCTGAATTTATGAATGAAGAGATTGTAGATGAATAAAATCCAACTTTTCTGCAAATTTATCTGATAGCGCTGAAGCGAACTCATCTTTCAGGGGCTGCTAAGCAGGCACGCAAAGAAAGTGCAGCTCGTGATTCAGGTATCATCTATTTTTGAGTGATTGTAATGTATTGTAAAAAATAAACTGATTCTAACGATCAGCGTCATTTTGAGATAGATCATTTGACGGTTATTTCCAGTTCAAAAGAGCGCGAGCGCCGTTGATGGACTGAATTCGCTTCTGACACTTTGAATCCGAGCGTATATAGCTACAATCGTTTTTCAGCCCTAGTCAGGAGCTGACTCGCAAAACACTACAGAAAAAGTCAAGTTTGTCAGTCAAAGAGCAAACGCACTATACTAAAGCATTGTTTATTATGTGTTAAAACAGTCTGTATATCTTCTAAAACGCAGATGTTTAGCCTACATTAACTGCTCTAGTCTATCATAATAGACTATAGACCATAATAGACTTCATTTTTTTTCGTTTTCCAATCATAAATACTGTTGCAATATTTATTGAAAATAAGTATGCAATCTTAAGCATATGAATAAGCACACAATTACAGTTGACGAAATTAACTTGTCTTTTCACTTCCACTAGCAACTGATTTGTGTATCAAGGTATTTCTCTACAATACATACCTAATATGACTATATTTAGTCTATCAAAAACAAAACCGTTCATTATCCCAAATAGTGGGTTAGTGTATTACCATAAATAAATTACTGAACAAATTACTGCAAAAAACTTCCTGACTGCTAAAAAAAAAAAAGATGACTTTTCAGATGATATTTTTTTTGTTTACCTTAATTAAAGTTACATTAATATGCACATTTAAGTAAAAATATAAAAATACTGATAACAGGTTTTGTATAAATAAAATGGTTAGGAATCATATTTGTTTTCAAGTCTTTTTTATTAAATGATGTTTTATTAACAAAGTTCGGGAGGAGCACATTCAGATAATCAACGAGATAAGAGGTATATATACTGCAGACTTACCTCTGTTCATTGACAGTTTATCAGCATCCCTCCACCGCCCCCATCTCCTCACTTTGATTTTTAATAATCTTTTATTGGATGTAAACAACACAATCCAAAATACAATGCAATCCAATGTAATACTGTGTAAATCTGGCCAAAATTCAGAGCCTGGAGCCCTCCCCTGGACAGCATGCCAAATACGCATGATCTTTATTTAATTTGATGTAAGTGTGAACTCGTGAATTCTGAAAGGTGGAGGGGAGGAGGGCATGGCGGGGGCCTCCAACATACATTTTGCCTAGGGCCTCCAAATGTCTAGAACCGGCCCTGCATATAACTACAGATAAAACACCAGAAGCTACAACATAAATTTCCTCAAAACGATCTTTCCTTCGCACTGGACAAAATACATTGATCTCTATGCGCAGGCTGCTAAGAAGGGACCATCTGCAAAGTGTAAACCCGAAGGAAAGCTCGTTTTGAGGAGAGTAAAATATTAAAACAATGTTATTTGTGAAGTAACTATATTCAGCTCATGAGATATTGAACGCGGAACTCCGCAAATATGCGAAATGAATATAAAAAGCAACTTGCAGACTTGATCATGTAGGACCTTAAGGACCACATAGCCTACGTGGACAGCACCATGAACATAGTCAAGTTTAAAAAAAAAAACCCAACCAGGGTAAAAATAGTTTCAGGTTTGATATTTGCTGCGTATTCACCTAGACTGCTTTAGTGTACTTTTGTGTAGGCTATTGTACATACAGTACGCAAAAATGTTTTATGTAAAACAGTAATTCACCAAAGGGATTTTTTCATGTTCCAAAGGTTGTAGTATGTTCCTACTGACCAGACTGACTTACTACAGGTGGAATTTTGACAGTACCTCCCTTACTGTACGTTCAGTATACAAATATTAATTAAAAAAAATTACAGTAATTCCCCTAAAGTATTTTTTCCTGTTCCAAAGGCTGTAGTGCTTTCCTATTGACCACACTGACTCACTACAGGTGAAATTTTCACAATAACTCCCTTACTGTACGTACTGAAGGGTTGGGGTCAGAATCCCCTGTCTCTTCAATTTAATTATATATATCCTTTTTATATATATCCTTTTGAATGATTACTTTATTCTTATTAAAAATTCAACAATCAAGTACGTATCCTAATCATTTCTGTATTCATTTTCTTTTAGGTGCATTCCAGTGTGTGCCCTTGGGTTGTGTTCACATGCAAGGGGCCTTTTGATGATAATTGTCTTGGGATTCAGAGAGCGGCGAGAGAGACTCTGTACTCATGTATTGCATATATATTATATATATATTGTAAGTAAATCAAAACCAAATAATTTACAAGCTTTTAACTTCATGAGGTGCAATGGCAAGGTATCTAACACCGGAGACGTCCTTGGTGAATCTGCCTCTGGCTGGACATTCCTTTACAGTCCTTTTTAAAGTCCATCAACTTTTTGACATGTTCAGAAATCCCCTCCTGGAAACTCCCTCTGCATACATTCAGTCTTTTACAGCCAATTGGTCAAACACAAAATCTTGAACTGTCATTATTTCTGGAAGACCCCTTAGGACTTTTGCATATAAAACTCTTTGTCTCTTTTTGTCCTCTTTTTCTGGAGCTTTCCATCATCGCTGTATCTTCTGTATCTCGTCCGCAACACATAGACGGTAATGATGGCATTTTTCTCCTTTCTTTTGCAAAGCTCTTTCTAATACATTTTCAACTCCTCTCTATGCCACCATCATCTGCTTAATAAATGCTTACAACATTCAGTGTGGTATGTTTTTCTTTATAAACCATTTTCATAATAAGAATATTTATACAACAAGTTACAGTGTTTTCCTTAATAAACCAGCTTCATAATAAAAATCTTTATAAAACAAGTTGAGGTGTTTTTCTTAATAAACTATTTTCTCAGTATATGGTTACAATGATTATTAATACAAGTGTTTTACAGTAAACACTTTCTTAATAAATTGTTTAACAACTACTTATGGTACCTTTCATTATAAAACCACTTTTTATTAGTTACAATTGTGGTTTACTATGACCCATAAATACTTCTTATACCAAAAGCCATGATTAGAATAGAATAATTGCATATTTCACAACAATATCCACATATCTGCATCTATATATCTGTCTTAGTTGACTTGTATAAGTTTGAGGGTCAATTTATACATAATTTCACCTTATTTTCCTTAAGTGAACATCTCATGTGTATTTCTTTAGGGAGTGGAGTAAAGGGGCATATTATCGTTCCTGCTTTCCTGGAGTGAAATGTTTTATCAGCCTGTTAAGGTGGACTGCTCTTCTGATAATTAGCTCAGGCCTTCTTCAGCCTCGAAGAGAGCTGTTGTTTGTCAGTGTTCTGTGTGTGTGTGCGCGTTTGGTATTCTTTGCAGGTTCTGAACTTTGTGATATAGCCTAAAACATTTTCGGACCCTGGAAGAAGGTCACCACGGATTAAATCTTGGAAATGGACGACAAATATTCTGATTAACGGCGATATACCCACTTATCTATCAAAAATTTATTATTGTTTAGACTTTGTTGTCTTAGCCAATCAGAAGTAAACAATTATGTAATGCATGTCCTTGGAAAAGGTATAATTGTGTGAGATTTGTTTATAAGGTAGAGTTGGCTTGCGACCTCCTCGTGACTTTGACGCTGGCTTTACCAATTTAACTGCAAACTATTCTTCAGTAAAATTGTACTTATTTGATTGAATTTCACGACTCCTGGTCTTCTTTCATCATATTATCTGGTCCTGGGTCTTACAACTGTACCCCCCCCCCCAAACAGTACAATAATCAAATAATTTTTTCCTGTTCCAATGGCTGTAGTGCTTTCCTAGTGATCAGACTGACTTACTACAGGTGAAGTTTTCACAATAACTCCCTTACTGTACAATTATCAAATATATTTATGTAATAAACTGTAATTCACGTATAGTGTTTTTTTATATTTATATTCCAATGGCTGTAGTGCTTTCCTAGTGATCAGACTGACTTACTACAGGTGAAATTTTGACAATAACTCCCTTACTGTACGTACAATAAATTAATAAGTTCAAGAAAACATTACTGTCATTCCCCTAAAGTATTTTTTCCTGTTCCAAAGGCTGTAGTGCTTTTCTAGTGACCATACTGACTTATTACAGGTGAAATTTTCACAATAACTCCTTTACTGTACAATTATCAAATATATTTATGTAATAAACATTTTTACATGTGTTTATTACATATGTTTATGTAATAAACTGTAATTCACCTATAGTGTTTTTTTATAATCATATTCCAATGGTTGTAGTGCTTTCCTAGTGATCAGACTGACTTACTACATGTTGAATACTGCCAATACCTACCTTACTGTAAGTATACTACAATCATATTATTCTGAAGAAATTATTCTAATTTCACCTTTTTCATGTTCCAGAGGTTATAGCATGTTCCTAGTGATCACTCTACTCAATTAACTTTGATCAATGTATTAGGTAAAAGTATGTATTATAACTGCTGTTCCTTGTACAACACATTTCTTTCATTGATTAAAGAAATTCAGATACTTTAGATTAATCATATTTTCAATGTTATAAATAAGCAACACCCTTATTGTAATGATTCAAGTTAAGTTTTTGTTATGAAGTCCTGAAGAAGTGGATTCTGGAAAACAGGATAATGTATGAAATTCAGAACCATGGACAGCGCCGTTTCCAGCGTGCGAAAAACATGTGTTGTGCCAAATTTCAACCCCGCCAAATTATTACCCTCTATTGGTACGTTTAGGATTAGTTATGGGGAGTGGTTAGGGTTAGGATTAGGCAATCAGGTACTGACTTCAACGAGGGGGGGTAATAATTTGGCAAGGGGTCGAAATTCGGCACAACACCGGAAAGGACACGCGCACACACTCATCTTATGTTCAAAAATCATTTCTATAATCACAATTCAGTCACTGCAAAGATTGAAAAAAAAAAAAAACTTCCATATTTACATATAAAGGCAGTCTGCACATTTTCAACTTGCCCAGCCAAATACACTTTCACAATGCAAAATAATCCTGCTGCACTGGGAAAATGTGATGTGAAAATGTTAGTCCAACAAACTGGAGATATACACCACAAACTTTCAGAGAAAAAGGCTAGGCCAGCAACCAAACTAAAAAGAGGGAAAATAGCAAAGGCCCTAACGCATGGACCCAGTCAGTATTTTTACAGCACACTACAATCAACACCAAACGAGCAGCTCCTGGCTGGGCACATGACGGAATCTCTCAATAAAAAAGTGTTGAAAGTTATAGGCTCAGAAATGAGGAAAAAGGAGTCCATTCACTCCAATGTCATGATGGAAATATACTTAATGCAGACATTGCTCAAGGAATGTGACACAAAATACTTCAAGGTACCAGGCTACTTACAGCTTTTCAGTATGAATCCGTTCATTGTTCATTCGTACACCGAGCTTGGCATCAGCATTCTTGTGCATCATTTGGGAAGTAAGTCTCCTGTGTCCCTCTATCTTGATGCCACTGGAGGAGTTGTGTCAAAAATACCAGAACAGCCGAAGCGTGTGCTGTACTGTGCACTCGTTCTTCCAGGGAACGCTAGAGATGCTCCACCTCTTCCCATCTGTGAAATGCTCTCCAACAATCACTCAATACCACCAATCACATTCTGGCTCATGCAATTTACATTGCATTTGTCAAAATACACACAAATAAATGTTCACCAGGTCGAGACTGGTTACAGCTGGGCTTTAATACAAAGTGTAATGCTTGCTTTCAACAAAGAGCACATCAGCTCTTACCTCGACAGAGCATACAAGTTCTGCATTGGGAAAACATCATGGGATGAAATGAAGTCATATACTGTCTTGCACATTTGCTCTGCACACATTTTGAAAGCTGTCAGACAGGCAATCTCTAGGCAAACAGATGACAAAGGACTGAGAGACTTTGCCACGTATGCTTTCGCAAGACTCCAAAATGCCAACAACATGACTGAATCAAGAATTGTATTCCATGCATTTTGTGGCCTGCTCATAACTCCACAAAACACAAACTGTGTCAAAGAAAGTCTGTGTGTTTTGGAGAGTGTCATTTCAAGATCCAAAGAGGATACACTGGAAGAAACTTCCCAATCTGAAGACTGGGAAATGTGTGAAAGTGAAGAGAGAAGACATGCAATGACCATCATTGGCAGATCACCATTCACTGCTTTCTTCCAGCAGATCATGAAAGAGGTGAAGGAAGATGAGGAAGGTGATGAGACATGTTTGGTCAAAGAGGACAACCCATACTTTTGTCCGGGCATCCTCACTGTCCTCTTTGATACCTACCTTGCCATTTTTCCTCTTTGGAGTGGCTTGCTGTTGGGAGACCTGACTACCGGTAGGTATGAATCTTGTGAACAGGATTTGGTGACAACACTGACACTACCAAAAACAAGAGATACCAATTGTCACATAGAAAGGTGGTTTGGAATTGTCAAACATTCCATAATGCATAAAGAACAAAATGTCAAACCAGGAATCTTCATAAGAAAAATGCATCAGTCTCTGCAAACAAGATATACAGAGCACATCATTCTTCATAACCTTCCTCAAAAGCTGTTGCTCCAGCCTGAGCCACCTCTGAACCTTGATCAGTGTAAAGAAACTTGGATGAAGAAGAAGGAAGAACGTTTCCCAAACACCAAATCCAAATTCTTTTCTGTTCCTCAGAGAATGCCTGTTCCACAAAAAAAGAAAAGAAGGATCCACAAAGATAAGCCAAAAAGCCACAAACAGTCAAGTCCTTAGCCAATGCAGCTTCCTGCAGAGGCACTCCCTGTAGAGGAAGAGGTAATTAAGTTAGTACAACAAATGAAACTATTTATTGCATATATTCAGCTAACTTATTATTGACTATATGAAGTGTGTAACATTCACAGATTGACATGTTATGGACAAAACCGCACAATGAACTGGTTGTAGCCATTGTGAAATCTGACGATCAGAATCTGGAGTTCCTGTTACATCATGAGGAGTTCCTAACACTGAAGCCGCATGACTGGTTATTTGGAGAGGTACACATATCATAACAAAAATATATAGTAAATACAAAATTGTACTATATATACATTTATAAACTATAAAAAATGTTGTACCTAAGAAAAAGTAAATGCCAGATACTAAATGTTTTTTTCTCAATGTACGTACTAATTTAAATAAATTGAATAATTGCAATGATTTATCTTTTTTTTTCCCAGACGATCGAGTGCTATTTAAGAGCTGTACTTAATGCAAAGGGTGCAAATATCTACCAGCTAAGCCATTACACCACAGGTGTCATTTTAAATGGCACAGAAGACCAGGTCATACGACAAGGTTTGAAAAAAGTGAGTGCAACTACTTATGGTTCTGCATTTTTATATATACATGTATTTTACAGTACACAAATACGTTTATTTACATTTCTGATATATAGGTCAACTTTGAGCAATATGATGGGGTCATCTCTGTTGTAAATATCAGACATGTGCACTGAAGGTTTGTGGTAAGTAAAAATATATTATAAGTAAAAAATACAATTATTGTGTTGTATGAATATTACAGATAAACTTTGATACACCCATACATAAATGTTTGACCTTTTCACAGACATTTAATTGAATGACTAATTATTATTCTTTTTTTTATGTATTTAGTATCTACATGCTACAACTAACACCATTTTCATACTTGACCCTCAACGTGGTAGTAATGAAATGAAACTTGCCACACAAGCATGCAAAAAATGTGTGTATGTTATGTTGTTTAAAAAATCTGTAACCTTTTTCGATCTACAACACTAATATTGGAATATTAGCATACGGATGTTGCTGAAGACCACCACAACCCCACACACTGTATTTTTTCCTACAACAGGGAATATTTCAGGAAGAGAGGAAACCAGCATGGAAGAAAAGACTGGGTGGACACTATGTGGAAGCCTGGGACAATACACCATTCGTTCCAGGAGGATGCTTTCAGCTGTGGTGTCTTTGTGATGCAGGTAAATGGAGGGAAAACTACTTTACATAAACACAGTTCTCACATTTTCCCATATGAGACTAGTAATGTTCTCCGCTCTCCTTCTAGATGGCCAAGCAGGTGGTGGAACACTTTCCAAAAATTCCTGAGAGCATCAACATAATACCCAGCAAAGAGGAGATGTGCCACATCAGGAAAAATGTTGCCAAAACAATTTTGCAGGCATCAGGTATTGGCAAACTATTTTGAAAGAACAGTTTATTTCCAGAGACAGAGTGATGGAGTATAATTATCTACATTATCATAATTGCAGTGTCGAGAGATGAGTATTGCTCTGTATGTGGACAAAAAGACACTAAGAAAAAAAAAGGCCAAAAAGACCAAACAGAGGAGCTCTTCACCTGGGTATTCTTTATGTCATTATTGCCTATTTGTTGAAAGTGAAAAGAAATTGAAGAGAAAATGAGTTTTCACAAATACATTTCATAATTACAACAGTTTCTGAATAAATCTAACAATGTCCTATTTTTCTTCCAGGTTCAATGTGAATTATGCCAGAGGTGGTTTCATGTCCAGTGACTCGAAATTAATCTGCCACCAGAAGAAGAACCATGGATTTGTGGTTTGTGTTTGTAAGCTATTCAGTTAGAGGAGCTCATGCTAAAAGTGTGTTTAAATTGTAAAAAATATGTATGTATTTGATGAAGCAGAAAAAATACATACGTTTATATATTTTCTTGCTTATGTTTTATCAATTTTGCTTATGCTTTATCATTTAATCATTTGTATATTAAATATTATTTAACCAAATCTAATCAATCATATTGTAAGAAACATTACTATTAGGTTGATGTGTTTACCATTATTATCATTTGAAATGTATGCTTGCTGCTTTTCTTTTATTAATTTGTATGCCTCAAATGTAGCTGACTGATTTAGAAGTCTGTAAGTGTCCATAGACAGACCACAAATGCTTGAATGTCTCAGAATAAAGTGACAAATGAATGTTCTCTTAGCTAAACCTCTTGCAGAAGGGACATGTTGTGCAGTTCTGTATTGTGTATTGTATTAAGATGAACATAAAATAAACAACTTTCTGACTGACACTTTTAGGGTACCAGACAATGTGTGTATGCCTCACCCCACTTGTCCTGGCAAATTATCTCCGCCCCATAATTCCCTTTATAAAACAGACAATATAATTTTCCTTCAATGACTTAATATCAACAAAATATCTGTAAGGAACCCTTAACTGGACCGCTATTGTTCTACTGGTCAGCAGGTGGTGCCTCTCATCTGACTCCTGCTGAACACACCACTCATTATGCCTGATGTATCACACCTGTGTATTGCACTATTTAAGTGTGTTTGTGCCATGCTTTATTGTTCAGTCTTGAGCCTATGTTACCTGCTGCAAGCTAGTCTGTGTAAAGTCTATGTTTATTTCATTGGACCCTTGTGTCTATCTTTCTTTTCACTGTTTCTTGGAAGCCCGGCTTCCTTTGTTTTGTTGATCTTTTATCAGTAAAGATTGTCTTTTGCTGAAGACCTACGTCTCCTTGCCTTTCATTTATTGGGGAGTTAGCTCAACCTGTTTACACAGTGACTTGGAACATGAGAGACCCAGGTTCAATCCCCACCTAGAACAGCCTCGTTACAGCAAGACTGAACCATAACATGAATCCAGTGGAGGAGAGTTCACCACCCTCTAATGTGGATCGCATTCTCTCTGCCATATCAGTACAAGCTGCAGCCATTCAGCAACATGAGCAGATTCTTTCTGAGATTCTTCAACTGAAGAGTCTCAGCCAACAGTGGTAGTTTCCCTGTCAGAACCCAGCACCAGAATGATTTGATGGCAGTCCTGAGAGGTGTCTTGGATTCCTCACCCAATGCACCCTAGTATTTCAACTACAACCTGGCAGCTTCCCCACAGAGAGCAGCAAGGTTGCTTACATCATTACCCTTCTTACTGGCAAGGCTTTAGACTGGGCCTTGGCTTTGTGGGACCAACATGCACCACTCACTGCAAACAGTGGCAGCTTCATTGCTGAAATGAAGAAAGTCTTCCACCATCCAGCTAGTACAGGTGATGTGGACTACCGTTTGCTTCAACTCTCTCAAGGCACTCGGAGTTTGCCATTGAGTTTCGTACCCTAGCTTCAGAGAGTGGATGGGACCAGCGAGCCTTGAGGGCCACATTCCACCAGGCCTTGGCTCTGGAACTCAAGGATGAGCTAGCATTTAGAGACCCTTCTCCGGATTTGGAATCCCTAATCGAGGTGGCTATCCGAGTAGATCAACTGTTGGGAAAAGCCAGTTCTCGTCCAGGAAAGAGGGAACTGGAACGAGAGTAGACATCTTCCCTCATCCTGCAACCTCTGGAGTTATGATCCAAGCCACTATCTTCCAAGACAACCAGAATCACCAGCTAGGTGCTTTCATCGACTCTGGGGCTGCTGGAAACTTTTTGGATGTAGATATAGCCAGACGTTTGGGCATTCCATCTGTGCCCCTACAAAAACCTCTAACCATCACAGCTCTTGACGGCAGGCCTCTGGGGTCGGGACAGGTTAGTCATTGCACTTCGCTTATTCAGTTTGAAATTGGGGGTCACAAGGAACTAATACAGTTTTTTCTCATCCAGTCACCAGAAATCCCCTTAGTTCTTGGATTTCCATGGCTAACTTGTCACAACCCAAATATTGACTGGTCAAGAGGTGTAGTTAAAGGTTGGGGAACTAACTGTTGTGTTTCTGCTCTTTCCTTTTGCCGTTCTACTGAGATACTGGAGGTGTATCCAGGACCATTGTCGACATTCTCCAGGAGGCCTGCCAACCTCAATCCAGACATGTCTAGCACTCAAGGGCTACCTTTTTTTCAGTTCAAGTCTGCCACCGGGAAGTGCCCAGCCTTTCATTCTGAGCCGTCTCAAGTTCCCCAGGCCACAGATGCACTTCATCTTCCCATTTCAAAGACCCAGAGTATTAGGCCTCCAATGTTTCCCCCTGAACTTTCTAGAGTTCCTCCAGAGTATGCTGATCTCAAAGAAGTCTTCAGCAAGTCCCAAGCCACATCCCTTCCTCCGCACAGACCATATGACTGTGTCATAGTCTTGGTTCCTGGAGCATCTCCACCACGAGGTAGGCTTTACTCTCTCTCTGCCCCGGAGAGGGCTGCTATGGAGAGGTACCTCAAGGAAGCTTTGGATAGTGGTTTTATTCGTACTTCGACTTCACCTGCTGGAGCTGGGTTTTTCTTTGTTGAGAAGAAGGATGGTGACCTCAGGCCTTGCATCGACTACAGAGGTCTTAACCGCATCACCATTAAGAATCGTTACCCCCTGCCCCTGATGACATCTGCTTTTGAGATCCTGCAAGGTGCCACCATATTCGCTAAATTAGATATCCGAAATGCCTACCACCTGGTCAGGATTCGAGAGGGGGATGAGTGGAAGACGGCTTTCAACACCCCGACAGGCCACTATGAGTACAGAGTTATGCCCTTTGGCCTGGTCAATGCCCCAGCCGTCTTCCAGGCATTGATTAATGATGTCTTGCGGGAGATGTTGAACAAGTTCGTTTTTGTCTACCTCGATGATATCCTCATTTTCTCATGCAACTACCAAGAACACGTTCAACATGTTCGACAGGTCCTGTCCCAGTTACTTAAACACAGTCTCTTCGTCAAGCTGGGGAAGAGCGAATTTCATGTGTCTTCAACCCCATTTCTCGGCTTCATCATTTCCAAGGGCATCCTCCAGATGGATCCTGGCAAGGTGCGTGCAGTGCAGGAATGGCCTCAGCCTAACTGTGAAGCAGGTACAATGTTTTCTTGGCTTCGCCAACTTTTATAGGAGGTTTATAAGAAGCTTCAACTCTGTTGCAGAACCTCTCTCCGCACTCACCAAGAAGTCTGCCCGACCATTCTTGTGGACTGAGAAGGCCAATCAAGCTTTTAACAAGCTCAAGAGACTCTTTACGTCTGCCCCTATCTTAACCCTTCCAGACTCAGAGTTGCCCTTTGTGGTGGAGGTTGACGCTTCTGATGTGGGGGTAGGGGCAGTCTTGTCCCAAAGAGCCAGGGTTGACAACAAGCTTCACACATGTGCTTATCTGTCCCATCGACTAACTGCAGCAGAGAAGAATTACGATACTGGAAACCGAGAGCTGTTGGCTGTTAAGGTGGCATTGGAGGAGTGGAGACATTGGTTGGAAGGGGCCAAACATCCATTCCTCATCTGGACAGACCACAGAAACCTTACCTACATTCGGGAGGCCAAGAGACTGAGTTCCCGCCAAGCACGCTGGGCTCTGTTTTTTTAATCGGTTTGACTTTGTTCTTTCTTACCGCCCAGGTTCCAAGAATTCAAAACCAGATGCACTTTCGAGGCAGTTTGACCCCCCAGAAGAGGAGACCAGACCAGAGCCCATCCTACCCACCTCTAGAATAGTAGCAACTGTCCAGTGGGGCATTGAGGCTGCCATTAAGAAGGCCCAACGGCAGCAGGCGGATCCAGGTAATGGTCCACCTGGACGTCTTTTTGTACCTAACCGACTACGTTCTGATGTGTTGCAGTGGGCACATGCCTCCCTCCCCTCCAGTCACCCTGGGGCTACTAGAACTTGCAGGCTCATCCAGAGGAGGTTTTGGTGGCCAAAGTTGCAAAGAGTCGTCCGGGGCTTTGTTGCCGCTTGCACTGTGTGTGCTCAGAACAAGGAGCCCAGAACCCACCCTCAAGGACTACTTCATCCTCTACCTATCCCTAAGCATCCTTGGTCGCACATATCTCTGGACTATGTCACAGGTCTGCCCAGATCCCAAGGTAATACAGTCATTCTTGTGGTGGTGGATAGATTTTCCAAGGCCTGTCACCTCCTACCTTTACCCAAACTTCCCACAGCCAGCCAGACTGCAGAGCTCCTAATGCAGCACGTGTTCAGGATTCACGGCTTCCCCCTGGATATCATCTCCGATAGAGGTTCTCAGTTCACCTCCCGGTTCTGGAAGGCATTTGGCCACCTCATTGGATCTGACATCAGTCTGTCATCTGGTTTTCACCCCCAATCTAACGGGCAGACAGAGAGGGTGAATCAGGAGATAGAGAAAACTTTGAGATGTTTGGCAGCAGACAATCAGACGACTTTGAGCTCTCGATTAGTCTGGGCAGAGTTTGCACATAATACTCTCTACCATTCTTCCCTAGGCATGTCCCCTTTTGAGTGCCAGTACGGCTTCCCTCCTATTTTGTTTCCTGGACAGGAGCCAGAGGTATGTGTTCCTGCTGCTGCTCAACTCATTCGCCGTTGTCAACGGACTTGGAAGAAGGCCCGGGCAGCCTTACTGAAAGCCTCTCAACAACAACAAAGGCAAGCGAACCGGCGGCGGAGGCTGGGACCTATGCTTCGTCCGGGTCAGAGGGTGTGGCTCGCAACCAGAGATCTGCCTCTGCGGGTGGAATCTCGCAAACTGGCTCCACGTTATATTGGTCCTTTTAAGATCCTCAGGAAGATAAATGCAGTAGCTTACCGTCTACATCTGCCCAGGTCCATGAGAATTCACCCAACATTTCATGTCTCTCGGTTAAAGCCTGTTGTTTGTTCTTCTCTGTCCCCAGCTCGCAGAGCTACCCCAGCTGCCCGCATCATCGACGGACAACCAGCTCACACTGTGCGTAGGCTGGTGGATTCCCGTCAGGTCCGTGGAAAAGTGCAGTATTTGGTCGACTGGGAGGGTTACGGCCCAGAGGAGTGCTCATGGGTGCCTGCTCGAGACATTCTGGACCCTACACTCATTACGGATTTTCACAGAACCCAAAGACTCCACAAGGTGAACGTCAGGAGCCGTTCTTAGAGGGGGGACTCCTGTAAGGAACCCTTAACTGGACCGCTATTGTTCTACTGGTCAGCAGGTGGCACCTCTCACCTGACTCCTGCTGAACACACCACTCATTATGCCTGATGTATCACACCTGTGTATGGCACTATTTAAGTGTGTTTGTGCCATGATTTATTGTTCAGTCTTGAGCCTATGTTACCTGCTGCAAGCTAGTCTGTGTAAAGTCTATGTTTATTTCATTGGACCCTTGTGTCTATCTTTCTTTTCACTGTTTCTTGGAAGCCCGGCTTCCTTTGTTTTGTTGATCTTTTATCAGTAAAGATTGTCTTTTGCTGAAGACCTACCTTTTGACCACCTCTGCTCTTGGATTCACTTATTGGGGAGTTAGCTCAACCTGTTTACACAGTGACTTGGAACACGAGAGACCGGGGTTCAATCCCCACCTAGAACAGCCTTGTTACAATATCTCAACATTGCTGATTCCGGTTTCATTTCTGGAAGCCGGGCTAAATTAGCAAGCACTGTTACTGCATTCAGATATCAGATACAGACATTAAAGAATACATGAAAAGAACATTTCAGTAATTACACTGGTAACTTCTATAACAAAGTAAAATCTCAAGTCATTCAACTCATGTGATATTTAGAAAGAAAAATATTGATGAATACATTGATAAGTCACTTATTACATTTACATTGAAGCAGCAGTTTGTTCCAAAATCCACACCCAAAATAAACATCATGTTTGCTGTCATGTTTTCTGAGTACTTGTCAATAATCTGATGGATTCAGTATCACGGACAGTAATATTTCTGCAGGACTGTAAACATCAATCAATGTACATGAATTGTGTTATTGTTAGAGTTCCATGTTAAACACAGATGCCATACAACAGGAAAACATAAAATAGAGTTTAGCCATTCTTTTTATTCAACACCTGGAGAACACTGTTACACAGTCTTTATCACAGATAAAAACAGAAAAACAGAGGTGAATAAAACAGCAAGACATGGGCTGTAGTATGTTCTGTAGAGTCCAGACAAGATGATCCAACTTGCTTTGTAGCAGTCGTCTCGATGCTTTTCAAAACCTTTTGAAATAAATCATGTCATTATTAAAACCACCACACTTACACAGTTCTTTTTCATTTTTTTTCCTCAAATAAATAAATAAATATAAACGGTTGTAAAATGAAGCAATTAACTATGTTCAGGAGATTAAACATGATTTTCCTTTCTACAGTCTGGATTGTTACCAAATTACAGTTCATGTACAGATTCATTCATTATTATTTCATAAACACATTTTTAAACACCATCATTATAATGCAGGTTTTGTTGCTAAAGGACATTCTATAGCATCAGAACACATAATGTGAGAGATATTTGCCAGTAGGCTACATCTGCAGTTGGCTAAAATGTAGTTGTCTGTTTGCACACGATGAAAAACAATATAAACTTTTTAGACGGTCCCTATCTTGGTTACCACACACATTGAATATTCATCTCTAAAGTACATGCTTAAAAATATACTTGCCCATTGTAAAAAATGTTGTAGTTCACAACCTTTGTTGTCAATATCATGTAGCTGCTTCGAATCTGAAACAAAATAGCTTTATTGACTATTTAATTGAAAAAGTTATTTAACGCGAATGTGCGAATATAAAACCAACTTTACCTAAGTCAAGAAATTCAGCCTTCAGTATGCACCCTTGTGAAAAAAAATATGCGAAGTATACTTGAAGCCAGACTAATTTAAGTATGCTTCAATTGTGTTAAATTAGTTAACTTGAAGATTGCTATTTTGAAACAACTAATTTTGTACTAAGTATATTTTAGTAAAACATAACTTTAAGTGTATTTAGTGTACTTTTGTGTACTAAATTGGAACAAATTTAAGTATATGCCAGTGTAGGGTAATTCCATGCTTGATTAGTGATATTAAAGTATACTTTGTGTTACAAGTACATTCCAAATTAATTGCAAGTGTCTTCAAAACATACAAGCAATATACCATAAGTGTATTATATTTGAGTAAAAAGTTTATGCTCAGTAACACCTTTGGCTTATTCCAAATACTACAAATTGCACACTTTGTCTTCAATAACAAACTGTTATTACTTAGCCATAATTTGTACAATATACTATAAACATTACATTGTCTTACACAAGACAGTATTTTAAAAGTATTACCTGCATACACTGTAAAATTTGACATGTTCAATTTACTTTGCAAAAATAAGGCAATCGGTTTCCTTCATTTTTAAAGCAAATTTAGTAGCTAAAATTAAGTTATATTGATGTTCCTATGCAAGTAATGTCAACTTGTTATTATTAATTAAACTTAATAGTAAATTTCAAATAAACTTACATTTGTTTTTGTTAATTTGCTATAAATGAATTAGTAACCTTACAAATTATCAAGTCAATTAACTTAAAATGAATACAATTCGTTCACTTTACATCTGAAATACCACTAATCTCAACATGAGTTTACTGTATCACTTTAAGTTGTGTACACATAAAATACTATATGCAATCGGTTTCCACATTCTCTAAGTAAGCTAAACATAATTTTTCTAGTTCGAATAATGCACTTAACAAGTCTGAAATTCTCAACTGATTATTTGTGTAATAAACAGCTGAAACTCTTTAAGAACAACACAATTGAAAAAAAAACTATGCCTTTTAAACAACCCGTTCTCAAGACTTAGACCTCTTGCAGCATTCTGCTGCATGACAACATAATATCTGGACATAAAACAAGGTATAGAGCATTTGCAGAACAGGCACTGTGCAAACTCCAAAAAAGTATTTATTTAATAAAATAAAAAATAAAGAGCCTTTAAAATTTGGAAAAACCTGCATGTGTCTTTGGAAAGATTCTTAAACTGAACTACAATTACAGCAAAATATGCCAGAAACAAGTTCAGCTTAAAAGCTGATTTTTAAGGGTTTGGAGTTTGGGTTTGAGATTCTTTCCTCCCAAAGACAGAAATACCCACTGAATAAAATCAAATGTGTTCCTCGTTGTCTTTGGATGATCTAAATTTAGAGCATTCATGTTGAGGGCATGTGGACGTTTGACAGGCATGCCTTCAGGTAAAACTGAGCAGTCCAACATCTAATTCACTGAACTCTGCATCTATATCTGCATCCTAAAAGAAAAAGAAAAATAGGAAGTGTGAATTTCTTATTCATTGTGTCACGATCCCCTGTTGTCTGCCCCGTGTTTCACTTGTTAATTTGTCATGCACTACAATTCCCACAATTCCAGGCCTCCCTCACTGCCTGCACTCATCATTGTTCTCACCTGTGTCTCGTTTAGTCATTATTGTGTTTGTGTACTTAAGCCCATGTGTTTGTTCAGTCTCTGTTGTGAAGTAGATTTCGTGCCTGTGTTGCCGTGTTCATCCTGTCCATGTACCCCTGATGTTTTCATGTTTTGATTTCAGTTTTCCCACCGTGGATGTTTCATTTGTTCCTGTTTGTCTTGTTTCCACTGTTGATTAATAAAACCCGCGTGTAGATCCTCACTCCTCGTCTGCCTCCTTCTGCCAAACGTCACACATTGCAACAGTGCTGGATATATTCTAGTGACCAGGGGCTGTTCATTAACCAAAACAAAATACAACTTCATACATTTTTGATAACCACAGCAGGTGTACAGTGATAAATGCAAACATCAAGCACAAGGAAATGTAATCAAGTTTTAAATCATGAGAGATGACAAGATTTACAGAGTTACAAAACAGAACATATTGTTTCAGAAGACATGGATTAAATCACTCAGCATAAGGGTGAATTATTATTTTTGGGTGAACTAATCCTTTAAACTTTGTTTTCTAGTTTACTGTATCTTATTGCATGTCATCAGAAGACTTGGAAAATCACAAGTTCAATGGAATGCTTTATTGTACTTTTACATTATTCTGAATTATTAAAGGGTTAATTCACCCAAAAATGAAAATTATCCCATAATTTACTCACCCTCAAACCATCCTAGGTGTATATGACTTTCTTCTTTCAGCCAAACACAATCAGAGTTATATAAAAAAAAATATCCTGGCTGTTCAAAGCTTTATAATGGGAGTGAATGGTAACTCTGATTTTAAAGCCCAAAAAAGCACATCCATCCATCAAAAAATTAATCCATACAGCTCCAGGGGATTAATAAAGGACTTCTGGAGTGAGGCATTTTTTTTTAAGAAACATCCATATTTATAACTAAATTATATAAACTATTATCACTGGCTTCCGGTAACGGCCATCCATGCGTTCACAAGAGAATTGCGTCCTGGCATATGATGCAGACGTAGCGTAAGCTCCGGTGATAAGTGACGAATGCGAAAGCGCAGCGGATAGAAGAAGCCAGTGAACGTGCGGACGGCCGTGACTGGAAGCCAGTGATTATAGTTATGTTAGAAATAAAAGTCTTCTAAACGATAGCAGTGCCTTTTCTCTCCGTCATTTATTGAGTCGTGAATGAATCAGTACAAAGCATCCAATGTTGGGGAGCGAATAAAAAGTAGCCCACTCGTCTACAGTATAACATGCAAGGATATACTGCAATAGTGGAAAGGGGGGTTATAGTATTAACCAATGAGAACAGACATTACCTCATACAGATAACAATTCCATATGGCAAAGGCTCCTCTTATTCCTTGAGAGCCTAAGACCTATATGGAAAAGGCTGCTCAGTCCGCGAGAGCCTGTCGGACCAATGCCATACACACTAATACACTGTACACACAGAGAGGAGAGGGCTCTTTACAACTCCATGTTAATATGAAACAGATGTTTGATAATGTATTCAGAATGGAATGTCTCAACGCAGCAGTTCTCTCTTGGACAGGGCTGAGATAGAAATAACATTCTTACAGTGCCCCCTTTGATAATGACAGTTATACTATAACATAATTATAACATAATGAAACATATTTCAATCAAACATTTCTTTCAAAGTCATTAGTACTTGATAGTTCTGTTTGCTAAAGCGTATTGAGATGATACAAAAGTATTCATAGAACAATAAATCAACATCCTAATGAATGGAATAATACAACAAACAATAAATGAAAGGATTAACAGTATAACTCCAATTGGTATTAAAGAAGATACAAGTAATTGTTTCCAACTTCTCTTCTCTGTAATTCATCAACAATTTTTGTCATATTATTTATACCCTCAGCTATGATATGACCATCTTCATCATTTTCTGGTATATATGTACAACAAGAAATTCCAACGATCACACAGACCCCTCCCCTCGCAGTTGTAAGTTGATCCAAGACTAAACGGTTCTGCAAAGCAGTCAAGCGAAGTGCTCGAAGTTCTTCTTTGACCCCAACTAAGGTGTCACTGGTAGTTTTAATAAAAGAAATCAACTCATATCTTGTAACTTCTACTTCAATTCGAATACTACCAATTCCAATTGATGGAAATATACTCTCAAAGAAGTTTTCCGTACCAGTCCATAACCGGTATTCTTTTGGAACTGGGTTGTCTTTTCCCAAACTACTTGTCGAACTGCGGTCAGAGAGGGAGCGTATGTTTCGTTGGTTCATCACATCATCCTTTTTATGTGGTCTAATAATCATAGAATATTCTTCTAAAGTTACCAAAGCACATCGTCCACTCCAATTAAATGGTAACGAGGTATAAACCACGTGTCCACATAACCAAAACCAATCTTTCAAAGTTCTTGTTCCTTTTGCAGATGGAACATACCTATTACAATTTTTTCCGGTGTATAGTCCACAACACTCATCACATAACTCTCGAAGCTCTGGGTTTGCTTTGGCATAGGAACTCATAGCTGTAATCGGAAGAGGAGATCCTTTTAAACATGCTTCCAAGTCAAAGTTTCCTTCCCCAGTCAAACAACTAACACAACAGGCAGTGTTTCGTACTTCACAACGGCGATATATTTGATTACATTTACTATTAGGAATGGAACCCAATGTTGAGGCTCCTACTCTTCTTTCTATACATAGCAATGAGTCAGGAATGGGACCTACAGTTGCCACTTTAGCATGCACTTGTACTGCAACTGTCAGTGCCCTGTTATCAGGACAAGTCCAATTCCCTGTTGAATTTTGAGGTGCAATGAATCCCACAGTACTAAGAAGTAAAGGACAGAACAGATCTTCATCTGTCTCTGGTGATTTAACACTTACGCGAGGTCCTGAAGCACTTTGTGGCATTTTCGTACAAACATAACAGTCACTCTTTTTTCCTGTAGACTTAGCAGTGAAGTTGACTAATCTCCACCACATATTGGAGGCAAACGAATGTGGTTCATTTTCATGGCTTAGCCAAGTTTCATTCCCACTGCTAACAAGTGCTTGTGTATAAATGAGTATATTTATTAGCACAATCAAGTGTAAGAACGACTGTGCGGACATGGCTTAATGGTCTCGTTAATACTTATTGTTAACTTCAATCAACAATTTCGTTCTTCGTCTACTTCTCTTCCTCGTCCTCCTCAGGTCCTTCCAATTCACAGATTCCCGGTTGGGCACTGGCGCTGCGTGTTCAGCTCCTCCAGTGCTTTCACCGTTCACCTTGAATTAGTAAGGCCCTCCTCTGGAGCAAACTTCACGCGGCTTGCGTGGATCCACTGTGGTTGAAGATCAGTCAGAACACCTGTCCTTGTCACAGCGATCACAGTGGCAGGCCCCAGATAATTCGGTTCTCCAAGTTTCGTAGGTTTCAGACACCTAATCAACACCGATTGTCCTGGAACGAAAGGATGAGTTGGCCCTTCTGATGGAAGAGGGAGAGAGAAAGAAACATCACCATTTATGCCATTTAACGTTCTAACTAGGGAATCCACATAATCCGCGATGATCACCTCCGTGTCACCTGTGGAAAGATTGCCAGCGCGACCTCTGACCCAAGGGGTCGGGAAAGGTCTACCCATGAGAATTTCAAAGGGAGACATTTTTGTAGTGGCTGACGGAGACATTCTCATTTCAGTCAGTACGGCAGGCAATAAATCAACCCAATTTCTGCCCGTATCTAGACACGCTTTATTAAGATGTTCTATTATCGTTTTGTTCAAACATTCCACGTTTGATGAAGACTGAGGATGATACGGGATATGAAAATGCCAATTAATACTAAGTTCTTTAGCTAATAATTGTGTTACTTTAGAAGCAAATGGAGTTCCATTGTCGCTTGCTATAACAGTTGGAATACCAAAACGCGGTATAATTTCTTTGGCAAGAACCTTCACTACCGTCTTTGCGTCTTCTTTTCCACACGGAAAAGCCTCAGGCCACTTAGTAAATCGATCAATAATCACGAGCAAATACTTATGATTTCCACATGGAGGCATGTGTGTAAAATCGATCTGTAAATATTGGAAAGGAAGTTCAGGATGCGGTAATGCATCATGGCTGATTGCCTTGTGCCTGTTTGTTTGCGCACACACAAGGCAAGCATCCAATATCAACAAAGTATTTCTTCGAACGTTTGAAATGCAGTATGATTGATTCACATTTTGTATCACTTTTTCTTTTGACACATGTGATACACCATGATAATGCCTACACAGCATTACAACAGTAGATGCTGGTAGCGCAATTCTACCTTGTTTATCTCTTAAGATACCGACTTGATCTGGTTTTACTTCATTGGCTGCCCAATGAGTCAAATCATCTTGAGTAGGATTCGCTTGTAAGATTTTAACATCCAAGTCATTAATCAACAATGAATTCATCATCGGCACTTCATTATTTTGTTCATTTACATGCGGACTACGTATTGCTTCTTTTGCTGCCCATTTTGCTACTTCATCCGCAAATCTGTTACCTTTGGCCTCGTCAGATTCACCTGTTTTATGACCAGCCACTTTAATTACAGCAAGCTTCAATGGTTGCTGTGCTGCACTAATCAGCTCGGCCACAATGTTGTGATGCGAAATTGGTTTTCCTTCGGAGGTTTTGAAATTTCTTTCCTCCCACAATTTAGCAAAATCATGGACTACGCCATACGCATATTTGGAGTCAGTATATATGTTGATACACTGACCTTTTGCCAATTGACAAGCTCTTGTTAAAGCAATCAGTTCTGCGACTTGTGCTGATTTATTTGGCAGTGAATACGCTTCAATTACTTTATTAGGCAATTCAACAATAGCATAACCACACAAATATGTACTGTCGTTTGGCTTAAAGCAGGATCCATCAATATACCAATGGATTCCCTCCTCCAGGACAGACGTGGAAACGTCTGGCCTGCAAGCAGTCGAAATTTGGATCCTGTTCAGGCAGTCGTGATCGTCGCTCTCAAATTCACCTTGTGTCAGCAACCTATGCAAATGTACAGTAAGGCCATGAATAACAGAAGTTACTTTCAACGTTACATTAGCAGTAGCTAACAATATAGCCTCATAGCCGGAACGGCGTTGGGCAGTCATGTGTTGAGTCGAAATATTATGCATAATGGCTCCTACCTGATGAGAAACATGTACAATGAGAGGATGTGACAAAACAACTTTTTCAGCATCCTGTATCATGATTGCTGTGGCAGCCACTGCACGCAAACAAGCCGGAAGTCCCTTAGCCACCGAATCAAGGGTCTTAGATAAATAAGCTATTGGACGGAAAGTGCCCCCATGCTCTTGGGCCAGGATTGCTGCGGCTGTGCCACCACTTTCGTACACGTATAGATGAAAGTCTTGTGTGTAACAGGGTAGGCCAAGGGCAGGCGGCCTTATGAGTGATGATTGCAAATGTTTGAATGCTTGCTTCATCTCACTTGTCCATGTAATATCTTCTTTGTCACCCAGCGTAGCTTCTCGCAGGATTTTGTCATACATGGAGCAATTAGGCACCCACAGGCGGCAGTAATTGACCAGTCCCAGGAAGCTTTGCATTTGCTGCTTAAATGTAGCGATGGCTTTGATCCTGTCCGCAGACAGACGAACTTGGCCTTGTGACAGTTCATGTCCAAGGTAATTGACTTTTCTCTGCACCCATTGAAGTTTGTCTCTAGATGCCTTGAAACCAGCCTCAGCCAGAACATTGCAAACAATCTTTGAAGCAGCAGCACACATGTCCTCAGAGGCACCAGTGACCAGAATGTCATCAGCATATTGGAGCAGGCAGGTATCTGGAGGGAGTTTGACATCTTTCAGTGTATCGTGCACTACAGCGGAGAAAACAGCCGGAGAATCACTGAACCCTTGAGGGAGACTCATAATCAACAGGAATACTGAAAAATGCGGAGCTTAAATCAATAACAGAATAAAATTTATGTTCTGAAGGAATAGAATTAATTATAGCCTGAACTTCTAGTACAATAAGAGCAAGTGGTTTGATCAAATCATTAATTTTTTCAGGTCTTGCGTTAAACGCCAAGTACCATTAGCTTTTTTAATTGGATTGATTGGTGTATTATAAGGTGAATGAGTTCGAACCAGAATGCCTTTTTCCAAAAATCGAGCAATGAGAGGTTTAAGCCCCTCCTCTTTTTCCTTTGAAAGCGGGTATTGTTTCTGAAACACAGGCCTAGTATTTATCAAATTCGCCCTGTAGGGCTGGATATCTATTAACCCTACGTCATCCTTGTGTTCCGCCCACAATTGAGGGTTGACTCCCCCGAAATTTCTGGTAACAGCACAGTTGCAGACGAATCTTCAACAAGAGCACTTCCTGTGTCGGTTGTAATGGAAAAAACTGAAGGAAACAGAAGTGTCAAAGAGTTAGAATCAAAATTAAATTTCATACCAAGTTTATGCATCAAGTCTCTACCTAACAGGCAGAATGGAGAATTCGGTATGATTGCAAAAGCATGCATTTTAAACAATGTCGGTACATCCTTAGAAGTAATTGGTAAGGCGGGCGTCAATTCGCATTTCACAGGAACATTATTAATCCCTACAGAACTAATTTTCTTTCCCGTGATGGAGCCTGAGTACACATCGGAAGATAACGAGGACACCGAAGCGCTGCTATCGATTAAAAACATGTATGGTTTATGGTCAACATTTAATTCAAGGAATGGCAAAACATTTGATTTATTTGGATATTGCATCAAAAGTAATGAAAATTCAGACTCTTTGCTCTCGCACCGTCAGGCACGATTCCATTCAGTTGGATATCTCTCTGAATGTGTTACACTCTGTGTCTGGTTAGGAGAAAACGAAGGAGGGTATTTTTTCTCATGGTCAGTAGAGCGCTTACGCATCTGGTTTCTATTAGGCTGCTCAGTTCTTTGTCTGCAAAACTTTGCAACATGTCCTGAACGACCACAACAGTAACATTTAACAGGCTTTGTTTTGTTATGGAACGGACGTCTCTGAGCCGCAGCATCAACCTGTAATATTATCAGAGTTTTCCCTTTGAAGGAAGCAAAGACTCCAGCAGAGGAAAGCTCACGTAAACGCTTGCCAAGATCATCAATCGACATCGTTAAAAAATTATTCGTGGTGATAGCTATAACATCAACAAGAGGCAACGGGTGAACCTTAAATGCTTCTGCAGTTTCCACGAACGGAAATGCAGTCGCAGCTTTCAAATCAGGATACAGTTTATTATTCAAGGGCTCACACACTAAAGGGGCCTGAAGATATTTATAACTCGGGGAAAGAGCAGTGTGAGAGAAACCTTTTTTCTTCTCTCTCCTCAGGCTGTTCACTGAGATCAGCCCGTGGGGGAGAGAATTTACGATCTTTGTTTATACCAGCAGCTTTATCTATCTCAGGTCCGCGATCCCAGTACTTTTTCATCATTTCCCAAGTTTTATAGGATTGTTTCATATAATCGAAGTCCCATTCTGTATCACCCCAATTTCTGAAAATCATGTCTTTCGCTGCAGACATGTCTCTAACTTTAAAAGATCCTTCACGCGGAAACAGGTCTAATTGTATTTTGTCCTCTGACCAGCCAGCTAAATTTGATAGATATGGTTCCGTAAAAAAAGCTTCATTATTTCTGTCCATAAAATCTTTCGGAGATTCATTAAATAAAGGTGGAATTATTTTGTTTCCCATTTTTGAAACCCCACAAAAATGTTCACCTCTAAACAAAATAAACAAAATTCAAATAATCAAATAGAAAAACAAAGAAGAAAAATTCTGCAGTGTCAATTGTTAGTAAAGCATTTTAGTCAAGGAAGGAAAGAAAGAAGAATAGAGAAAGAGAAAAAAAAAATAAAAAAATCAAAATAAACTGTGCATTGATTCACTCACAAACCCCCAAAAAAAACGACGGAGATTTTTTATGAAATATCTCACAACAATCCTTCTTACAAAAGTAAGGATATCACACAACGAAGAAAATTGATCACGCTTTCTTTACAGTCGTCCCGTAGTTTATCAAAAACTTAGGAGGTACTCGTAACTACAAAAGAGGAAGCTCATGTCTCTTTTGTGTTCTTCCCACATCTCATTAGAAACACGAGGAAAACCTTCCCGCATTTACCAAAAATACGAGGAGACCGTACACCCCCCAACGATAAATAAACTTGATCATGTCCTTTATTGCCCTTCCTGCATTAATTAAAACACGAGGAGTCACCAGTCTCTGATGACCTATACGGTCTTTCAATAACGCAATACGGCACTATCATAACATTATAATCATATACTTTAAAATTATTTCTCAGCAAACAGTAAGAATCAACCCTGAAAATTAGATTCTTACCGTTTGGAGAATCCCGGACGAAGCCCCCAATTGTTAGAAATAAAAGTCTTCTAAACGATAGCAGTGCCTTTACTCTCCGTCTTTTATTGAGTCGTGAATGAATCAGTACAAAGCATCCAACGTTGGGGAGCGAATAAAAAGTAGCCCACTCGTCTACAGTATAACATGCAAGGATATACTGCAATAGTGGAAAGGGGGGTTATAGTATTAACCAATGAGAACAGACATTACCTCATACAGATAACAATTCCATATGGCAAAGGCTCCTCTTATTCCTTGAGAGCCTAAGACCTATATGGAAAAGGCTGCTTGGTCCGCGAGAGCCTGTCGGACCAATGCCATACACACTAATACACTGTACACACAGAGAGGAGGGGGCTCCTTACAACTCCATGTTAATATGAAACAGATGTTTGATAATGTATTCAGAATGGAATATCTCAACGCAGCAGTTCTCTCTTGGACAGGGCTGAGATAGAAATAACATTCTTACAAGTTATAATATGGATATTTTTCTAACAAAAATGCATCGATTTGCTTTAGAAGGCCTTTATTAACCCCCTGGAGCTGTATGGATGATTTTTTTGATGGATGGATGGATGCGCTTTTTTGGGCTTCAAATCTAAGGTACCATATACTTCTATTATAAAGCTTGGAAGAGACAGGGTTTGTGTTTGGCTGAAAGATGTCATATACACCTAGGATGGCTTGAGGGTGAGTAAATAATGGGATAGTTTTCATTTTTAAGAACACAGAATTTAATTTACAGTATATTTTATTGCATCAATTTAAGGAATTAAAATCACCAATGTCACAAATCTGATTTTTTTCACTAGAGACAAATACAGTGTCGACTGTAAAAGTACACTCAGAACTATTTCATAACCTAATCTATAATATCATGTAATAAAGCAAATTGACAATTTAAAAAAGTATAAACAGCAATAAAAATACTTACGAAGCTCATCCTGAAAAATTCCTCTGGGTCATCCCCCAGGAGGTTTTGAGGATTGGAAAACCCTGAAGTACTGCAGTACGAACATATGTTACATCAGATGACTACGAAAAAGTAAAGACGAGGTAGACATGAGGGTAACAATCATAGCCAAATCATGATTTAAAGATGACAATAATCACAAAGGTTTACCTTGAGTAAACATGATGCATAATTTCATCAAGTATTTTTCCCTGATTTCCTCCTGTTCTCCGAACATTTTCAGTCAAACGTGCAGAATGCGTGTCCAACGCTGCATAGAACTCAGATTTTCCCCAGATATGCGATTGAATTCCGCAAAGACCCAAGCAAAAATATGGAGTGATTATTAACATTCAAATACACAATTCATAGAAAAAAGTAACTCTGGGATTTGGAGGAGGAAAAAACCTGGCTTTCTGTGAAAAGTGCTGGCCACTTCTCCAAGATTTCACATACATGTCACTGTCATGCACAAAAACGTGAAGTGTCATCGACATGGCAAACAAAAATTACAAAACGAAAAAAGGATATTATAAGCTGACAAAGGGAAGGGGTCATTTATTAGAGAAGGCTGAACAACTTGCAGTGAATGTAAACTGCACAACTCATAAGAGAGCAAATGCTCAAGCATGCAGTCTGTGGTTTGCAGAGGAACATTATGTCAGTGACGATTGCCAAGATTTTCTCAATCCGCATGAACTTGGGCAAACCTGAACAAGATCCAACTGAAAGCACCATGTCTGGGCAGTACTTAATGCCATCAATGTAAACACTGGATGAAATGAGTGGGGTACTACAATTAGGACTCCACAGCTGCAGATTTTCCTGAACATTGTCAGGAAAGGTTGTGACAAGTGAACTACACACTCTGTCCTTTTACTCTTGGCTTGAAAAAAGAAATGGCATCTTTTTGGCCAGCATTAGGTGGACATTTTTTAAATTTTGTGTGTCACGGATCACTTTCTTGAAGAACTTATGTTTCCCCTCAAATCAAATTGTCCATAGATTTCTCAACGGTCCATACATTCCTTAAGATTTGGTTGGAAATTGATTTTTGATAAATGTACTTTTAATACATTGAATGACATGGACACTCGGACATGGTATTGAAACAATTTGAGAATATGTTCCATGGCTTATGCGATAGTGCTTAAGTTGTGCCCTCTTTTCAGATGTATAAGTGCAGAACTGACATTTCCACTGCATAGTAGGTCATCATCTGGTACTCTACAAATAATAATAATAATAATAATACTAATAGTTAATCCATCACTCAAAAGTAAAAGAAACAAAATCAGATGCATATGTTTTCTTCAAATTGTGGGCCACTTACAATGTTGGACAATGACTTAAATGGAAACATGTATTAAAAACAAAGCCTGTTGAAGTTTCTGTGCTGATTTATATAAGATATACATAATACTAATAATGATAATAATACTCTACTTGAAGAGGTGGTGGCGATGGGGCCTGCTGAAGACTCGCTGATAAACTCAATTGAAAAGCACCTCAGAATAAAACCTTTTTTTGGTGTCTGCAGACTACCGTAATAATCATAAGTAGCAATCATATTATTTTCGCCTCAACCGGCTTGACTGGAGTTCACCACGCATCGTTGCATTTTTAAATTAGAAACGTTGCATATCAAATTAAAAAGAGTTACTTTTTTTTCAATCTCTTTATTGGTTTTTCCAAGTTAGTGACATTCGCATAAACAAAGTGTTGTACAGATAAGTAATAACAGAAGGAGCTTCAAACCCATTTACTGGACCTTCCACGCACACCTGTCTTCAGGTCCCTATAGCCCACCCACAAAAAAGAAAACAAAAACCCAGCACTCATACTCGCACACACACCAGGACAGAAGAGACAAAATAGACAAAAAAAAAAAAAAAAAAACATACAAGAAGGGAAGGAGGGGATTAGCTCAATGCTCATTTAAGACTGGTCAGTTTCTTCATTGATATCTAATGTGTTGACACGGGCTAAAAAGGGATGCCAGAATTTGCGGAAAGTCTTAAGGGTGCCTCTTAAAGTATACCTGATCTTTTCAAGCCTTACACATTGCAGTACCTCAACAATCCATTTGTTATGTGTGGGAGTGGAGGAGTGAGTCCATTTAAGAAGAATGAGCCTCGTAGCGAGGAGTGTGGTAAATGCAATCACCTACTTTGCGGTTTTGGACGTGATGAGTGTGGGAGAGATTCCAAAGAGGGCAGAGAGGGGGTCAAGGTGTACAGGTTTGTCTAGGACTCAGCTAATTGTACCAAATACTGCAGACCAGAAAGCTGATAACTTGGGACAGAGCAGAAACATGTGCTTGTATTCGGCAGGCGATTGATTACACCTGTTGACTTATCAGTTCTATCGGGGTATATTCTAGCTAATCTTGCATTTGTAAGGTGGGCTCTGTGTAGAATCTTGCACTGTATAAGGCTGTGTCTTGCACATATCAAAGAGGAGTGTACACAGTCTAATATCTGCCCCCATTACTCATTTGCTAAAGTGACATCGAGATCCTGGCTCCAAGTAGTCCTTAGGGTGTCCAAACAGTTTGACTTCATGTTTGAATTTAGATTATAAACTGTCGAAAAGAGGCCCCATTGATTTGAGTTTTGTGATAGGAATTTATCAATTATAGAACCTGTAGGTTGGTTAGGAAAGTTAGGCGATTGAGATCGTAAATAGTGTCGAATTTGGAAGTAGCGGAACAGATGGCTATTTGAAAGGTTAAACTTTGTTGATAAATCCAAAAAAAGAATAGAAAACGCCATCAGCATAGAGGTTGTTGATAGTTATCAGGCCATTGTTTGACCAGATCTGGAAAGCTGGGTCTGAGCAAGAAGGAAGAAATGAATGGTTATGAAGGACTGGAGCCAGACCTGATGAAGTATGTAGGCCAAACTGTCTCCTAAACTGATTCCAGACTTTAAGTGTTTTTCTCACTATCGGATTCGAAGAGAATTGTTTAACAGCAATGAGGACAATGGGCAACCTTGACGAGTGCCACGAGACAATGAAAATAGGTGGGATTTAATACCATTAACTTTGATTGATGCAACAAGGGAGGTGTAGAGGAGCCTGAT
Source organism: Xyrauchen texanus (assembly GCF_025860055.1). Classification (NCBI taxonomy): domain Eukaryota; kingdom Metazoa; phylum Chordata; class Actinopteri; order Cypriniformes; family Catostomidae; genus Xyrauchen; species Xyrauchen texanus. The sequence continues at coordinate 35,356,969 of NC_068297.1, read as the reverse complement.
CCAAGCTATAAAGCCAGTTTTGGTCTCAAGTGAGACCAAATATGTTAAGTATATAAAACAGGTAATTCCATTCAACCCGATCAAAAGCTTTTCAAGCGTCCAGAGAGAGAACAATTTCTGGCAAATCGGTGGGAGGAGAAAAAATTATATTAAGCCACCTCCTGGTGTTTGAAAATGAGTGCCTTCCTGAAATAAAGCCGGTCTGATCAGGGTCTATCAGAGCACGCATGATTTTTTTCAAGGTGGCAGGCCAGAGCTTTAGCTAAAATCTTGAAATCTACATTAAATAGTGAAATAGGCCTATAATTGCCTCAAAGAAGAGGGTCTTTGTCCTTTTTTAATAATAAAGTAATAGAGGCCTCCGACAACGTGGGGGGTAGGTGACCCTTCAATACTGCTTCATTGAAAACTCTGACCAATTAAGGGGCAAGTACAGAAGAAAAAGCTTTGTAAAATTCTGTAGTGTAGCCATCAGGCCCGGGTGACTTTTACTTTGTAAGGATTTAATAGCATCTTTTATTTCAGAAACAGTTAAGGGTGCACCAATAGTGGCAGCAAGCTCTTCATTAACCTGGGGATATATTAGATGATCAAGGGGGTTAGGGCCTTCCCAGTCACGAGGGGAGGACTCAGAAGATTAAAGGTAGGCAAAATAATCAGAAAACGCATTGCCAATTACTGTAGGATCTGTCAAAATGTCTCCTTTAATGCTAGGGACTAGTCTAGAAGCATTGGCTGCTCGCCTGATATGCAAGCAGTTTGCCTGCCTTGTCCCCCTGCTCAAAAAATTGCTGTTTCGTCTACAAAAGTTGCCTCTCGACCTTACCCGTTGATAATAAATGATATTCAGCTTGAAGCTGGAGCTGCTTTTTATAAACCAAAGCAGAGGGATTGGCAGAATATTGGATGTCAAGTCTTTGGATATCGTCTGATATTTCTCTTAATTTCGCTTGCTCAGACTTCTTAAGGTAGGATATAATTTGTCCTCGTATATAAGCCTTAAAGGCTTAAAGGAAGAAAACCAGAGAATTTGAGCTTGCATAGCAAATGGGAGTTGAATCTCCAGAATTTAGAAAGCTGGCTGCCGTGAGGAAAATGGATTTCTATGGAAGTAGGGGCGGGGTCAGATATTATGCTGTGCAGAAGCCTTTTGTCAAAAAATGTCGATTTGTGAATAAGTGCAATGGACAAGCGAGAAGAACGAAAACTATTTTCCGGTAGGGAATTTGGTCCTCCAAGGATCTGCTAGGCCCAGTTGTGCCACATGGAACTTTAATGAATCAGCCGATTTTGACAGAGCAAGTCATGTGGTGGAAGATTTGTCAAGTTCAGTGTCCTGAACCCGACTGAAATCACTACCAAGAATGATATTATGATCATTGGGATTAGGAATAGCAGCGAAAAAAGTATTTATACATTTCTCGTCATCCCACGTCGGGGCATATATCGAGGCCAGGACCACCGGAGTACTTTGTAACTTGCCTGATACTGTTACATATCGCCCATTGGGATCAGAAATAACAGTGGAGCGTTCGAAAGCAATGTCCTTGTGTATTATAATAATAGCCGCTCCTCTAGCCCTCTCGGAAAATCTAGAATGAAAGAAGTGGCCCATCCATGGCCTTTTAATAGTAATAGTATAATCATGACCAGTCTTCAGTTCAGACTACTCCAGTACTCCCATACTACTCCAGTGCCCATAAAAAACATATACATTTCGAAATTATTTCATATGCAACCAGTCAGCTAATTTTACAGATATGAACCGGGCAAAGACTAGTTTTAACAGAAATGCCTTCAAATAACGCGTAGTGAATAACGTGTTTGCGCAATTTCTTAACATGAGATAATACGTAAAAAAAAAACAGCATGAAAACAACAAAGTACAAAAAACTCTACCGATTATTAAGAGTATCAAACAAATAAAGCAGAAAATTAGGTTTAAATAAAAATATATTACTTTGCATTTACCGAAGAACGTCGAATCCTCAGTCCATGTGCTTCTGCACTGTGTGTGGGAGGGGAAATTTCCGTCCAGTGCTTACATTACGTCTTGAGCATTTTGAGTAATTTAACTTAAATTAAATTATTTATGGGAGCTATGTGTTCGAAAACGTCAGCAAGAATTACAATTTTCAAAAACTCAACATTTTTAAGTAAGGAATACTATTACATTTTACAGTGTACTGAAGGCTGAATTTCTTGGGGGCTTTTTTACCCAATGTGGAATGCACTTGTTCTCAAGGCCATTACAATAAATAACATATAACTTCAATAACAGACAGTGTTTATTTAAATCTCACATGGTTTTATAATTGTAAAACATAACAAAATGTACCAACTGCAGCTCCCTCCAATGACAGACATGAGGCATGAGGTCATGGTTAAAAGACCCCTTAATGGGTTGCTAAATCTTCCTTTATTTTTCTCCTCATCTTCTTTCTACTATGGTTTGTCTGCTTACGTTTACTACTTAGTGTAGCTGTAGCTAATTTATTTTCTGTCGTCTTTTTTGGCGCTTCAGTCAACAGATGTTTTCTTAATTAGTTACGGGCGGAACACGAGTGCCGCAATGAATAGTTCTGCCTCCAAACTATTACTATAGGTACCAAAAATAGCAGGATAAATTGAAAATTAATGGGATGGAGTCGTTGTCGCGTGCGATTTTGCTGGCAGTGTGTACGCAGCTTAAATATTGACCAGGCGAGGTTTTGTTTATTCAGTTGCCATGACAACTAGGTTTGCGCATACGTGCCTTCCAAGGACTTCTGAGAACAGAGCGCGAAATTGTCTGATTCCATTCAGTTTTGCCTAATCTGGGCAGTAGCATCACAATTTCACGCTCTGATGTCAGAAGTCCTTGGAAGGCGCGTATGCGCAAACCTAGTTGTCATGGCAACTGAATAAACAAAACCTCGCCTGGTCAATATTTACTCGTCATCAGAATAAGGTAAATGCCCTGGCTATTGTAATCTATTGTGCTGTAGGTGTTTTGGGTTTAGTTTTAAAACTGAATGATATCAGTATTGAACATTATTATATATTTTTTTTTTATTAATTAGAAGATGAATTCCATGTAGGGATACATGCAGTAGTCCCAACAAGTATTTTCTTATTTTAAATGAAACTGTGTTTTTTTTAGTTGGTCATTTAAAACTAGATCATCACACAAAAAAGTGTGGGCACCCCTGGACTAGACTAATAAACATGTACCTAGACTAATAAACATGACTAGATATACATACATCAATACTAGTCAAGAGACAATGGCAAACATGAGGGCTTAAATACACAGACATGGAGGAACATAAACCAATGATCAAACAGAACACTAAACAAGATAACAAGACTAATAGCCTAAAACCAATTACAAACTAGAACTAATAACAAAGTAATCAAACAATGAACCAATGAAAACAAGACACATGAACATGGAGAGAAAACAGGACATCACATGACTAGGGAAACACATGACATGAACTTTTCAAAATAAGAGACGTGAAAAACAGGAACCAACAGAATAAACATGACAATACCCAGCCCTAAATCTCAGTAATGAAAGGTGTACTTACTTTTGTTGCACAATTCCTACTGTGGGGCCTGTACTTTTAGTACAGTAAATCAAAACCGTTTGTATTTAAATTTACATAGGACCAAATAATTTACTGTTCCACTTAGAAATAATGCAATTACTGAGAGTTGATAAATTTATATATTTTAATTTGTATTTTCTTTTTTGATATTCCACAGGGGTGTACTCACTTCTGTTTTATACTGTATTTAACAGTTATTGGTATTTTTTCCCATGGCCATTCGATCCTGCAGCTATAAAATATTTTTTTTTTGTAGCGCTTTGTAAGTAGACGAGAGAGAGAGGGGTTTAACAAGCACTTTATTACTCTATAATACATATTACATCACTGACAAAATAAATTCCTTAAAAAAAAAGAATAAAAATAACTTACTTTAAAATTTCTCAACAAACTGATCATTTTGTACTGTACATAGTACCTCATTAATACATCATACATCACAAAAGAACACCACATTATTTGTAAGTCTATAATAAGCAAATTCAATTTTCAGTCTTGCCTCTACCAATCGTCTAAACATAATTTCAGGATCTATTGTAGCAAGTTGTAGACCTTTGTTCTTTCTTGTTTTCCAAATTTCTAGTTTAGCTGTTCCAGTCAAATAATTCAATAAATACATTTTCCTCATTGAAAAATAATATTTTATTCCCCCAATAAACACTTTATCAGAAAATTCCTCATTAAATCTCCTAAACCAAGTTTTAAGCTAATTAAAAATATATTTTAACCTGTTACACCTTAAGAACAAATGTTCTAGATATTCCTGCTCCCCACAAAAATCGACATTCCCCTACTACTGCTGGATTCAGGTGTGCCACATGTCTGTAGCTACAGCCCTGTGAATAATCCTCCACTGTAGACCAGCAGTTCGCTTCTCTACAGGGCATTTTATACAGGGTCCTCCACCTGTCCCGCACAAGAAAGTCTGGTTGTAACAATTCTGGCCATCTAGAAGCTTTTTGTCTCCTCGATGAATCTCGATGTGTGATTTTAACTGAAATGCAATTTATTGCTTTCTTAGACACATTGTGATGTAGAGGCTGAGGCAGTTAGATCCATTTGCAGAGCTTTATTAACATAGGTAACCAAAACAAGGAAAGCTGACATAAACTTAAGCTGGTAATCGAAGAGAACTCAGGCAGGCACAAGTAGAATACTCAGGCAGGAATTAGTAGAGGGGCGATCCAATACTCAAAGTGAAACACATGCCAAGTTCAGGACAGGCAGCGAAGGTACGAGAGTTCATAAAACAGTCCAGGACAGAGATCGAAGGTACAGAGATAACAGAGTTACGTGTGACACAGACGGGTAGGCAAATCAATACTTCACAGAGAACAAAAGAGTAAGCAGTCCATATAAAGGGAGGATAGGGAGCAACAGGTGATAATGCTGAAGATAATGAGGGAATTCAGCAGGGCTGGATGGTGCTGAGTGCAGAGAGGGGAGATGAAGTCTTAATACTCAGGAGAAAGGGATCGAATGACGACAGAAGGAGGTGTTGTAGCGCGTTCTGTGACACACATCTTTAAAACTGTCTAACTGAGGGGTCTTGAAAGATAAAATCGAGTCTGCAACTTCACTGTCGTTTTCCTCATTCATGACAGGTGAAATTTTTCTTTCTGGAAAGCCTTGGCCATTACTCATGCCCTGTGTTAGTCTCAGACCTATCCAAGTCCTGCAACCACTTGGTAATGCATTACAGATTTCTTCCTTCAACTGTGAAACAAGGCGTAAGGATTTTAAACCCATAGTTTCTTGAAGTGCCTCAATGGATTTCCAACCCCTCTCCAAGAGATTTCCAAGTTTCTGAACACCATTCCTCAGTAAACATCTCCTCACACTTACAGAGGACATCAATCTGGTCTGGATCACAACCCTCTGGGGTCATTACAGCAGAAACAACTTAAAATACTCCTTCATTTTTGGTTATACAGATAAGTGTAAGACATCATTAGAGACTATAAAGGGTCTACTTTTATTTGTGTACACTCACAATAACAACAAAATCTTGTGCTTTTGTAAAATAAAGACAATAAAAAGGGTGAGCTTTCAGCAGTCTCTGTGTTCACGAACATATTTCAGAAAAACATCACAAAAATGAACTGAAACTCCGCGAATACTTATCACACAAACATATGTCTAAAGAAAGCTAAAATGTCTACTTTTAAATAATTCAAATTTAAAACAAATATTCTCCTGCAATGTAATCTGTTTGAAACAAAGTGATGTACAGTTTGTAACGGTCCATCTCATTATCTGTAATGTGATCCCACCCACCAGCAGAGCGCGCCATTCATACGCTAATGTACTGAGACAATCAAGGCAAATGAGAAACGCCTCCGACAGTGTTCAGAGGTTTGATGTAAACAATTCATTAATTTTACTGCACGTTTGCAATGATACACAGGCGAGAAAGCTCCAGGATATTAAGGAAGAGGTAACATTTTCCTCAGAAGAAGAGCGGGACTCCGATGAACATTTGTATTTTGAAGAGAGACTTGATCCAGCCGAGGATAAAATTTCAGACGAGTAAGTCATTTAGTTTTCATTAGCTGACATGCTATTTTATATAAACATGTACTATATTTTACTAGTGGGACTGTTTCCAGACTTACCAGCCAGGATTCAGAGTATTGACATTTGAAACATGTCCTAATAAGCAAGTTTTAGTTACATTTAAATGCTGTTTCGGCTAAAGCAGGCTTTTAAATTGTATGCTATGTGATAGAAATATGATACGTAATATGATATAAAAATAATATGAATGTTTAGATTATATTTTATCTAGTGTTTGAAATGCCTCATTATCATCAACAAAGCTTGTGCTTGCAAATATCTGTTCAGGTTAAAACAGTAAAATACACTTTAAATATGCCCATACTTCAGTGTCACGTGACACTGAAGACTGCAGTAATGATGCTGAAAATTCAGCTTTAATCACAAATTGCATTTTAAAATATATTTAAATTTAAAACTGTTCTTTTAAATTGTAAAAAGAGTTAAGAATATCAATGTTGTTTCTGTATTTTGGATCAAATAAATCCAGTCTTGTTGGGCAGAAGAGACTTCTTTTAACGGTAGTGTAGGTCTAAAATGAAGTAAAGTCTTTATGTAAAGAAAATGTAAAGTCAGATCTCTTCTTTTAACTTAAAACTTGATTTGGATAATTAAGTCTCCTCACATTCATTCTCTATCCCTCATTGATAGGCCCAGGGGAGGGTCTTTGTCTTCTCAGGTGTAAATCACCTCTATATTCGTGATCATTCACGCCTCCTCGCATATTAACTTTCAACACTAAAATTGTCTTACAAAAGTTAAATTACTATATTGTTTTGTATGAATGAGTGATCAGGATGGTTTTCACATCATTTTGTAGCAAAAATTCTAGGCTACAAGATCCAGTTCTCAAAAGGCTTGTGGACAAATGTTTAGTATGTGTTATATGGCCTTATTTCAGTGACTTATAATTTATTTATTTTTTTTCATAAAACATGCATAAACGTTATTTTCTCAAAAATACAAACCTGTACATACATGTTGCTCACATATTATTGTAGCCCAGTTTGTGCTGAATACAGTGTAATCAGACTTTAGCCATTAATATGTTTTTAAGCAACTGAAAAAAGCACAAATGTCAAGGCATGTCAAAACTTCTCCAGGGCCCAAAATACCCTCAGACCCCAGAGGTTTAAAAAACAGCGGTTCCTCTGGAGTCCAATGTCCTTTATCATCCATGTGTCGCTCCACTCTAAAAACAGTTCTCCATATCTGCAACATAGATTTGTAAAAAGGCGGAAGCTCTGACAGGCTGACTTCCTCTAATTTAATTAAAAAACAGTATTTATCAAGTCCAAATCCTCCTGCCCGCTTCAAAAATGTTGGGCCCCTACCACATCCTTCTTGTAAAGATATCTCTGTACAGCTTGTTTCCTAAAGGCCCGGATCCAACTCCTCACATCCACCAAGCCTTGACCACCCTCTTGAACTGGTAAATAAAGAGACAACCAGAGATCTCCCCTATAGGACAATTGTGGCAATAGCCATTTCCATTTCGACAACTTAGCAGACACCTTTTCCAGCAGACCCTCCCAATTTTTCTTCTGAAATTGGTCATTCCCCCTAAAAAAAAACCTAATGTTTTCAATCCATCCTGTCTCCACCGTAACCCACCTGGGAGTTGAGGAAAACCAGTACCTTCCCACCTACCAATAATAAACCCTTCGCTTTTAGACCAATTAACTAGCAGAAGAGGCTTTTTCATATATTCCAATAGTTTGATTTAAAGTTGTAATATCCTCTTGACTTGTAATAAAAACAGTTATATCATCTGTATACGCTGATAAAAATAATTTAAAATTATAATTTATATTAGGAATTACAACTCCTTTACCCTGTTGATGTCCGCCCCCTTTTTGAGCACAAACCATGAAAATGACATACCTGAATGGTTGTATTTACTGGACCCTTTGGAGTATGGCACAGTATGAAAGAAGACACTTTGGGCTTTATTTCCCAAGTTTCAGAATTAATATATGTTGTTATTTTTTTAAGTTAGAGAAGCTGAAGTTTATAGTAATGGAAATATTTTGTGCTGAACATGTTTTTATAATAACAAAACTATGATAAAAGTGCCAAGACAACCCAGAAATGCAATGGTCTCAAAGCCAAAAGTCTAAAGAAGTTTTGTTTCAAATTTCAAGATGATCTAACAAAAAATGAGGTTCCTGCAAGCTTTTTTCTCTGTAAAATTGCTGGAAGCATACAGGGTAAATTTAAGGCTCTGCCTCTCAAAGACAACACAAACTCTAATGGCACTGCTTGGCTATTATGAATGAAACTACGCCACAATTTTAAAATAGTCTTTGGAGACAGCTTCCTTTTGTTTATGAGACTCTAATATATAAGATAATATACAGTTTTACAACATGAATGCTACTCCGATTGCATAGTTTGTTGAAGAACGACGATGAATGGTAATTCTTTCAGGCGAGATCTCATGTAAACAATGGAGAATATATCAATATTTCTCAGATTTATCACTTTTATGGACAAAAAGTGCTATTGGATGTTTTTCAATGAACCCATGTCATGGACAATTGACCCAAGTGTGGTGAACTGGATTCATCTGGTGATCACGATTTCGTAATAAAGGTATGAAGTCCTGTTTTGATATTGCATGTTTTCATTTGTACTCCTGATACATATAAACAAGTTGCTGTTTCTGGAGCATTGCTATCGTGAAACAGAGATCGGATATCAATGTTTAACCCTTAGACATTTGAAAAGATGTATCATTTGTTAACATTAATTACATTTATAGACGGTAAATTATATATTAAATGTAAGCAGAGTGTCGTCACCACCGAGTGCGGGCAATTGCACATCAACAGGTTAAGATTCCTCCTCAATCTGCACAACAACGGTTCAATAACCATACTTACCTAATGCCTCTCGACACAGGTATTGGTTCACTTAATCCACCACCTGCTTTGACCATAACAGAAACATTACAATACAATGACTGAATGTAGGATATAAATCTGTCACCAAACCCAAAATACTTTAACACATTAAAAAGATATTCATGATCAACTCGATCACAGGCTTTTTCTTGATCTAGTGACAAATGATAAACTTGTTTAATGTTGATTATATCCTGTAATAAAAAAAGATTGTCCATAATACATCTTTCAGGTATAAAATATGTTTGATCATTGTGAACCAAAACGTCTAAACAGTTTTTAAGTCTATTTGATAAACATTTGGGAAAAAATGTATGATCAGAACATAGCAAAGATACTGGTCTCCAGTTTTTAAGAAGTCCCAAGTCGCCTTTCTTTGGAAGCAGAGACAAGACTGCTCAACGACAACTTATGGGAAGAGTTTAGCTTCTAATGCAGTCTAGCAAAACTTTATAAAAATATTGTCCTATTACATCCCAAAATTGTTGATAAAAGTCTACAGGTAATCCATAAATTCCCAGAGAATGGCCAATATGTAACTAACGCAATGCTTCTGTAAGTTCTTTAAAAGTCTAAGTTGAGTCGCAAGTCTTTTTTGATTCTATTGAGTCGAGTCGCGAGTCATCAAATTAGTGACTCGAGTCTGAGTCAAGTCCAAGTCACGCAACTCGAGTCCACACCTCTGCTTATGACCAACATCCCCACATTCGAAGCGTTTCATGCTTCCAGTATTAGCATAAATCACATATGCCTTTCCTTCATGCAACACTCTAAAAAACACGTCTAAATTTGGTTTCTTTCAAAAACATGAACACATGTCTTCTGAAAGACATTACATGTTTTAACAATTAATTTTTACAGCCGAGTGGAAGCATTTTTATCGCGCTAACAAACTTGCCATAACGTGAAAGCCCTCGCTCAATTTCATCATTCGGAACAAATGTAGGCACTTTAGACACTGTTACCTTAGTAGTTGGAGCAACAAGTGGTGAAACAACAACAAATTCTCCACTTACCACAATTCCATTGCTTATCATGTGGTTTACTTGAAACTCTTCATTCACAAAAACCACCACAGCTTTGTTCATACGAAAAGCAGATGAAATATTCCTGTACCCGATCTCCTCTCCAACAGCCATTAAAACATCCTCCATGGTCACACCAGTCACAGGAATACATCTGACATCATGACAAAGGGAACAGGTAGACAACCCCCATGGAGAGGGGGTCCTGATCTGTTGTAGAAATGTTGATACTCATTGATCAGTGATAGTCATTGCAAGGGAATGCCTCTGTGTCTGAGGAATACAGAGAGGGAGGATCTGCTTTTGTTAAGAAACCTTGGGACTGAGAAGTTCCAGCTCTACCTCGTAAGGTTAAGAGAGAGGGGCCGACCGCATCAGGGCCAGGAGAAACTCCACTGGAATCAAATGAAAATGAACCCGTGGCAACCCAAATATCTCTGGTAAGGGACGACTAAATTATTTTCTTTTTCTATAAAAGTGAGTGAACCATAGTGGCTGGGACTGTTTTTCTGTGGTGCGACTACAAGAGGTTCTCGACCAGAGACTGAGACCTACAAACAGGTCAAGAGGTTTTCTAACAGAGACTGAGTTCTCGCAAAATTGTTTAATTAGGTTGACTGGAATACTGAAATTTGCAAATGCGCCGCGCACACTAACGATAACAGTTAAGTCTCAAAAGGAAACGCATGAGCAGATGCGGCAGCGAAGGCCGAGGCAGCGATGGAGACAAAAGAGAGTACGTGTGCTTTGATATCTGACAATAACCTCAACATTTCTTCTTGTTTACAGAGCATGCAAACTTTTTCCACAGGCAAGGAGAAAACCGGTGGAAGGCAGCTTGCAGTAGCTTTAAGGAGAATGTGTAGATGAGCTGTGATGGCATGCCTTGTTTACCCAAACACTTCTTTCCTCATTATGGAAAGTTGATACATGGGTCCAAATGGGTTGAGGCCTTCCCAACCTCGAAACAAGACTCGGCAGCAGTAGCAAAAGCTCTTTTAACCGAGATTGTTCCGAGATGGGGAATTCCAGGAAAATCAGCTCGGACAATGGGACACACTTTGTCAATTAAGCAATAAAGTAGGTGGGTCAGTTTTTGGGAATTGACATGAGAACACACTGCAGTTACCACGCAGCCAGTGGAGGCACTGTTGAGAGGGAGAATCAAAGGATCAAGAACAAATTGGCTAAGTGCTGTGAGGAAACTGGGCTCACAAGGGTTAAAGCACGCCTAATTGTTTTGATGTACACCAGAATGAGAAAAAGAGTCAAAACAAATTTAAGTCCATTTGAAATACTTTTTGGTAGAGCCCCTTTCATGGAATAGAGGGGGGTAGACAGAGGCTGCCATCAACAGATCTGTATGAGAATGACATGTTGAATTACTGCAAAGAAATGTCTTCTCTGTTGTCCAATGTTTGTGTTCAGGTGAAGGTTGCTGAAACCCTCCTGCATAAAATCAGGCCTGGCAATTTCGTTGTGATTCAGGACCTGAGGAGAGAGAGCTGGGAGACGAAAAGGTGGCTGGCACCATTCCAAGTGCTACTAACAACTCACACGCCAGTGAAGGTCGCAGAGAGAGCTATGTGTGGGTTCATGCCAACCATTGCAGGAAAGTTCCGCCCACATCACAGGAGAATCAGCAACAGGAAGAGATTGTTCTGAGTGAATGTCAATAAATGCCGAGATCAAGTCTGAACACCAAGCACCACTATCAGTGGAAGAGCAAGGCCAAGAACAGAGAATAACACGGCCTGTGTGCAGAGTAATCATCGTGAAAAGGAGCAAGATACAAGAAGAAGAGGCAGGCAGCCCTAGTTGTGGAAACAGCATCCGGCTGGGCACCATTAATCAGCAGAACAGATAAGACTCTGAGTGCTTCAAAGACTGAACTCCTTCACACGTTCTGGTCACACAGCTGCAGTACTGATCTAGTAAATGGAAGAAATGGAGACCGTGGCACCCATTCAGAGTGCCAGGAATGTGTGGTCTGGGTAAGAGTATGTGCATAATGACTTTGCTTGCAGTGACAATTTGTATGATAATATGGCACCTTACCAAGGGCCTGAGAGTGTTATCAACAGAAAACCACACCAACTGGACTGAGACAACTGTGACAAACAATACCATCCGACGTGTCAACAGGAAGCGCATTTATGTTCGTGGAGCCAACACGTGGCCTGGAAGGAGAAATCATCATGATTCAGGAAGGAACAAATGTGATTTTCAACTGCAACCCGTTTCAAAAGAACTGTCCGAACTATGAGGGACGCAGCGAAGAGTATGCACCTTTCTATGTCTGCAGAGATCCATGCAAGTGGGGCGACGTAAAAGCATACTACTACAAGAAGGGAAAGTTTTTTTGCCTGGGGTTTTACCAAAACACTATGCAGCAAATGTGGGGTGGTCATTGTTCTTAGGGGTGGGTACAACGGTAACAATTAATAAGATAAATGGGCTAGCATGGACAGTATTAGCAATAGCTAATAGCACAGAAAATGCTTTGACAATGATAAATGATGAAATGAAACAGTTAAGAGATGCGGTCATTCAAAACAGGTTGGTTCTTGATATGTTAACTGCAGAGAAAGGGGGAGTTTGCAAATGTTGGGAATGTCTTGTTGTTTCAATATTCCAGATTACAGTGACAACATCACGAATGTAATTGAACACATGAGAAAAGCCGTACAGGAACCAGAACATGTTGAGAGTACATGGGTTACTTTGTTTATGAATCTCTGGGGAGGATGAGGGTATTGGCTGATTCAAACTGTGTTACCAATTGCGGTGATAGGATTGTTTATATTGTTATGTTTACCATGCATTATAACATGTGTTTTCAGCTCAGTACAGAGACTGGTTAAAGCAGGGGTGTCTTAACAAATGGTAAAAATGACAGCATATCCAGAGGATGATGAAAACAAATATGATGATACGAGTAGCGAGAGCTACTGTTAAATGTGTTAAAATGAGGTATGTCTTCACTTTCTGAGAATGTTTTGATATGTAAAGAGGGTTATAATGTCATCCATGTTACGAGATGACGTACAAGGAGAGGGTTTGAAATGAGGGATTTTATTCTACTTTTATTCTTTGTATTTTTATAGCCTGCTGACATAACCAAAATGTTAAATTGATGTGTTTTTCCTACTTAATCTGTACACTATTTCTTGTTTATACTGAGGTGACTGAGGGTCTGATTTTATGTCAGACGTGCATTAACAGTGTTTACTCATTTAGCCCGGCTTCAGATAAAGTATTTACTTGCTTGCTAATACTTAAGGGACTATCCCCACAAAAAAAAAAACAGCCTAAGCTTTTTTACTTTTTCCAAATGTTATTTCACAAATGTTTAAGAGAGTGATCATTTATGCGAAAATCAGAGATGAAGAGTGTAAGTGTGATGATATGACTTAAAATTTGTCTTATTGTTTATTATTGTGATTGAGTAATCTGAATGATAAAAAGCGGGGAATTGTTGTAGAAATTTTGATACTCATTGATCAGTGATAGTCATTGCAAGGGAATGCCTATGTGTCTGAGGAATACAGAGGGGGAGGATCTGCTTTTGTTAAGAAACCTTGGGATAAAACAGTATAAAATACAAGTCAGCCCTCCCTTTCTCTGTCCCACTCATGGCACAGATTAACTCCTGTGTAATGACCGGATCCTTCTTGCAAGAATAAACATTTTTAAAAGACTATAGGCAGAGTGTCTCTCACGCAGTGATAATGGTTGGTTAATAATTTTTTTGCCACAACAGATCCCAAAAAAAATCTCCACTAACCACACAAAGTGAAAGTTAGTTTTTTTTTTTTTTTTTTTAAATGAAAGTAAAGTATAGTATTTAGACAGAAAAAAACCCAATAATTCACCCTTTCCACGTGGGAACCCTCAGATGCCCAGACCTCTCATCAGAGAGAGAGAGAGAGAGAGAGAGAGAGAGAGAGAGAGAGAGAGAGAGAATTTTTAATCCTCTTTTATTTACAATAAAACCACAGAAGATCATATAAATATTACATTACCAAAAATAAAAACAAAAACAACACCTCAACACCTCTCTCTTCAATTGTTTGGCATAACACACCTTCTCACACAATAACACTCAATACAAAAAATCTGTATTGTTTGTTAACTCATAGTAAGTATACTCTACACTCAGTCGACTTTTTACATGCCCTTTTAACATATGTACTGGATCTAACCCTCCACTAAGAAAAATCTTGTTTTTTCTTGTCAGCCAGATTGCCATTTTAGCCTTGCCAAATATAAAATTCAGTAACACTGTTTTCTGCTTGTTTGATGCACTATATTTTGGTCCAAAAATAACGAAACTATTTGTAAACAAAAAATTAGTTTGTAGCTAAATTCGTTTAACAAAACAAAAAGATCTTTTAACCGTGAACAAAATATGAAACACTGTTTCTGAAACCCCACAAAAAGGACATTGTTCCCCTTGTAAAGGATCTAGATGTGCCTTGTGTCTGTTTGTAGCTATTATCCAGTGTACAATCCACCATTGAAGATCTCCTGTCCTTTTTTCAATTGGCTTCTTATACAAGGACCTCCAACTACCTATTAGAGAAGACCATGGCTCAATAAATGTTGTCCATTTTGTCTCAGGAAGTTCCTTTAGTGCTATTAGATTTTAAAATTTCACACAGGCACAGTATAGAGATTTCTTTGAAATAGTCTTGAAAAAAAAACAAGTTCAGGTGTTTTAAAAGAGAGCAACCTCCCTTCAGTCTCCTGCCAATCTCCAACATCCACACTGATCCTGGGGAACACTAACTCGGCTGTCTCAGCTTGCAAAGGCAAAACAGGAAAGGTCTCTTTGGTTTCATCTAGTAATTTCTGAAGTGTTCGAACAGAGCAAATATCAGTTCTTGCAGCCAGCTGTTCTGCAGTAATCCATTGTTCATTTATCCTGAGATGGCGAATCTTGTGAAGTCCTGCTCTCACCAGGCATGCACGAACATTCTGTGATTTCAGCAACGCACTAGACAGACAAGGGTAGAGATCTGCCATGCTTGAAATACTGAGGTATAAAAAGAAGGGTGTCCACCAGGGTCCACCTCTTTCAAGCTCATTGAAAAAAGATGTCTATCCAGACTCAAACATCCCAATCTGTTCAATAGGTCCTTGACCTCCTTCATGGATTCGTAGATACAGTATTGACTCTCTTAGTCAATGTTGTCTAGACCAGAAAAAAATTTACGATTAGTCTTTGGATACTTCCTGTTAACCACAGTTAACTTGTGCCATAAAGTAGAGGCTACTAGATTGTTTATAACCAGTACTCTTCCCCTATAGGACAGTTAAGGCAGCAACCATTCCCATTTAGAAAACCTGGCATATACTTTATCCTTTACGCTCTCCCAATTTTTTCAGAGCCCAAATATATTCCTAAAAATTTAAAACCAGACTTTTCCCACTTGACATTTCCTGGAATGGTTGGTAAAACCATTGTTGTTTTATTGTTACACCACAATGCTTCGGTTTTTACCCCAATTGAGTTTTGCAGAAGATACTCTCTCATATAACTGAAGACTATATTCAATTACTTCAATATCTTTTTGATTTTTAACCACCACAGTGATGTCATCTGCATACGCAGTCAATTTCACTGAATGATGAGAGATTTCACCAACAAATAAACCAGACCATTTGTTTCTTAATAAGCACAATAATGGTTCCACAGTTAAAGCATACAGTTGACCCTACAGTGGACACACTTGCCTAATACCCCTCTGTACTTTTATTGGCTGACTTAAGCCTCCACCTATTTTTACCATACAAGAAGCATTTGTATACAATAATTTAATCCAAGAAATAAAAACATCTCCAAACACAAGAGCATATAGTGTTTTAAAAAGAAAACCATGATCCACTCTATCAAAGACCTTCTCCTGGTCTAAGGATAAAAGGCCCACATTTAAATAATTTAAATAATCCAACATATCTCTTATCAGAAAAAAATGTATGTGTATGATATCAGACAAAACAGATTTCAGCCTATTTGCTAATACTTTAGCTATTAACTTATAATCAGCTGTCAGCTGAACAGCTACAGGCCTCCAGTTCTTTAGAAGACTCAAATCTCCTTTCTTAGGTAAGAGTGCCAGCACTGCTCGTTGACAACTTTTGGGAAGTAATTTATCGTGAATACATTTTTGAAACACCTCATAAAAGTATCTTCCAATAGTCCCCCATAAAGCCGTGTAGAAATCCACTGGCAAACCGTATATTCCTGGTGCCCGCCCAGGCTTCATCCGTGTAACAGCTTCAGTTAACTCCTTAAAAGAAAAGGTACAGTCCAGGTTTTGACTCTGCTTTTTAGTGATGCAAGGAAGCTGTTGCAATAATTGTGAGGTGTCATCATTATCGGTGTCTTCTCTTTTATATAGTTCTGAAAAAAAGTCTACTGCGATTTTACGAATTGGTCTCAAATCTGAAGTTTTTGATCCATCAGATGTCGTCAGACAGTACTTTGCACTTTGTTGCTTTGAAACCTTTTCTAAGTTAAAAAAATAAGCATTGGGCGCATCCATATCATTTACAGACATAAAACGAGATCTTATAAGTGCACCCTTTGCCAGAACCTGCAATAAAGCTTCAAAATCCTGTTTTTTTTTCAGACAAATTTCTAGATATAGAAGCTCCAGAATGCTGATGTAATTTGACATAATCTGAAAGATCTCTTGTGCAATGTCAAATATTTTTTGTTTGATCTTTATAGTAGAAAATTAAGTGTACTGCTGACAAAAGATTTTTATTTGTGTTTTCCTATTTCCCAACACTGAATTAAATTGTCAAAATCATCTTTTTGAGAAACTCAGATACTCACTGTAATAAAATGATGATCTGATATACAGCATGGAAATATGACTTTAGAGTCAATGACTCTATTATTCACTGTGGGCTTAATATAAAACCTATCAAGTCTTGCAGCACTAATCCTCCCCTGTGAAACTTTTTTCCAAGTGTATTGTTTGATATCACTATTTCTATCTCTACACACATCTTTAAATCATGCTGAATAAAAATGCTTTTCAAGAGAGAAGATGATGAAAAGTCTGAATCCTCACTGTTTCTTTCCAGATTAAAATCAAGAGTACAGTTCCAATCACCACCGACAATTAAGAAATCATCAGAAGTAGAGCTTTTTTTAAGAAATTCTATCTCCTCTATTCGGAGCATAGATATTTATAAATACAAAAGCTTGATTATTAATTTCAGCTTTTATAATCAGAAGATTACCTTTTTCTAATTCCATTTGAGATAAAATGTTTACATTAATTTGGGATGAAAATAAAATAGCTACCCCTGCACTTAAGTTTGTACCATGGCTTAAAACACAACCACCCTTCCACCACAACCCCCACTGTGATTCATTGTTTATTTCGCTATGAGTCTCTTGCAGAAACACTACAGGATTGTCTTCAAGCTTACGATACTCCATCAATAAACCTTGTTTTCCCACATCCCTCATCCCATTAACGTTTAAAGACCCTACTCTTAAAAACTGCATCTTAGGAGAGAGGGAAATGAGAAAGGAAAACAAAAAACAAAACAAGCAAACAAATAGACACATAAACATAGAACCCACACCCATGAGGATCTATTTTTTTCATTTTGACAATTTTACAAGTTCTTGTTCATTCTGAGCCTTGCGTGCAGATGTCAGCAATTTTTTCAAATGAAACCATTTTTGCTTCGAAATCACATCAAAGCTAACAGTCTTTTTGAGCAATCAACACCGACTTTACAAATTTGTTAGCATCAGGAAAGTATTTAAGAACATCAACCTTTTTCCCTTTGGTTTGATCCAAAAACTCATTTATTTCTTCAACAGAATTAACATCTTCCATAGATTGACTGCAATCATATTCAGAAAAATGTCAACAACTGTCACAATCTTCCATCGGTTCTCCAACACTTTCTTCTTTCTCAAACAATAAATCAGACTGCAAACCACTGACATTAACTAACTCACCATTTGTACCATCTTCATTCTCATTAACAGAAGCAGCATCTTTCCTGCACAGTTAGGCCTATTTCAGATTCACCATCTCGCTTAGATTAATTGCACTCACCTGTAATTACTGGCGTAACAACATGAGAGGTCTCAGCAGGGAGAGAAATGTCACTTTTTGTTGATCCTTCTCTCATCTCTTCACCTTGAACGTTCCGTTGAAACTTTAGCTTTTGGGAGGGTGGAGACATCAATTCTGTAACTGCAGATCTCTTTTCAGGTTCAGAATGTTCCCTAATTTCGCTTTAATATAAGTGCTCCTCATTAGTGCCATTATTCTCTGCGTTTGCACCTTCTGTCTGTTTCTTGTGCAGGCAGAAAATGTTTTTATGGCCTAAATCTCTGCACTCAAAGCAACGCATGCTATCTGTAGTTGCAAGAATCATGTGCGAACTGTCTCCATGTTGTATCCGAAAACAAACTTCCAAAAACTTTGAGGGTGCATTTAAAAACAAACACTTGTCTTCGAAAAGACAACACGTTTCAATGCAGCGTTTTTGCAGCCAAGCGGAACTACTTTAATACTACTAGCAAATTTGAAAAAAAAGTTGTTTCATGATTTCATCATTAGTGATGAAGGGAGGCACATTTGATATCGTCACTCTAGTAGCAGGTGCTCGCAAAGGCGTTACTGACACAAAAGTGTCTGATATTACTAGCCCATTCTCAACAACAGTGTTCACTAGTTTTTCTTCTTTCAGAAAAACGACAACAGCTTTATTCATTCTTGAAGCCGACACGATTTTTTCTCAACATACAATGTCCCCCATGGCCAAGAGAACATCCTCAACAGTAAATTCCTGATTGGAAAAACGCTTACAACCATTTTTGATTGAGAAACATGACGTGCCCTCACCTGAGGGACATGCCATGGCTTCTTCCCCTAAAAAGAAAACGGATTTGTAACGCTCAGAATCAGCTATTGAAAATTGTCAACAACAAAAAATAAGCAACATATACAAAAAAGGAGAAAATAGAACAGAAAACAACCAGTGTATACCAAACGCTCTCACAGCCACGCTCCACTCGCCCGCCACTCACTCGCATGTGTTCAGAGAGAGAGAGAGAGAGAGAGAGAGAATTAACAAATTAATATATTGTTGGGAGATCTCTAACTACCTATGAGGAATTAATATATATTATCCTAATATGAAAACAATGTGCTTTATTCAAGCTTTCATTTGAAAAACACTGCTAGTAGTCTGTCCCAATATGGAGTGGTATGACCTGTGGTGTGGAGGTTCACACTAACAACAAGATACTTTACATGATGTGTGACACATTTAACCTATAAATCCTACCACTTTATTACTGATTCAGTTTACCATAAACACTAAATTAACACTAACCATGCTGTCAAATACAAAAGGTACATGGTGCAAATTCACTATTCTAAACATCAATGAAAGAAATGGAAGTGCAACGTAGTGCAGCGTAGTTCTAGCGGGAAGACTAGCAGCTGTACATCATCACTTCATTAGCTGGGTAATTCCTAGCCAATCGCATGTAAGCCATTGCTTCATAAGTCTGCTCACAATCTATCACATTGCTGTTTCAGTGCGCTAAAACGCAGGCAACTAGATGCGCTTCAACGTCTCCAGGCCACATGTAACCAGTGCACAGCACTTCTCCGGAAGCCCGCCTTCCCTTTCCAACGACGTCGTCATTTCATCTCAACTTCTGCCAACATCAAACCCATGGGGAGTAAACAACCAGCAAACATATCTCATTCACTCAGGAGATCTCTCCCAATCATTGCACGACCCGGCGTGGAAGGAGCGCGCAACCCGCGAATCCTGCAAAATCATCGGCTTAGGCAGCAGCCGGCTTCCATCAGAAATAAGCTAAGTCATTTTCATATCCATCAAAAGCATTCAGATCTAGTCATGGGTCTAGATCTCCGCCATCCCACCACCACCAGCTGAGCCCTGTCCCGCGCGGGGGTAGGCTCCTCGCCCCTGCCTCCTATCTCCGGGCACAACTCCCTCGGACCGCCGGACGGGGCCTACGCCAAAGAGAGAGACATTACCTTCTGTTTTACATTTATCAAATAAATGGCATCTTAAACCTCACTCAAGCCTGCGTGTTTTCCCGATAGAACTATGGCTATTAAGTAATACCGATTCAATTTCACTGAATATAAATGTTTTCAACTTAACATCTTTAGGTCTGTATGAATTGTAAAACTGACACAAATGTTTAGAATGAAAAAAATCTAAATATCTGTACGAGTGACAACATTACATTGGAGACAACACTGAGGTTGAATTATGAGTTGAGTGAATCACTTTTGTCTTTATCTGACAATTATGTGACAATTTAAAGCACAGTTTGGCATAAGATCTAAGACCTTTATCTGACCTATTCGAAGCACCATTATAAGTATACTTGCCGTTCTCTGGGTGGACGAACTCTTTATCCGAGTCATTGCCCTTAAATTTTGAAAAAATTAAAAGAGATTTTTGAAAAGCAATAGAGAAATAATATGTGTCTGAGAGAGTACACAGAGAACAGCTAAGAAAACATTATGACTTACAATGTCAGGATGTTGTGGACTCCCTATGTTTGTGGCATCTTCAGAACTGGTGTGATGATCAGGAGTGGATGACAGCCTTCATAATCTTTGCTTGCTTTGCCTGGACAAAAATGTTTATAAGGTAAAAATAAGAAAATGGTTAGAAATATAATACAAATTTGAAATTGTATTTGTACAAGAGACAACATATTTTAATAAAAAATAGTTAAATACGACACCAGTTGATGCTTGCATTAATGATAATAAACTGTGCTCAACTTTTTTAAAACATTAAGTGGGACTTAACATCTAGTCTGGTCACGATTAGGCAATAACTAACAAGCATAAAAGAGGATGCTAGATTCACAAAGGGAATGAATTCTGTCCAATCCTTTTCAACTCAAGCCCTGTTTATAAAGCACTCTACAACAAAATGTAGCTAAAGGTGAATTTTCCAACGATTCACATGATTGCCTCGATCTCCTGAAAACGTCTCGGTTACTAACGTAACCTCCGTTCCCTGATGGATCGCCGTGGTAGATCCTACCCGAGGGGGGAAGAGTTACTACAGACACGGCGACCAAGGAAAGAGGGCCCTCGGCCCAAGGAAGGCGCGGTTTACTAGCGGGGAAACCATTTTGAGGAAAATACGTCACACGGGGTTGCGTAGGGAGACAACCAGCACATGTGGAGCACTTACCCCAGTACGGGGGCCTAGGTGATGCCCATACTGGGGCGACGTGCTGGGCATGGTATTCCATAGTGATGGCATCGATGACCCAGTGGGCGATCCACTGTTTGGAGACAGCGCTTCCCTTCCGCTGTCCACCGTATCAGACAAAGAGCTGCTCGGAGCTAATAAAAAGCTCTGTGTGTGATCCAAGTAGACGCGAAGAGTGCGCACCGGACACAGCAACGCCAAGGCTGGGTCTGCCTCCTCCTGGGGCAGCGCTTTTAGGTTCACCACCTGATCCCTAAAAGGGGTCGTGGGAACCTTGGGCATGTAGCCTGGTCGGGGTCTCAGGATGACGTGAGAGTACGCCAGACCGAACTCTAGGCACAGTTCACTGACAGAGAACGCCTGCAGGTCCCCTACCCTCTTGATGGAGATGAGCGCTGTCAGGAGGGCGGTCTTCAGAGAGAGAGAGCGCCTTTGGCTATGCTGACTCAAGGGGCTCAAAGGGAACTCCCCGAAGACCCCGCAGGACCACGGAGAGGTCCCACGAGAAAACAGAATTTGCCAGGGGGGGCTGTCGCGAGTAGCATAATGTCCGAGATCCGAATCCGGGATGGCCGATAAGGGGCCACTAAGAGGATCTGCTCCTCGTCCTCCCTGACCTTGCAAAACGTCTGTGCAAGTAGGCTCACTGGGGGGAATGCATATTTG
Organism: Xyrauchen texanus; assembly: GCF_025860055.1. Classification (NCBI taxonomy): domain Eukaryota; kingdom Metazoa; phylum Chordata; class Actinopteri; order Cypriniformes; family Catostomidae; genus Xyrauchen; species Xyrauchen texanus. The sequence continues at coordinate 35,334,952 of NC_068297.1, read as the reverse complement.
CGCAGCCCTAGGGGCCAGCTGTGTGCCAGGGCATCTGTGCCGAGGGGAGCCTCGGTCAGAGAACACCAAAGTGGGCAGTGGGAGGATTCTGGGGAAGCGAAAAGGTCTACCTGTGTTTGGCCAAATCAACTCCAGATCAATTGGACCACCTGAGGGTGGAATCACCCAGGCAGAGCCCGGGGTGCTGAGTCTAGAGACATCGAATCACTTACCTGGCTCCTTGTGACCGCTCCCGGAACAGCCTGGGATGGGGGAGGATGATTTTTGTCCTCATAGCCCATGGAGACCATCAGCTCGGGGGCGAGTTTGTGCCACGGCTGGGCGCGTGGAAGCAGGTGGTCCAGTTCCGGGGCGCCGTACCTGCCAAGGAGAACCGGTGGCCGCCAGTCATGATAACGACCGCCGGGGAGACCGGAAAATAGACCCCAGGGGCTGAGGAAACTGCTATTTTTCTGAAAATTTGGGTACCGCAGCATGTAGGGAATTCGGCGAAACAAAATGTACAAGAAAACAAGGATTCTCCACCTGACCCTCCGGCAGGGGAGGGAGTGGTCTGCTTACCAGCTCCCGTAGTGCAGTTTTCTGAGTCCCGGGGCTGCCTGTCTCAGGGGCGCTTTGAAGCCTTCTTGGGGTTCTTGGCGGCTGGCCGTGAGGCGGGTGGCGTCGCGGTCCTTCGGGTAGCTCCACGCCGGGGCCGGCCCCAAGGGCGTGCTGTGGCAGAGCTAGTGGCGGTGTTGGCACCGCAGAGGGACACCCTGGGCGACGAACAGACGGAGTGCAGGATCTGTGGCTCCGCCTGAGCAGGATGTGTTGTATGACCTCCGTCTGCTTCCTCACCGTTGAGAACTTCAGGGCGAGGTCTCCAATGGTGTTGACAAACAGCCTAACCTGGGAGATGGGGGGGTCAAGGAAATGTACCTTGTTAGCCTCTCGTGACTCAACCAGGTTGAGCCAGATGTTCCACTCCAGCCCGACACTTGCGGCTGCCCGGGCAAGCATGGCCGTCAGATCCTTGCCGGTCTGCGACTGAGCTGCCGCAACCGAGGGTGGGAGTCCAGCCGAGTCCTCAGCGTCAGACATGACGAACCCGCTCTCCGATGCCGTAGGACGAAGGGGTCTGCTGTAGGACGAATCGGCAATACGGATCATACGAGCATATGAGCATGACGGGGAATGGGAGATCCGTGGGGGAATACCCAGCGGAGAGGCTCCCATTTAAGCCCCCAGTGCTAGCCAACCCTGCCTCATACCCGTAGGTAGAAGGACCGAGTCAGGGAGCTGCTGGGGTGGCTCGCACTCTTACGAAGGCAATCCGCGACGTAGCCATGTTTATATTCTCGCAGTGAGGACATGAACCAGCCATGAACAATGACTCCACATGGGTGGCACCCAGACACGAGAGGCAGCGATCATGGCCATCGGACGGTATTGACCGCAACCAGGAAATACACACAAACAGAAAGGCATCATGAAAAAGATGCTTTCCGTTTGCGCCACTCTTTTAGAGAAATTAAATTCTTTTAATGTGTATATATACGTAGTATAAATATATATATATATATATAATATATACAGTGGGTACGGAAAGTATTCAGACCCCCTTAAATTTTTCACTCTTTGTTATATTGCAGCCATTTGCTAAAATCATTTAAGTTAATTTTTTTCCTCATTATTGTACACACAGCACCCCATATTGACAGAAAAACACAGAATTGTTGACATTTTTGCACATTTATTAAAAAAGAAAAACTGAAATATCACATGGTCTAAGTATTCAGACCCTTTGCTGTGACACTCATATATTTAACTCAGGTGCTGTCCATTTCTTCTGATCATCCTTGAGATGGTTCCACACCTTCAATTGAGTCCAGCTGTGTTTGATTGTACTGATTGGACTTGATTAGGAAAGCCACACACCTGTCTATATAAGACCTTACAGCTCACAGTGCATGTCAGAGCAAATGAGCATCATGAGGTCAAAGGAACTGCCTGAAGAGCTCAGAGACAGAATTGTGGCAAGGCACAGATCTGGCCAAGGTTACAAAAAATGTCTGCTGACCTTAAGGTTCATAAGAGCACAGTGGCCTCCATAATCCTTAAATGGAAGACGTTTGGGACGACCAGAACCCTTCCTAGAGCTGGCCGTCCGGCCAAACTGAGCTATCGGGGGAGAGGAGCCTTGGTGAGAGAGGTAAAGAAGAACCCAAAGATCACTGTGGCTGAGCTCCAGAGATGCAGTCGGGAGATGGGCGAAAGTTGTAGTAAGTCAACCATCACTGCAGCCATCCACCAGTCGGGGCTTTATGGCAGAGTGGCAGACACATGAAAGCCCACATGGAGTTTGCTAAAAAACACCTGAAGGACTCCAAGATGGTGATAAATAAGATTCTCTGGTCTGATGAGACCAAGATAGAACTTTTTGGCCTTAATTCTAAGCGGTATGTGTGGAGAAAACCAGGCACTGCTCATCACCTGTCCAATACAGTCTCAACAGTGAAGCATGGTGGTGGCAGCATCATGCTGTGGGGGTGTTTTTCAGCTGCAGGGACAGGACGACTGGTTGCAATCGAGGGAAAGATGAATGCGGCCAAGTACAGGGATATCCTGGACAAAAACCTTCTCCAGAGTGCTCTGGACCTCAGACTGGGCCGAAGGTTCACCTTCCAGCAAGACAATGACCCTAAGCACACCGCTAAAATAACGAAGGAGTGGCTTCACAACAACTCCGTGACTGTTCTTGAATGGCCCAGCCAGAGCCCTGACTTAAACCCAATTGAGCATCTCTGGAGAGACCTGAAAATGGCTGTCCACCAACGTTTACCATCCAACCTGACAGAACTGGAGAGGATCTGCAAGGAGGAATGGCAGAGGATACCCAAATCCAGATGTGAAAAACTTGTTGCATCTTTCCCAAAAAGACTCATGGCTGTATTAGATCAAAAGGGTGCTTCTACTAAATACTGAACAAAGGGTCTGAATACTTAGGACCATGTGATATTTCAGTTTTTCTTTTTTAATAAATGTGCAAAAATGTCAACAATTCTGTGTTTTTCTGTCAACATGGGGTGCTGTGTGTACAATAATGAGGAAAAATAATGAACTTAAATGATTTTAGCAAATGGCTGCAATATAACAAAGAGTGATAAATGTAAGGGGGTCTGAATACTTTCCGTACCCACTGTATATATATATATATATATATATATAGTGAAGTTTTTCTGCTGCTGATTTCCATTGGCCTTTTCTCAAGATATACACTCACCTAAAGGATTATTAGGAACACCTGTTCAATTTCTCATTAATGCAATTATCTAATCAACCAATCACATGGCAGTTGCTTCAATGCATTTAGGGGTGTGGTCCTGGTCAAGACAATCTCCTGAACTCCAAACTGAATGTCAGAATGGGAAAGAAAAGTGATTTAAGCAATTTTGAGCGTGGCATGGTTGTTGGTGCCAGGCGGGCGGTCTGAGTATTTCACAATCTGCTCAGTTACTGGGATTTTCACGCACAACCATTTCTAGGGTATACAAAGAATGGTGTGAAAAGGGAAAAACATCCAGTATGTGGCAGTCCTGTGGGCGAAAATGCCTTGTTGATGCTAGAGGTCAGAGGAGAATGGGCCGACTGATTCAAGCTGATAGAAGAGCAACTTTGCCTGAAATAACCACTCGTTACAACCGAGGTTTGCAGCAAAGCATTTGTGAAGCCACAGCACGCACAACCTTGAGGCGGATGGGCTACAACAGCAGAAGACCCCACCGGGTACCACTCATCTCCACTACAAATAGGAAAAAGAGGCTACAATTTGCAAGAGCTCACCAAAATTGGACAGTTGAAGACTGGAAAAGTGTTGCCTGGTCTGATGAGTCTCGATTTCTGTTGAGACATTCAGATGGTAGAGTCAGAATTTGGCGTGAACAGAATGAGAACATGAATCCATCATGCCTTGTTACCACTGTGCATGCTAGTGGTGGTGGTGTAATGGTGTGGGGGATGTTTTCTTGGCACACTTTAGGCCCCTTTGTGCCAATTGGGCATCGTTTAAATGCCATGGCCTACCTGAGCATTGTTTCTGACCATGTCCATCCCTTTATGGCCACCATGTACCCATCCTCTGATGGCTACTTCCAGCAGGATAATACACCATGTCACAAAGCTCAAATCATTTCAAATTGGTTTCTTGAACATGACAATGAGTTCACTGTACTAAAATGGCCCCCACAGTCACCAGATCTCAACCCAATAGAGCATCTTTGGGATGTGGTGGAACGGGAGCTTCGTGCCCTGGATGTGCATCTCACAAATCTCCATCAACTGCAAGATGCTATCCTATCAATATGGGCCAACATTTCTAAAGAATGCTTTCAGCACCTTGTTGAATCAATGCCACGTAGAATTAAGGCGGTTCTGAAGGCGAAAGTGGGTCAAACACAGTATTAGTATGGTGTTCCTAATAATCCTTTAGGTGAGTGTATATAGTCAAGTTTTTCTGCTGCTGATTTCCATTGGCCTTTTCTCAAGATCACACAACGACACAACGTTGAGTGAGTGACAGATAGGGAACATGTACTTCCTGCATGACCGGATGTTTAATCATCCACCCTGGAGGAGGGGGACCATTGGTACATTGATGGGTCCTGTTCCAAGCCAAATTATTCCGTATACTGGTGTGGTTATGCTGTAATGGAACTTCTGAACCGAATTATTGAAGCTTATTCGTTCCATATAAATATGCACAAACTGCTGAGTTGTTTGCGTTGATCAGAGCATGCCAGTTGACTAAAGTAAAATCAATCAATATATACACAGACTCCAAGTGTGCTGATGAAGTAGCAAAGTGGGCTGCGAAGGAAGTTGTGGTAAGCCCAGATCTGAATCAAGCTGAAGAGACAGTTTCCATGATGCAATCAACTCTGGTAAGAGACATTGACATAAAACTGTTGCAGGCAAATCCATCTGAATCTGACATTCAACATTGGGCCTCAAATGAAGTGACACCAGACCAGAATAATTTGTTAAGGGATAAACAAGGGTGTCTACCTAAAACCGCAATAGTAATACTCTGTTGACATTATCACGGTGTCTTGCACGTTTCATAAGAATAAGTTATCCAGTCAATAAATCAAACTTATTGCATAAATGGGGAACGAAATGCAGTAAAATTAATCCTGTACTCATGTCTAACATTCACACAGAATAACAGACACAAGTCTACAAAGCACAACTCATTACTACACCCGGAATTGCTGTTCCAATACCTGCAAATAGATTTTACACATATGCCGCCATGCAGGAATAACAAATTATTGCTCGTGATCATGGACCATTTTTCTAAATGGACAGAAGCTTTCCTGTATGTGACGGAAAAATGCTAAAACAGTGCTAAAAATTCTAGTAAAAGTAATAATAATACAGAGTTTCGGCATTCCAACCGTTATTGAGAGTGACAATGGCTCATGTCTAAATTTACGCAACTACTCATGAAGGAATTGAACATAAATTGGTATTTCAACATACCGTATCACCCACAGTCGGCAGGCGTGGTTGAACGGACCAATCAAACATTAAAAGAATGCTTAATCAAAGCCTGCACCAAAACCGGAAGAACATGGGTTGATGTTCTACCGACTGTGTTGACTGAACTCATAATGTCACCATCCTCTGTTGTTAAACTCACTCCATTTGAAATACTAATGGGTAGGCCTTGGATCAAAGGCTGCGCTGGCTCTCTCTCTACAGGTGACACGGATATGGTGATTGCAGGATATGTGGATTCCCTCTGAAGGGTGAGGGTCAAAATCCCTTGGCTCTTCAGATATATCAATACATATATATATCCTTTTATATCAATATCTATCTGTATTCTGTTGCTTAACTTCTTTAATAATGTGATGAATTAACTATATGCATGATCACATAATCAATTCTATTTTCTTATGCATAATTGAAATATACTTTGAATCATATGTGTGTTGAATGTTAATTAGTCTCTTTTAGGAACATTCCAGAGTCTCTCTGTCCTGCACGTCGGCTGAAGGTCTTTTGGGGGATAAGCTTATTTTTGATGCTCTCCCGCCTCTCAGGGGAGGGGGTCAGGGGGAATGCGTTAAACATGTGTTCCAGATGTATTCTGTGTTTGATTGTTACCTTTCCATGACTAATTATATGGTTTAAAGTCCTATGTAATATACCTGAATAGTAGAAGTGTGATTTTCTCTTATTTTTTCTTTAGGGAAGAAATGTATGTTATTTCAACCATCTCCTCTGCCCGAGGAGTGAATATTTTATCTCTCTGTTTTGGTTCAAATGGCCTGATAATGTGTGCTCTGGCTCTCTTGTGCCCAGAGAAGAACTGTCGTTTGTCAGTGTTTTGTGTGTGCGTTTGACCTTCTACCCAGTTTTTGAACCCAGGGATGCACACCAGGCCGACTCGAAGACGCCCCGCGACCATCTGCGAGGTCACTTCAGATGTAAATCTCGGGCTCGGACGACAAGTGCGCTGATTAATGTTGATAGGCCACATAGCTGTCTATATGTTGTGACTGTATGTTCTTTTAGCCAGTCAGGAGTAAAATAATGGAATGTACGTCCTTGCAAATGGTATAATTGATGTAATATTTTGTGTAAGGTACGAGTTGGCTTTCGATCTCCTTGTGAGACTTTGCCGCTGGCTCTACCAATTTCACTGCAGACTATACTTCAGTACATTTTTGACTCTTTTAATTGAACTTCTTGACTCCTGGTTTTCTTTCTCCATATCTGGTCCGGGTCACAACTGTTATACCCCTAACACCTCATTAAGACATTAAATGGCATAAATGGTGATGTCTCTCTTTCTCTCCCTCTGCCTGCAGAAAGCCCTACTCATCCATTTGTTCCTAATCAGCAGGTTCTGGTGAAGTGCCTGAAACCAATGAAGTTAGGTGAACCAAAGTATTTGGGTCCAACTACTATACTGGCGGTGACCAGAATGGGGGTGCTGACTGACCTTCAACCACAGTGGATTCATGCAAGCCACGTGAAGCCTGCACCAGAGGAGGGCCTTACTGATTCAGGGTGAACGCTGAAAGCACTGGAGGAGCTGAACATGCAACGCCAGTGCCCAACTGGGAATCTGTGAATTAGGAGGACCTGAGGAGGGACCCGGAATAGTCAGCATGAAAACATTCCTACTGACGCTCTGCATATGGCAGGCGGTCATGCTTGCCTATGCCCATTCAGTGTTAACACAACAGCAAGGAGTAACAAATGTAATCCCAATTTCTAGAAATAATGTATGGTGGTTTTGGATGAACTACACTGCTGGTAGTAAGCAATGTAAAGTGTCCTCTCGATCACCAGCATTGATTTCTTATGTCATCTCTGTGCCAATGAATACAACAACATGCTTAACTAATCAGGAGGAGCTGATTAAGAGGAGGTCTCCATGTCTGAACTATACAATCAATCTGCCACTAGCCGGAACCAAAAAAACAACTCGGAATTGCACCGACCATGATTTCATAACAGTGTCTCAGAATGAGTTAATGTGCCCTTTTAACTGTTTACTTTACAGGGCCAGTGGACGTGTTAACGAAACTACGATGTATACCTAATACTGAAGTTGGTTGAGAGGGCTACGTGATCCTTTCAGGATCAAAGGGGACAATGTGGAATAATAAAGGCCTCTTTTAAACTTCTTCACTTGTTGGTGTAGCTTGCTGTTTCATCACATAACACAGTTGCAGCTGTTCCCTGTTCTGCAAGAGGTTCCCTGTTCTGCAAGATTGTCTATAGGAATGTATTTCCTGTTTCTGTACTCTCACGTATCACACATAGCTCAAATATATATGTCACCACCATATAGGGTAAATAACTATTTCATTGGTGGATCTAGTGGAATGATGTTTTGCTGGACCATATAATGGTGATCTGCACGATTAAACATGGAAGAAGGATTTGATAGCTCGGGTCTCTGTGTCATTTCTTTCTTCCCTCATCTGAGCCGCATCGAGATGGGGATTGCAGATCAAGAATAATAAATAAATACATTGTATGACAAAATGATCTAACATTGTCTCTTTGATCTTGGTTTGCTTTGCCTGAAGAAAATGTAAGGTAAAGAAATGATGAAAAATTAATAACATCCTCACAATGTCACATTCACTTCGACATACTGGAGCTTTATGAAATCCAAGATAATTTTATACTAGAGAAAGCAATATTAAAATATAGACAATCTTGCGTTGGGATCACACCTGCCTGACAACATGTTGATGTTCTGACCCATAATAACTCAGTAGTCATTAACACATAATTACATGAGCATTTAGTAGAGACAAAGAATGTTAAGTCAAAAACATTCAAAGTCAAAGCCAACAAGAAAGTAGCTGGACGTTTAGCTAGATACCTCTTTTTGAGCTAGCATATAAGCAAGTAGGCTGTACATATAAACTTAAAACCGGTTAAACGCACATAACAATCCGACTGTCACATAAAAACATGACTTTTTCTAAACTTATCTTTATCCACTCACCAGCCTGGCTTTTTTAGCCTCCATCAGGTTGGTCTCCAACATTTTTTTTTCATGTGCACAGCCACCCCTGCTTTCTTCCTTGGTCCATATATCTTTACCCAAAATGTATAAATTCTTCTTTGTGACGAGGTCTTTGAACGAATTTGAAGGAAAGAAGTTTAGCCTACACCTGTTACCAATAAAACAACACAATAAAGCAATTAAGTTGCTGAAAGGGTACACGGGAAATAACTGTTATGATGCATTCACATACAACACGAATCGAGAGTTTACATACAAAATTAATGCAAAGATGCGAATAGACACGAATTCGCGCCGGGGCGGCACAAATGAAGCCAATGACGCGTCACGAACACGCAAAATCGCTTGGCGTATTGTCGCAAAAGCCTATCAGCATTGAGATTGTCCGGATGTCATTTATTTAAGTCTGCATATACAGCATCGCAATGCAATCTTCCTATACATGTTATTAGTTATTTATTTGGACTCTCATTTTTCCCCTCTGCTTATTCTAAGTGTGAGCATGTTATGTTATTCTTTATTGCAGCAGCACCTCAATAGAAACAAATTTTAGAAACTGAGGTAAGATAGCAATAGACATTTTCAAACATATGTTTTGCAGGCTTTAAAATGTTTATTTTTAATATATAATTATGCTTTGTAAATTTTGTTTACATTGAACCTTCATTGTGGTTATTTTCTTAGGCTAAATTAATATTAGCTATATTGCTAATGTTAGCTTAGGAAAATAACAACAATGAATAACAGTATAACTCACCAAGTTAGCTTTTTTGGTCAAGTTGACTATCGACTTGCAGATCAACACCGGTGATACAACTGATGAATATAGTGTGGGCTTGCATTAATTCTCTGTGTAAGATTTTTACATTTTGAAGTGCAGGTCAGTTAGATAATTTTGTCATCCAATGTATTTAATTTATTTTGTTGATCTGCAATCCCCGTCTCGATATGGCTCAGCTGAGGGAAGAAAGAAATTACACAGACACCCAATGGTATCAAATCCTTCTTCAAAGTTTATTGTTCAGTATTCTGTTATATGATCCAGAAAAACCACATTCCACTGGACCCCCACCAATGAAATAGTTCTTTACCTTATATGGGGGTGACATACATGTTTGAACTACGTGTGAAACGTGAGAGTAGAGACAACAAACACATTCCTTTAGAACATCTTTAGAACAGGGAGCAGCTGCAGCTACCCAACAAAAGAGGCCTTCATTATTCCACATTACATCACCAGAGAAGTTGTTGAGAAGCATTAATTATTTCACATTGCCCACTTTCATCCTGAAAGGATCACGTAGCCTTCACAACCAACTTCAGTATTAGGTACACACATATAATGGAGCATGGCGATATTATGCCTGTTTATCATCTCATTCATATTTTGCAATAGTAATTGTAGCAAACATGGGCGAAATAATAACATAAGTAGAATGCATAAGGCAATCGATATAATGGAAGACATCCATGGTGCGAACCACCCAAACACATTGAAAAATGTCCCCATATTCCCTGATGTTGTCAGCTAATTCTTTATTAAACTTATCAATTTCCTTTCATACCTTCATGAATTCACCATCATCATCAATGTGACCCAGGATGTATGTATAGCATTTGTCACCAACCATTTTACATACTCCTCCATTTTTAGCCAAGAGGTAATCCAAACATTTAATACCTCTTGGCTGTCCAACACTGTTTAAATATACTTCAGGGTCACTTGAGGCATCACCTTTTATGTACCTTCGTTTCCGGGTGTTTACCCATTGTTGCGGCAAACCGCCCGTCACCCCGCATTCCCTCATTAGTACCAGGTGAAGCTAATCCGCAATAAGTTGCGCGTGCCCAGGCCGGATAAGGCAACGCACTGTTGCTATTGTTTGTGTGCACTGGGAGCTGACGCTACGGCAGAGAGTAGCGCTGGCTCGAGTATTAGAGCTTGATGTCTGTTTTGAACACTGTGCGGGATCGTGTACTCACCAAAGAACTCTGAAGTGACAGCCGGTAAGCTTGAAGCCCTGCTGGTTGAAAAGCACTGAACTTTGTAATGCTTGCTAATTGCTGTTATCAGCGTGTGAATATAGCATTCAATGAAGCTCTCTAAATCGCGTCATTGTTCTTAAGTAGCATATTTTTAATATATGGTGTTTATTGGTGTAGTGTGTTAAAATATGCCTATTCGTGTATATTTAAATTAATCTACTTAGTTTGCCTGGTTTGATTTGGTAACGGTGTTTGAAATATTTAATAGCTGTCCAAATCATATGGAATAGCCTACTGCTTAAACCCATTTGATAAATAGAAATATTAACTTAAGTGATTTGACTATATAATTGCATATAGTTTGTTTAATTATTAAAATGGCAATTCATTTATAAATATGGTTAAAAGCATAGGTTATTTCATGGCCTTTGTGGTTAGTCTAGTCAATTTAAACCATGCAAATGTGTAAAAGCTCTTAATGCATTTATTTTGTACTTTATAATGTAGGGTAAATTATGGATGTAATTTATTGTTATTGAGCTGTATAATACTTACCATCTTTAATTGAATGTGTAATATTTACCAACCTTTGTGCAATATATTTAGGTTTGGTGGAATGTTCATGGTAAATGGTTCATTAACTTAAAGTACTGATATATTTGTAGTGCTGCGCAAAAATTTTAAAACTAAGTCATGTTAAACCTGCTAACTTATGCACTTTATTGGGTTTCCTTGTGATTAACACTGTATGTATGATTATGTTTTTGAAGGGTTTTTACCTACATGAATTCTATAATAAATGGATGGAAGTAATTCACAAGGCCTAATCATTGAGTGGAATCCAGTTTATAACTTCAAATAGTGAGAACCTATCTCCTTCAAGCGTGGGGAAACGCACAGGCAAAGAAACGCTTGACACCCATACCTTCCCAACAGAAACATCTTCCTGTAACATTACCATAAAACATAAACCATCATACATTATTTCTAGGAATTGGAATTACACTTGTGACTCCTTGCTGTTGTGTTGATACTGAACGGGCATAGGCAAGCATGACCGCCTGCCATATGCAGAGTATCAGTAGGAATGTCTTCATGTTGACTGTTCCGTGTCCCTCCTCAGGTCCTCCTAATTCGCAAATTCCCGGTTGGGCACTGGCACTGCATGTTCAGCTCCTCCAGTGCTTTCACCATTCACCTTGAATCAGTAAGGCCCTCCTCTGGAGCAAGCATCACGCGGCTTGCGTGGATCCACTGTGGTTAAAGGTCAGTTAGCACCCCCGTTCTGGTCACTGCTAGTACAGTAGTTTGGCCCAAATACTTTGTTTCTCCTAACTTCGTTGGTTTCAGACACTTCACCAGAACCTGCTGATTTGGAACAAATGGATGAGTAGGGCTTTCTGCAGGCAGAGGAAGAGTATATAGTACAATATAATGTCATTGTCTTTTACCAGTGTTGATTGTATCATGGAAAAAGTCTCTTCAGCTTGATTTAGGTCTGGGCTTACCATAACTTCCCCTGCAGCCCACTTTGCTAATTCATCAGCATACTTTGAATCTGTGTATATATCTATTGATTTAACTCTAGCCAATTGGCATGCTCTGATCAACGCAAACAACTCAGCAGCTTGTGCAGATTTATATGGGAGTGAATAAGCTTCAATAATTCGATTCGGAAGTTCCATTACAGCATACCCAAACCAGTATACGGAAAAATTTGGCTTGGAACAGGACACATCAACGTACCAATGGTCCCCCTCCTCTAGGGCGGATGATGAAACATCCGGCCTGCATAAAGTACATGTTTTTAGGTGATCGAAGCAATCATGTGTGTCGTTGGAAAATTCACCTTGAGTCAGCAATTTGTGTAATGATAATGTCGGGCCGTGTACAGTGGAAGTTGGTTTAATGGTCAGATTAGCAATAGCCAATAAAATAACTTCATACCCCGATCAATGTTGTGCTGTCATGTGGTAATGTTGTCCATGATTGTTCTTACCTGGTAAAAGGTGTGCACAACTAATGGATGTGAGAGAACAATACGTTCTGCATGTTGTACCATCAACACCGCAGCAGTCACTGCTCGCAAACATGCAGGGAGGCCTCTGGCGACTGTCTCTAAAGTACGCCACTGGTCTATATGTTCCGCAATGGGACTGAGCGAGGATCGCTGCTGCTGTGCCTGCCGTCTCGTGCACGTACAGATGAAAGGGTTCATCATGATTTGGTAGCAATGTCCATTTCAGCAGTCCACTTGATAGGTTCCTCAGCCCTTGAGAGTGTTGCTTCTCTCAGGATTTTGTCAGTTTGGCACCCATGCTTGACAAAAGTTCACTAAACCCAATAAGCTTTGCATTTGAGCCTTTGTTTTAGGGTGTTGGAAGGTAATAATCATCTTCACTCTGTCTGTGTAGAGACGTAATGTTCCTTTCTGTATTTCATGACCCAGATTGATAGTTCAGTTTCACCCATGCATCTTTTACTTTGATGCCTTGAAGCCAGCCTTCGCTAATACATTGCACACAATAGTTGAAGCGGTTGTGCATGACTTGATGTCTGGCCGGAAAGCAGGATGTCGTCAGCATATTTCAATAGACAGGTGGCAGCTTGGTGTCCTTCAAAGTAGCGTGCACTACAGCAGAGAACACAGCAGGCAAGTCTCTAAATTCCTGGGGCATTCTGTTACTATTGGCCTCCATATGTGAATGCGAACAGCGGCTGCGTATCAGCCATGACTGACACTGAAGAATGCAGAACACAAATTAATAATAGTAAAATGAGTGTGGTCTGCTGGAATTTTGTTAATAGTAGTGCACACATCCGGCACCACTGGTGACAATGGCATTACTTTTTTCAACTATTGTGTTAATCGCCATGTATTATTAGCTTTCTTTACTGGATTAATTGGTGTGTTGTATGGTGAGTGAGTAGGTTTTAAAATACCTTGTGAGAGGCATTGCTGTATTATTGGGCCAATGCCTTGTTCTTTTTCTTTGGAAAGCAGATACTGTTTGCAGTATACTGGTAGGTTAGAGCAGAGTTTGGCAACAAAGGTCTTACATCAATAGTTTTTTTCCCAATTTTATGCATCGGATCACAGTAGGCAGAACGGAGAGTCAGGCAAAATCATGCATTTTAAACAAGTTTGTGTTATCTAGAAATGTTACGGTTAAATTTGGTGTCATATGTTAGGGGTATAACAGTTATGACCCGGATCAGATAAGGAGAAAGAAAAACCAGGAGTCAAGAAGTTCAATCAAAGAATCCAAAATTTACTGAAGAATAGTTTGCAGTGAAATTGGTACAGCCAGAGGCAAAGTCTCACGAGGAGATCGAAAGCTAACTCATACCTTACACAAAATTTTACATCAATTATACCATTTGCAAGGACGTATATTCTATTATTTAACTCCTGATTGGCTAACAGAGCATAAAGTCACAACATATAGATAGCTATAGCACATCAACATTAATCAGCGCAATTGTCGTCCTGGCCCGAGATTTACATCTGAATTGACCTCGCAGATGGTCTCGGGCGTCTTCGAGTCTGCCTGCTGTGTCTCCCTGGGTTCAAAACCTGGGTAGAAGGTCAATACGCACACACGAAACACTGACGAACGACAGTCCTTCTCTGGGCATAAGTCAGCCAGAGCACACATTATCAGGCCATTTGAACCAAAACAAGAGAGATACAATTTTCACTCCTCAGGCAGAGGAGAGGGTGAAAAATAACATACATTGCTTCCCTAAAGAAATAATAAGAGAAAATCACACTTCTACTATTCAGGTAGTATTGCATAGGACTTTAAACCATATACTTAATCATAGAAAAGTAACAATCAAACACAGACCATATGTTTAACATTCTCCCTGCCCCCTCTCATCACAGCTAAGCTTATCCCCAAAGGACCTTCAGATTACGGGCAGGACAGAGAGAGAGACTCTCTGGAATGTTCCTTAAAAGACACTAGTTAACATTCCAACACACATATGATTCAAAGTATATTTCAGTTATGCATAAGAAAATAGAATTGATTATGTGATCATGCATATAGTTAATTCATCACTTTATTAAAGAAGTTAAGCAACAAAATATAGATAGGTATTGATATAAAAGGATATATATATGTATTGATATATCTGAAGAGACAAAGGATTTCGACCCTCACCCTTCACATATGACACTTAACAGGAATGCCATTAATTCCCACAGAGTTTAGAGTGCGTCCCGTAATAGAGCCCTAATAGCAATGCGCTGTTAATGAACTTTTAGATGCGACCCTATCGATGATAAAGGTATGCGGTTTTGATCTGGTAATTCTTCGCATATAGCCAGGATCTCTGACAATGTTAATAAAACGATTTTATATCCGTTTGGGCACTTGATAAAATGAAATGCAGATGTTTTATTTTCGCTCGTATCTTTCTTTGAATCTGAATCGAATAAGTCCACGGCTGCAGCGAATGAGTTGCCTAAATTGGACACGGAGACCGCTTTTGATTAGCTTTCTTTCGTTCAGGACCTTTGTCCCAAAATGGTTTTATTTTCTTCCACACCTCGTATGACTCTGTTATGTATTTATAATCCCACTGAGGGTCCTTTCACCCTTTTTACCATAGATTTGGATTTACTCATGAATTGATCTAATTACGTTTTTTCCTTTTTTTTTTCTTTCTCCTTTCTCTGACCACCCAGCCAAACTGATGATATATGGCTCAGTATTATAATCTTATTTATTGCAAAACATCCATTGTTTTGTATTTTCCTTCGATAGAAGACAGCTTATTTCCTGTCCCACAATGTCACCCTTTTAATAATACTACAATAAAATTCATGCAGATCAAATTTCTCTCCGTCTTTTCCTTAGGACAATTCCCGTCCTCTTATTCATACCAGAATAAGGATATCCTTTAAACTACTGCTGCGGTTGTGGGGTTTTCCCTATTTTATAATAGAGCAAAACCTTCCTTCCTATTTTATAATAGGGCAAATTCCTCCCTCTGAAGGGGCCCCCGAGCAGAGTTATTAACGGAATCGAGCCAAATTAAACTAAATTTTTTTCAAACTCTCATCAGACAGGAATACTTGATACTTAAATCAGTCTTACCTGTCTGGAGATATCCCGACGAGCCCCCAAACTGTTTGATAATTTTGTCATCCAATGTATTTAATTTATTTTGTTGATCTGCAGTCCCCGTCTAGACAAGAAACACATTCCTTTAGAACATCTTTTTAGAACAGGGAAGAGCTGCAGCTACCCAACAAAAGAAGTTTAAAAGAGGCCTTCATTATTCCACATTACATCACCAGAGAAGTTGTTGAGAAGCATTCATTACTTCACAAGGTCTGAACTCGTTCCAACTCACGGGCATAATCTCTAAAGTGGTCAATTGGAATTGATGAGAAGCACATGGATTTAGTAGAAGTTAAACAAGGTAAGTTTGCAGCTTGGATTTCAATAATCATCCAACTGAATGTTAGATAAAACCGGGATTGGTTTGCAACAGGAGGAAAAGCTGATGAGGAGACAATTGTCAGCCTGGCTTCACTGAAGAGCTGTTTTAACCGGTAAGAGAATAGACAACAATAACTGAGTAAAATGTTTATACTATCTGTTTTATTTGCAATGAAAATACTTTTGCAACATGCAGTATAACAATAGTCTTATAGAATGACTTTTTCAGATGGTTATAACTTTTAATGTTAATAGAAAATCTGACCCCAAAATGTAAATTCTGTCATCATATACTAAATCTCATGTCCTTCCAAATCCATGTGACTTTCTTTTGCAGATTAGCCGTTTGGAGTGTGATGCCGCACATGTTTCCTTGGCAATGAAGTGGAGCCTGATGTTAGTGCAGCTTTCTGCAATGCAGTTTGAATATGAAGATGTGATTGTTGTATGGTTCTAGGTTTAACATGTCTGCCTCAAGTTCCTTGAATGCGGGACCACCATGTAGTTCCAGAACCTTTGTGGAGACAGAGATGGGCCTTGTGAGTGTGTGCTGTTGAAGAAGTCTGACGGTCTGATAAGTCCACCTCGGGACTTCATGTCAATCAGTGTGTTCATCTTGGGAAGAGCTCTCGACACTGAGTGCTGATAAACAGGTAGTGCACTTAATCTTATTCATAGTTGTTTTAACTGCAAAGCCTGCTATGTACCCCACCACAGCCTCTTTCAACATGGACAAGCTGAGAAGACTTACAGTGATGTTTTTCCTCAGTGTCTTCTGTTTCAGGCTGAACGTCACTTTGCCTGAAATGCCAGCATATCAGAAGATGTTGCCACCTGTGTCACTGTGCTATCCTTTGGAGAGCAGTTGCCACTAGCTCTGACCATTCTTTTTAAAGCTGATTTAAATTGCCTTGCTGTGGGATTGTTGTTATATCCATTAGCAGATTTGTCCACATATATCTTCAAATGTTTATTGTATTGTTCATTTTAATAGTCCATTTTTGTGTGTACTTGGAAGCTACTGTTATTGAACAAATATATCTGTATGATTTCTTTAAGTGTGCATATGTCAATAAACCTATTTCTGATTATGATATAATAGATCAGGGGATTGTTGTAATAATTAAATGCTAACAAGCTGGTATGTACATATTACAGAAATGAATGCAAATGCATGGGTAATTCCATTAAGTAAAGGTAAATTCATGTATGTATGTATATAGGTATATATAATTATAAATAGCTATCTTTAAATATTAAAAATTATATATATATATATATATATATATATATATATATATATATATATATATATATATATATAGATATAGATATAGATATATATAAATAAAAAATATTCAGATAATTAAAATGCATTACATTCTTGTGGCAGAAGAGTTGATCATTGATAAGACAATACAAAAAGCTGCTTTAGAATACAATGTATTTTTTACTACCATATTATTGAACATAAGTCAATCATTGGCATACAGTTCACAGCAATCCATTTCACAAGTGAATTTGTCAATCAGTTCGAGATTTATAATGAGGGCTTGTTTATGGACTCGTCAATTTACACCTGCATCAGACATTGTTTTTTTATTTTTTATTAATGCTTACAAAACTTTTACATCTAGAGCCAAGAGGTATATTAAAACAAACAACAAAAAGGAAAATAAATAAATAAACAGTTTAATAAAAATATCAAATTGTTTAAATATTTCAATACACTTTACAGCTTTCTTGTTACTAAAATTGGAAATTGTTCTTAGACGGGCGAATATTTCATCAAAATGTTGGGGGGGACAATAAACATAACAATTCTCAAGAGCAATTTTTGAAGGGGACACCAAGGGGTTTTTTGTTGTTGCCCCATTTGCATTTGTATTATTTTATTTCTTAAACAATTATTTTAAGAATATATCATATTATTTACAATACACATATTTTAATGATATTTTAGGGGGGACAAAACCCTGCCCTCTGGAGTAAACAGGTGGTACTAAAAGCTTGCATTTCTCAGGACTCTTCCTTATTATGGTCTGGGGAAGTGCGATTATTTGCATAAATTTTTTTAACACATTATTTTTTGTAAAATGAATCGCACTGAATTAAAGTGTTAAATCCTCATCCCTAATAAATATATATATATATAGGTCCTTCCTCAGGGGAATTCGCCAGGGAGGGGCTGTCGTGAGAAGGTCCGAGAACCAAGTCCGAGTGGGCCAGTACGGAGCCATTAGGGTGACTTGCTCCTCGTCCTCCCTGACCTTGCACAGCACCTGTGCAAGAAGGCTCACTGGGGGAAATGCGTACTTGCGCAGCCCCGCGGGTATAGTATATTTTTCAATATTCTAGTATGTTTCTTATATATCAAAATACTTATATGAGTTTCCTGGCCTTTGTGTGACCCAGGAGAGAGCATATGAGGTTACTAAAATTGTTGTTGCTGCAGAGGCCACAAAGAGCACCCAGCTGTAACAAAATAATGAGACTAAGGACCTTGAAGATAGACTAAAGCCAAGTTTCTACCAGTAAAAAGATATCAAAAGGCTCTGTGAGATAATGGTGGCAAATAGTATCCATTGGTTACAAAAATAACAAAGGGGCACAGAAATGAGGTAATGCCAGATAACAAACTGTATAGAAGAGGAGGTTTTGGACTAAGACAGTCAGAACGGACAGCTGGCCGGTCTCATGTTTGTTGGTGTTCAATAAACTACAATTTTGGCATCTGGAACTCAAGACTCCGAGAGTTTTCTTGCAACTTAGAGAGATTCATCGCGATATTCCACGTACATATCTTTGGCTCCAACTCGTGGGGCTGGCATTGAGGTCAAGGGGGCAGAGGTCGCTGGTGGGACGGCTTGCACGAATCGCACAGAAACACCGGCGCCAGAAACTGAGGTAAGCATCTTTGCTTAAGGTGTTTTTGTGTCCCGGTAAGTGGCTTCCCTAAGACTTTTGCCAGTCCGGACATAGAATAATTTGAACTAATTGGCTAAAATAGAGGCGAGTTCCAGATTTCAAAAATAGGGGGGTGGGATTGTTTAAAGAGAGTTTAAGAAAGTTTATTTGAAGAAGGTAGAAAAAGCCTGGGGGTGAGTCGAGAAGCGACGCGCGTGAAAATTCCCGGTTAGGTGCATTTATTCAAGGTTTTGCCAGAAAAGTGGCTGAAAATCCTGTACAGGTGAAAATCCTAACACGGGTGGAGAAGTGAAAATTCGCAGCAAAATTCCTCCAGGTGTTAGATTAAGTTATTTATTGCAGTGTTTGACGGAACCCGGACTGTGCAGAAAACGGGAATTGTTGAACTATGTGTGCATGTTTGAGATAATGAATAATGTGCATGACTAACTATGTTGTTGGTGCATGTGTGCTTTAATTGCGCTGTTCTTGTGTTTATTCAAATGCATGATTGCAGTGTTGATGATGTATTGTGTGCAAAGGCAGAATAATACAGAGAATCAGGTGCACTAAGCAGGAAATGCTAAATGAGAGCAAAAGTGGAAAACTAATTGAAACAGTGAATTGAATAAAACAATTGTTGAAAAAGTATAAAGACGCTAAAATGGCACCTGCTTCTCTGATAACTCCCTGCCTTGCTCTCACTCACTGGTCAGCTGAACGGACAGCTCTGTGAGTGAGGGAAGGGAGATTCAGAAGAGAAAAAAATAGAATAATTGGGAAAAAGATAAAGAAAAGGCAAAATGTTTTCCATTACAGTGAACAAGACTAGAGAAAAATGCAGAGACAAGCAAGTTTTGTAAAGTTGGAGATCAATGCAGATCTGAAAGTGGGAGAGAGAATTGGAGAATAAACTGATAGTGTCAAAGGGAAGCGATCATTTTTGGAAAGAATCAGAGTACATAGATTACGCAGGGCAGAAGAGAAAATTAACTGTAAAAAAGGAGTTAATGAGAACCTTAACTGAAGTGGTGAATTTAGGAGAAATAGAACAAGAATGGCTGTTTGTTGAATGGAAAGAAATTGCAGCAGGTAACATTTCTCTCTCATACAGTACGCTAGAGACTGAGTGCTGTGAAGAGCTGTAGGGGAGGGGCTGCTAGAGCCAGAATAAGGAGCTGTAAAGGGAGGGCTGTGAGCATGCACAGAAACAGAGAGACTTTTTTTTTCCTTGTCTCAGTTTTCCTCATGAAACAGAAATCATAATGTGGAAATAAGCTGTTACTGAATTTGAGAGGAGACTAACTGAGAGAAGAAAAGATATAGATGAATAATAGAAACACAGGGAATGAGTGATCATTTCTGGAGTTACGAACAAATTAAATACAGTCAAAAATGTTAAGGTGATATTTAAAAGGGAGAGTAAAGGAGAATTAGCACCAATGTAGAAATTGTCTTGAACAGAGACCCAAAATGGATGTGACAGCTGTGGGTGGAAGTACATGAGTTTTAATATAAAAATAATTAACAGATATAGCGATCAACCACTGTAAATAATGAGTGTTTTTTTATGGAAATAAAGGAGAGAGAGGGATAAAAAGAGGAGAGCAAAAGGAGGGGCAGAAGTAATAGGTTTGTTTTAGTATAGTATTGTTTGAGAGCTCTGTATGTATAAAGGCCTTGTGTTTGTAAAAAGTGTGAAAGTTTCTGTGTTTGTGAGAGTATCTGTGTTTGAAAGTATGGGAAGTATGACTGAAGTGTGATTGCGTATGGAAGTGTATGTTATATGAGCCCAATAAATATCAATCAAGATAGAGAGGTTGATCCTTTGCTGCATAACTAATGAGGAGTATGTATGAAATTTACATAAAAGAAAATCTATTTAGACTATTTTCATCAATATAAGAGGCAGAAGAGATCTGATGATTAAAAACAAAGAGGGCACTTAATAAATATTATGATTGTAGAATGAAAACCAATGATAAAAAATATATGTGTATGTCTGTGTAAGTGTGTGTAAGTGTGTGTGTGTGTGTGTGTGTGTGTATGTATAAGGATAAATATAATACAGTATAAACAAACAAATAGCTGTAAAACAAAAATGTGCATGAAATCAAAAAGTTAAGTCTTAGTGGACTGGACAATGTTTATTATTGGGCTGTTCTTTTTATGCCATGAATGAAGCCTGATATAAGATTAACTAAACTGAGAGGGAGCAGCTGTTGAATGGACATGTGTCAGATCATAACTCCTTTTACATCAAAGTGACGAGTAAGAATATTTCGATTATAAAAAAGTGATCACTTTAAAGCGATTGAATTGTATTTGGGAAATCACATTACCTGGACAAACAATAAAGCTTTGAGTCGAGTGTATTGCGTTAAACTAAAGTCAAAGTTATTGGATTTTAAACCAAGGTTGTATATAAGATAAGTGTTGTTATATTCAAGCAAATGGCAAAAGAGGGCCAATGATATGATGATAAAATAAATAATAAGAAAATTATATTTTGTATCTTATTAAGTTAAACCTTAAATGTGAAAACTTCACATTCATGTGTCCATTTTATGTTCTGTCTGGTCCAGTTTATGAGAGAATACTAGTTTTAACATTATTAAATTAAACACTAGAAAGTTGTTTTTGATTTTTCTATGATTTAAAAAATGTCTGGAGAACAATTTAAATGTGAGTGCGGCGTTGTCGGTGTAAACTTGATCAACCAACAAAAGATAGGCAGAGATTTTTTATTTTTGTTAGGGACTGTCTGATGAGGGCATTGAGGATGGCTTTGAGGGGAAACAGGCCTCTCTTGATGTCTTCAGACAGACAGAAAGGGGCCCCGACTTTAGAAAAAGATAGAAAGCAGATAGATAGCTATTTTATTTTTATTTTATTTATTTTTTGTTTGGTATACACAGAATAGGTCTTGGTTGATCGTGGATACACTGAGAAGCTGCATTTGAGACTAAAATTAAAGGAACATAAATTTAAGAATGATTTGGATCATTTAAAAATTAGTCTTTGGGGCGGGTGAAGCCCATGGAGAAAGGTTAAGATTAAATTGAACATCATAACTTCCTCATATATGAATGTTAATAACTTCATATTCATGTGTCTATTCTGTGTTTCATTTGTTATTATTATGTGTGTTGTTTCACTAACTCATTCTGGAACTAGTTTCTCCCCATTGCAGAAGGCTGAGAAAGATGATTTTATAGAAGTTACTAATGCTGCAGGAGGAAATCAGGACACAAAGAAGACTGAAAATGATGTGACTGATCTGATATATCCTCCTGCACTCATTGCTGCTGGTAATCATTATTGATTTGCCATTTATAATGTGGATTAAAATTTCTCTGGAAAAGTTTATTTCAGTCCTATACATCACTTTATGATTTTCCAGAATGCCATCAATGGGGTTTAATGCCCGTGTCTAAATTGTTCTGAGGGTCTAAATTTAAATCCAGCAGCTAACCACTGATTTATTGATTTGAAGAGTAAATATTACAAACATGTGGCAAAGTTATAGAGTTACCTATTGGATTGGTTACTCCCCCAAATTTTCCAAAGAGTACCCTCATAATAAAGAAATAATTAAAAAAAAAGGAGCTTAGTGTGTGCTACAAAGTGCTGATTGAGTGTCTATTTCTATTACTACTATTTTAGTTTGCCATAGTTAATACATGAAAGTGTAATTTTAGAGGTATAATAGTGATAACTGTTAAAAGATGATGAAACATTTGGATAAAAAATAAAAAATAAATAAATAAAAAAATAATGTAAGAGTCATGAGAAATTAAAAGTATGTAGTGTATCTTACTGAGCAATTATTTCAAAACACAAGAAAAGAGATATGTTTTTAGATATGTTTGTCTTTAAGACTTTATTATGTTTAAACTTTTACTTTTCTGTTAGTTTATAAACTTGATTTATATTGTTTTATTAGACAGAATGGAAGTTCCTTCACCTGAGAAAGTGTAAGAAATGGAGAAAGTAGTAATAACAAATTATTACTTAACAATAAAAAGGGATTATAATATATTAATAATAAGATAGGTGTTGTAAATGTAAAGCTCTGCATGAACAGAAGGCTAAAAATAAGTTGAATTGATTATATAGAGAATGTCAAAAAATACATTGTGTTCTGTTTTATTAAAGATTAGAAGGTTATTTGTATGTTGTTTGAATGGACAGAAGTAAGATGAGAGTAGTTTTTTGTTGGTGTGCAATGAGAAAGTTTGAAAGCAGTTACTATAATCAGTTATTATAAATATCACTTTCTACTGTTGAAGAATAAATTAAATATATTATTGTGAGATTGTAAAATGAAAAAATAAGAAATAACTGTAATGAGATTAGAAACAGTGTGAGGGAGAGGAATGCCCCCCCCCTTCTCACTCTCAGTCTAAAATTGATAAGTGTCTGCTTGAAACAGAAACACAAGAGCAGATTTTGAAGAAATATCAATAAGTTGTTTTATTTCATTTTATTTTGATTTTATTTTATTTTTTATATGTAAAATTATGTGCCTTGACAATAATGTTCCCCTTCTGTCGCTCTCTCCACGTTGTGTCGGAGAAGCGACACTAGGGGTCTCTCTTGAGCGCCGATATTCACCTCTGATCTATGAAAAAAGGCCAATGAGAGTTGGCAGCCAGTATTTGCATGTCCGCCCCGGACATACGGGTATTTAAGCGGCGCAAATACGGGAGTTCATTCAGAAAATTTCTTCGAGCCGATGGTCTGTCTGCAGTTTGCTGCGAGTTACACGCCACTTAAGCGTTCCTGTTTTCCTCTGACGATCTGCATGCTGTTGGATCTTGGCGGCGCACAACAGTGGCTTTCTCCTTCTCAGTGCACGGCGTGCATTGTTGCCCTGAGCCGACGAAGCGCAGACATGTACACACACACACTGTGTATTAAAAGAGTTTTTACTAAAGAGTAATTTTCTCTAAAAGAGCAAACACAGCGGCGTTGAGCGTCCTTTTAAGGGCGCGTCTTTTCAAGATGCCTTTCCGCCCTGTGTGCGTTCCTGGATCGCGGTAGAGTGCTCTCTGCTTCAGGCGGCCACAGGTGCTGTCTCGTGTGTTTGGGCGCGATCACACCGGCGGCGTTTGTGGATGGTTCATGTTCTCACTGCGAGAACATGACCATGACCACATTGCGATCGCGGCTCGCTTTCAACAGAAAGCAAGCCACCCCAGCTGCACCCGCATTGCTCCTTCTTCCCACGGGATTAAGGGCGGTCGCGGTTGGCGCTGAGAGGCGATTTGAAGCGGCAGCGGGTGCAGTTTCGCCGGGTAGCCCCCGCGAACCTCCGTTCCCGACACGCTCGCTGGTCTCCGTCCACGCTTCGCAGCGATAGCAGCTCGCCTCACGGCCCGGCTGTCTATCCTCCGAGTCGAAGCAGATGAGCTCGCCGCTGCATCGGAGAGTCGCGGTGTCTGATGCCGAGGACTCCCCTGGACTGCCGCCGGGCCAGCAGGCCCAGGCTGAGCTGGCGCTCAGATGTCCGACATGCTTGCCGGGCCGCCTTGGCGTGGGGTTGGACTGGAACCCTCCATCCTCCCCACAGCCTTCTCGGTTGGATGATTGGTTCCTGGGGGCAGCGCCATTCGCGACCTCGCATCCCCGGTCCCTTTCTTCCGGAGGTGCATGATGAGCTGGCGTCTACGTGGAGAGCCCGCTCTCCGCTGCGTCTAGGTGCCACCAGCTCCACTCTCTCCACCCTCGGCGGCGGAGAGCACCACGAGTACGACGCGATTCCCCAGGTTGATAGGGCAGTTGCGCACCATCTATGCCCGGTAGCCCTACCTCCTGGCGGGGTCGCCACGTACTCCCGTCCAAGCCCTGTAGGACAACATCACTCAGCTAACGTGAAGGCCTACACTACGGCTGGACGCGCTGCCTCCGCCCTGCATGCGATGGCCCTCCTGCAAGTCCACCAGGCCAAAGCTCTCAGAAACATGCACGGGGTGGACCTGATCCTGATGTGCTGCAGGAACTGTGCTCAGCGACCGACCTGCGCCCTGAGGCGATGAAGGCCACAGCGCAGGCACTTTCGGACAGGCGATGGCCACCCTAGTGGTCCAGGAGCGCCATCTTTGGCTCAACCTGGTCGAGATGCGTGAGGCTGACAAAAACTGCTTCCTGGGCGCACCTGTCTCCCAGATTGGCCTTTTCGGTGACACCGCCGAGGACTTCGCCCAACAGTTCTCCGCGGTGAAGAAGCAGGCGGAGGCCATTTTGCACATCATGCCCGCCGCCAGACCTGCCGCTCACGGGCCCTGCCCGTCTGCCCGCCGAGGGCGTCCCCTGCGAGAAACCAGCTCCTGCTCCGCCTCAACCCGGGCCCAGCTCTCAGCCCCAGCGTCGAGCACTCCGCAGGCAGCGCCGCCCCCTGTCTCACGAACCCCCTCCAGGACCGGAAGGCTCCCAAGCGTTCCTGAGACAGCCGACCCAGAGCCGAAGACGTTAGCTCGGAGGTGGTAAGACCGCTCCGTCCCCGGTGGAGGGCGGGAGGAGAATCCTTTGTTTTTCATTTGCCACACCCCTGACGGGGGCTGTGGTACCCACATTCTCAATAAAAGAGCTATTTCCTTTGCCTCTGGGTCACCTGGCCCACAAATGCCGTTTTCACGGCAATGTGCTTTCAGATCACAACAGTCCCGGTACACGGACGCGGCGATCCCGCCTTCCGCCTGCCTACGACTGTCCCCGGCCGGCCGGTTCAGGCGAGTCCAGAGGGCGCCAACATCAGACCTCCTCCTCAGTCAAGAACCCGCCCCTGCCGGGCAGCGGAGCAAGGTAAGTGCTTTGAGTCTATTCTCAGCACCTCAGCCTCAGGCCGCAACGAAGCCGCCCGGCGCTGCATTACCTGTTTCGCCCGCTCGCGAGGCCCGCCGGGTACGTCCAAAATACTCGTCCCTTTGGTGCCCCTAGCGCAGAGCTGGGAAGCATGGCTTTCGCTTCCCAACGCATCACGCTGGCTGCACCGGACCATTCGACTCGGTTACGCAATTCAGTTTGCCCGGAAATCGTGACCCTCTTAGCCAAGGGCACGGTAGAGCCCGTCCCTCCAACCGAAATGAGGAAGGGTTTCTACAGCCCTTACTTCATTGTACCCAAGAAAGGCGGCAGCTTACGACCAATCCTGGACTTGCGAGTTTTCAATCGGGCCTTGTTAAAACTCCCGTTCAAAATGCTTACGCAGAGAAATATTCTGGCTGGCGTTCAGCATCTAGATTGGTTCGCAGCGGTGGACCTGAAGGACGCGTACTTCCACGTCTCAATTCTGCCACGACACCGACCCTTCCTACGGTTCGCGTTCGACGGCCAGGCGTTTCAGTACAAAGTCCTCCCCTTCGGCCTGTCTCTGTCCCTCGCGTCTTCCACGAAAGTCGCAGAAGCGGCCCTTGCCCCGCTACGAGTAGCCGGCATCCGCATTCTCAACTACCTCGACGACTGGCTCATCCTAGCACACTCTCGAGAGTTACTATGCACACACAGAGACCAGGTGCTCCGGCACCTCAGCCGCTTGGGGCTTCAGGTCAACTGGGAAAAGAACAAGCTCACTCCGGTTCAGAGCATCCCTTTTCTCGGGTTGGAGTTAGACTCAGTCTCAATGACAGCACGTCTCACGCAGCGGCGTGCTCAGTCGGTGCTGGACTGCCTCGCTTCCTTCAAGCCAGGCACAGTGGTCCCTCTAAAACTTTTCCAGAGGCTCCTGGGGCATATGGCATCCTCCTCGGCGGTCGCGCGCTGGGGTTGATGCATATGAGACCACTCCAGCACTGGCTCCAGACTCGAGTCCCGAGACACGCATGGCACCGTGGCACGCATCGGGTAAGGATCACCCCCGCCTGCCTCAAAACACTCCGACCCTGGACAGACCTCTGCTTTTTACGGGCAGGAGTGCCCCTGCAGCAGGTGTCCCGACGCGTCCTGGTCACAACCGATGCCTCCCGGTCCGGGTGGGGTGCCGTGTGCAGCGGGCACGCAGCAGCGGGCCGCTGGAAAGGGGCCCCGCTGCGTTGGCACATCAATTGCCTGGAGTTGCTGACCGTCCTTCTTGCTCTCAGGAAGTTCCTCCCGTTAGTTCGGGACAAACATGTCCTCGTGAGATCGGACAGCACCACGGTGGTGGCGTACATAAATCGCCAAGGCGGCGTACGCTCCCGCCACATGTCACAACTCGCCTGCCGTCTCCTCCTATGGAGCCAGCAGCGACTCAAGTCGCTGCGTGCCACTCACATCCCGGCAAGCTCAGCGTCGTAGCGGACGCGCTATCACGACAACGCCTGCCCGGCGGGAGTGGAGGCTTCACCCCCAGTCGGTCCAGCTGATTTGGGAACGGTTTGGCAAGGCCCAGGTAGACCTGTTCGCGCCCAGGAAACCTCCCACTGCCCGCTCTGGTACGCCCTAACAGAGGCTCCCCTCGGGACAGGCGGCTGGCACACAGCTGGCCCTTGGGGCTGCGCAAGTACGCATTTCCCCAGTGAGCCTTCTTGCACCGGTGCTGTGCAAGGTCAGGGAGGACGAGGAGCAAGTCACGTTGGTGGCCCCCTACTGGCCCACTCGGACTTGGTTCTCGGAACTCAGGCTCCTCGCGACAGCTCCTCCCTGGCGAATTCCCTGAGAAAGGACCTCCTCTCTCAGGGACGGGGCACGCTCTGGCACCCGCGCCGAGACCTCTGGAACCTCCACGTCTGGTCCCTGGACGGGACGCGGAAGAGCTAGCCGGCTTACCGGCGACCGTTGTGAATACCATCAACCAAGCCAGAGCTCCCTCTACCAGGCACCTTTACGCCCTAAAGTGGCGCTTGTTCGCAGATTGGTGTTCTTCCCGAGCCGAAGACCCACAGAGATGTGCGATTAGGTCAGTGCTTCTGTTCCTACAGGAGAGGCTGGACAGGAGGCTGTCCCTGTCCACCCTCAAGGTGTATGTTGCCGCTATCGCCGCCCACCACGATCCTGTAGACGGCAAGTCTTTGGGTAAGCACGACCTGATCCTAAGGTTCCTGAGAGGCGCCCGGAGGTTGAATCCCTCCCGGCCAGGCCTAGTTCCCTCCTGGGATCTCTCGGTAGTCTTGGCAGGACTCCAGAGACCTCCCTTCGAGCCGCTCGAATCAGTTGGACTCAGGGCCCTCTCTCTTAAGACGGCCCTGCTGATCGCGCTCGCCTCCATTAAGAGGGTCGGGGACCTGCAAGCGTTCTCTGTCAGCGACACTTGCCTGGAGTTCGGTCCGGCAGATACGTCTGTGATCCTAAGACCGCGACCGGGCTATGTGCCCAAGGTTCCTACCACACCATTCCGAGATCAGGTAGTGAACCTGCAAGCGCTGCCCCGGGAGGAGGCAGACCCAGCCCTTTCGTTGCTGTGTCCAGTGCGTGCCCTGCGCATTTACCTGGACCGCACACAGAGCACCAGACGCTCTGAGCAGCTCTTTGTCTGCTTTGGGGGACGGCAGAAAGGGAATGCTGTCTCCAAACAGCGTCCTTTTAAGCGGAGGAACTCGCCGACCCAAGCCACTGCGGGTACCCTGATGGCTACCCTGTACTAGTATAGGTGCTCCACAGGTAAAGTAGAAGGCCTCCTGTGCGGACGCCCCCTGTGTGTATTTCCACAG
This sequence comes from Xyrauchen texanus, assembly GCF_025860055.1. NCBI lineage: Eukaryota > Metazoa > Chordata > Actinopteri > Cypriniformes > Catostomidae > Xyrauchen > Xyrauchen texanus. The sequence continues at coordinate 35,306,435 of NC_068297.1, read as the reverse complement.
TTCTGTCCCCTTACGAGCGGACCCCCGTGTCTCCCTTAGGCAGTTACAGCTGCCCTGGTCGCCGTGCTGTAGCAACTCCCCCCTTCGAGGCTGGGATCTACCACCGCACCATACTTTCCACACGAGCCCTAAGACGGCCGTGTGACGTGTCTACCACTTTTCCTCCCCAAGAAAAAGGGCAGGTGTGGTCTCCGCAGGGTCTGGGTAAGACCCCCTTCCCTATATGCGTGTAAGGGCCCCGGCCGTGATTGCTCTATGCGAGAAACATAGAGAGAAAGAGGCCCAGCCAGGCTGGCCCGTTCCCATGTTGGCAAACATCGCCTTGTTCCCCTCCCAGGGTAACTAGAAGGATCCCGATGTTCGTATGGGGCATTGGGGAAGGGTACGTGCAGCCGGGTACAGAGGATGCGTGGCACTGGATGAATCCCTGCCCGCCTCTGTATAGGCAGTTCACGTACACGGTTCAGCACATGGCAAGATTGGAATGGGTCCCCTAGTGTCGCTTCTCCGACACAACGTGGAGAGAGCGACAGAAGGGGAACGTTTGGTTACATATGTAACCTCCGTTCCCCGAGGGAGGGAACGACACGTTGTGTCTTTCCTCCGCCATGTCACTGAACCGAGCCACTGTTGTGGCCGGACCATTTCCGGCTCCTCAGAAAAATCCTGAATGAACTCCCGTATTTGCGCCGCTTAAATACCCGTATTTCTGGGGGCGGGACATGCAAATACTGGCTGCCAACTCTCATTGGCCTTTTTTCATAGATCAGAGGTGAATATCGGCGCTCAAGAGAGACCCCTAGTGTCGCTTCTCCGACACAACGTGTCGTTCCCTCCCTCGGGGAACGGAGGTTACATACGTAACCAAACGTTAGATAGAGTGATATGAAGGAGTTCAAACAGCTCTCCTCATCAATGATTAAAGATTTTATATATTCAGAGGGCAATCTAAAGTTAAGGGTTTATACTAAGGAGGGCTTGAATTTTTATAGAAGTATTAAACAAACATGGGGAATGTTTGTATGATAATGAATTTAGACTGGAAGATGATATATTACTTTTACTTATGATTTAATTGAACTCATGTACATTTTAAAAGTAATGAGGAATGGAAAAGATACATGGTGGTGACTAAAGATTAAGATTGCTTGTCTTGTTTGTTTGTAACAATATAAATGGAATTAATTAAGAAATAGGGTGCAGGGTTGGCTACAATTGGTATAATAATTTGTGAGAGGGGAATAATATAATATTGTGTGTTACCATTGATTAAATAAAAAAAACAGATGTACTGATCAATGTAAATGGCCCAATGCAACAGAAAGACCAAACTGGGAGGAAATTGATTCCTCCAATGATATGTTATATATTTGATAATTCTTTTATTGATTTAATACTCTGAATTACTCTGATATAGTCTGAAAATATGAAAAACAGCTTAGCTTGCAGGGAAAATTAATTAATGTGATACAGACATTGAGAGTCCTTGGGAAACAGGAGGAAATGAAATGTATGTGATAAGTGAATGAGTAGGGAGTTTTAAGATAAGGAACACCTGTGGTAGTTTACCTCCTCTGTGGAGAATTATAGCCTTTTGTGAATGACCCTTTCTGTGAATGACCATGAAAAATGTTGTGTATAGATACTAAAGGGATGATCTAATGTTTTTAATTGGAACAAAGTCAGGCTATGCCTGGCTCCTGCCTGGAGGAGGCAGAGGACCCATGTGTTATTTAGTGCTAGAAATGAGATGCAACAAATGTGTGTGTAGCAAATGACTCTAATAAGGGAAATCATTTAATATATTAATCAAATGAATGCAGAAAGTAATGATTGTTAGTTAATATAAAACATGTAACCATATGAGGTGATTACAGTGTTCTTTATGCATATAAAATGAAATAGTCATGCTGTTGCCATCATTGAAGCAAGTTAGGACAGGATGACCCGCTGAAGGAGAGAAGGTGGAAAACAATTGCGGCCTACAATACCAATGAATAAGAAAGACATATTAATATGGATGTTATTACTGACATACTTGGGACAAGTGTTGCCCCCAATGATGGGGCCTACCAGAGAAACGTCCCAAGAAGGACCAGGATCACCAGATGAACAATTCTAAGAAAGCATACTGCAGAGTGGGTTCCCTACAATCAGCCTTGGGGATCTTGGATGGCCTTTCCAATGAAGCTGACCTAAAACGAAATACTCCAGAATGTGAATTAAGAAAGTACAGAGCACTTGACGGACTGTATTGAAGAAACTATGAATATGGACTTCCCAACAATGAATACGAGGCAAGATTCAGACAAAGAAGAGCAGCAAGCACAAAACTAAGAACCCGAGGAAGAAGAAGATCAGCAGGAACCGGCTACAGAATCTGAGGAAAGAGAAGAGGAAGTAGAAGGACAAGCGAAAGTAGGGGAAGAGCACGCTGTGGCAGAAAAAGGGATTGAAGTGCCGCAGTAGAGCAGGAAAGCATAGAAAGTGAGACGGAAGTACATGTCACAGAAGAACAGGACCAAGAAGGTGAAGAAGGAGAAAGACAAGAAGAAAGTGATCGTCGTGCTGAAACAGATTCAGAAGCAACTGAAGGAAATGAAACAGGCCAACAAGCGCAGTTGTTCGAGGAAGAGTTGTGGCACATGGAGAAAGAATGGAAGCTCAAGGAGGTATTGGTGTTGATGATGCTGTTACTAACATATTTGGGACAGGTATTGCCTCCTATACAGGGCCTTTAGATGAGGAAATGTTTTTTTAATGATAATGTGATTAGGTTTAGTGGACCGCAATATGCAACAGCAACATTAGGACAAAATTTTACTGCGAACATAACTCCAGGATGTCTAGGCGTAGTTGTTGGTCATTGCCTTACAGGATGTGAAAATCAAACTCTAGTATCGCCTGTGATAAAAATCCATGAGGAACAAACAGAAACTATAGCGGACTATTTTTGGTTATGTGGGAAAGGTCAATTGAAAACCTCACTACCTAAAGACTGGACAGGACTGTGCACTAGAGTAAGGCTAATACAAGAAGTAACTATGGTAGAATGGGACCCCTCTGAAATCCAAACTGTACCAAAACCTTTCGTCCACAACAAAGCAAGGGTGAAAAGAGCGTACGCCCCAGATCCTGGTGTTTACCTGGATGCAATTGGCCAACCGAGAGGAATACCTCAACAGTTTAAAGCTAGGAATGAAAGAAAATCAGGTTTTGAGTCAATATTCGTATGGGTAACACCCAACAAAAATTTAGAGTGGATTAATTACATTTACTATAACCAACAGAGATTTATAAACTATACTGACGAGGCACTGGAGGCGTTAGGACACCAATTAGCAGCGACTAGTAAAATGGCATGGCAAAATCGTCAAGCACTAAATTGGTTATTGGCAGATAAAGGAGGAGTATGTGTTATGTTCGGAGCAGATTGCTGTACATACATACCAAATAATACATCCCCAGAAGGAGCTTTTACCCAGGCAATGAAGAAACTGCGTGACTTGAGAAAGGAAGTTAAATCTAATGCAGGTAGAGATCAGCTGTTTGGGCAATGGTTTGATGACCTTTTTGGGTCATGGAAGATTTGGCTAATGAAAATAGGTATAATGTTAGTAGTAGGATTGACCCTATTTGCATTCTTGTTATGTTGTATTATACCCATTCTGAGATCAATTATGACTAGAACGGAGGCTAAGCAAATGGTACCCGTATCAATGATGCCAACGCAAACAAATGTAGCAACCAGACAATATACCATTGGGCCAGGATTGGATGAACTTGATGAGATTTACTGAGAAGCAATCAAGAAACAACAATGGGGGAATTTTATTTTTAAGGGGAATTTTATTTTACACTTTTCTCATGTTTTTGATAGTAAGGGAGACAGCAAGACTATTGTACTTTCATTTTACATAACAGAATAGATAGCAACTCAAGAAAGGAGTTAGAGGGTGTTTTGTTTATTATTTTTGACATATTCCCCTATTACTCTCAATGTAACCAATTACTTATAATGATTAATGAAGTATATCTTTATTACAATGTATCTAATCAAGTAGAAGTAGTATTGATGATGATTATGTTTAAGCATAATATGGATGTGAAGTATTTGCCAAAAGAAGACATGTGAGGAACATATGTGAAGAAAGGAGCGGCGAGCACCTCAGTGCTTGGCTGCAAGAGCAAATAGACTCAACTGGTGGTTTAAAAACCCGCTGTCTGCTCCAACACACCACCAGATAGCGCTCCAGGCTACCGGAATTGTCTGTGAGTTCCTCTGGCAACGAAGGATGCATATTACTGTTACTTTTACTAGTGTTTTGTTAAGCATGTGTATATATATATATATATATATATATATATATATATATATATATATATATATATCTCTTCTACTTAATGGATAATCAATTGTACTCTACATCACGCAAGGCTTTACAGTTGCATGCACATGCTTATTACAAATGAGTTGATTTTTGTCACCCACCCCCAGGAACAGTGCTAGCTAGAGGACTGGGATCTTTTACTCCTTCCTAGCCAAGTGTGGATGGAGAGGTTTGGTCCCAAGTTCTGCAGAGTGCAGCCCCATAAAGATGGCATTGGATAGTGGACTGAGTGGCCTACTTTGGCTACATGATGGAATGGGACAGGCTGGCTTGTGTGACTGCACTCTGGTTTGAGGGAATAGAGTGTGAGACTTTTTAAGTCTCAGATGTGGGAATATATAGTATATTTTTCAATATTCTAGTATGTTTCTTATATATCAAAATACTTATATGAGTTTCCTGGCCTTTGTGTGACCCAGGAGAGATCATATGAGGTTACTAAAATTGTTGTTGCTGCAGAGGCCACAAAGAGCACCCAGCTGTAACAAAATAATGAGACTAAGGACCTTGAAGATAGACTAAAGCCAAGTTTCTACCAGTAAAAAGATATCAAAAGGCTCTGTGAGATAATGGTGGCAAATAGTATCCATTGGTTACAAAAATAACAAAGGGGCACAGAAATGAGGTAATGCCAGATAACAAACTGTATAGAAGAGGAGGTTTTGGACTAAGACAGTCAGAACGGACAGCTGGCCGGTCTCATGTTTGTTGGTGTTCAATAAACTACAATTTTGGCATCTGGAACTCAAGACTCCGAGAGTTTTCTTGCAACTTAGAGAGATTCATCACGATATTCCACGACACGGGCCAGCTGTGTGCCTGTGCGTCTGCCCCGAGGGGAGCCTCTGTTTGGTCATACCAGAGCGGGCAGTGGGAAGTCTCTTGGGAGGCAAACAGGTCTACCTGGGCCTTGCCGATTAGTTCCCAAATCAGCTGGACTGACTGGGGGTGAAGCCTCCACTCTCCACTGGGCAAGTGTTGTCGTGACAGTGGGTCCGCTATCACATTGAGGTTGCCGGAGATGTGTGTGGCACACAGTGACCTGAGGCGCTGCTGGCTCCAAAGGAGGAGACGACGGGCGAGTCGTGAGATGTGGCGGGAGCGTACGCCGCATTGGCGATTTATGTACGCTACCACAGTGGTGCTGTCTGACCTGACTAGGACATGTTTGCCCCGAACCAGCAGGAGGAACTTCTGCAGGGCAAAGAAAACAGTCAGCAACTCTAGGCAATTGATATGCCAGCGCAGCGGGAGGCAAGGGTGCATCCAGAGGCTTTGGTGCTGAGAAAAGACTCGATGCACTTAACTTGCTCCACACGCCTGGCAGGGGGCGGGTTTGTGACTGAGGAGGAGGTCCGATGTTGGCGTCCTCTGGACTCGTCTGAATCGGCCGGCCGGGGAACAGTCGTGGGGCTGAGGGCGGAGGTACCACGTTCAGGGAACCGGGACTGTTGATATCTGGAAGCAAAGTGCCGTAAGAACGGCATTTGCGGGCCAGATGACTCAGAGACAAAGGACATAGCTCCCCGCTAGGGTGTGCGGCAAATGAAATCATTTCAACACAAGTTTCTCTGTTTTAATCTCAGAATGTTTTTATATCTCATTGGAGACATTTTTACACTAGATAGTAGTGCAAGGCCCATCCTATCCAGCACTGAGAAAAGGAACATGTGCCACATAACAATGCTGTCTACAAACTGTTTCGGAAGCATTCCGGACCTCTGGATAATAATTTACACCTGATTAATGATTCTGAAAAACTTTAATAACCACTGAAATAAAAACTGACCTAAGACAATTGAAAAAATGTCATGGAGTTCTGTGAACATGGAATTTACAGTACAACAAATATATAAGAGGATATTAAAAAGAATTGATTGTGTATCAATAAATGACTAAGTTTTCACCTATTTTTCTTGTGAAATTGCTACTAAATAGCCAGCTAGCTAGCATCTGGAAGACATGTGTACATAAGACTCTGCCGTGTGATTGACTGGGAAATTTCAACTTGGGTATTCCCACCTCCAACTTCATCTGGAACACAGCATAAAGGTCTCAGCACAATTCACACAGAATTGAAGAAAAAAAAGGTGTGATGCCATTTAGAACAAAATCTGGCCAAAATGAAAGTGATTTTGTGTTCGTAACAGTTTACCAGCAAGAAATTTCAGGAAAACCAGCAGCTAAACACCTTAATGCCATTGGTCCACTTCTTCATTAGGTGTGACCTGGAGCGTCACCTACTTTGAGGATGGTGGCAAATTCCTGTTCAGTCAGTTAAGATCAGTCAACATGCGCACACCGGCATGCAGTATAATTAGCAAGCTGATGCAACTGAACCGACATCTGTACGATCGATCGTTCACATAGCGACGTTTTCCAAGAACACGTCATGCAATTTTTGTTTTGTTTACTTAGTCTACAAAAGGATTGAAATCTATTCAAATTCTCTTAAGTGCCTATTCACTCTGTTATTTGATATGCGACTTCACTCAAGTGCCAATTTCCGCCGAAAGTAATTGGTAATTTCTCGCCACCCATAGATGCGAGAAACGTGGAAGTGTGAAAAAGTTGTTGTATGAACAGGACATTTCAAGTCACACCTGTACATAAATATGGTTGTCAATCCCAATCACTGACTGTGTGAACATAACCTCTGTAATTTCTTTCTTCTGACAATATTTTCTGAAAATAATTCAAAATAATGTACAGTCTGTCAGTCGTCATCACACCATAACCCCTTCAGGGTGATAAAAGACCTGATCACCCTGTTGGTGGGAGTATTTAGGACAGAGGTCGACAACCTTTATGACATGGAGTGCCATGTTTTATTTTTATTTCAATTGCTGTGCCAGGCATTTTTCTAATTTAATCATTTCATTTTAATTACAAATTATATTATCAGCATAACATTTTTAGTGAAAAATTTGTGCAAAACACGATGCTTATGATTTAATGATCCTTCATGTGATTTTTCACAAATTAACACTTGTCTAGAAGGGATCCCACTTTCATCCGTTTTGTATATGAAGTAAGTGTAACTATGTTCTTCAGTTAACTATATTTCTCTTTTCATGTGTTAAACATCTCCAGTTCTTGAGTTGGAGTTTCTGTTTAATCTCATCTGTTTATGTTTTGATTGCCAATCTGGCACTGGAATGTGTTAATTTTGAATTTATGATAAATGTTTTTTTTGTGGCTGTTATCTATGTTGTTTAGTGTCTGCAGTTTTTTCTGAAGCTCGTGCTCTTTTCCAGGAAATAGAAAAGAAAATATATGTCCCCCATTGTGATCGATCTCTCTCTCTCTCTCTGACCGCATGCATGTGAGTGGCGGGCGAGTGAAGCATGGCTGTGAGAGCGTTTGGTGTACACTAGTTGTTTTCTCTTCTATTTTCTAATTTTTTGCCCGCACAAAAAACAGACGGAAGGTGCAAACGCAGAGAATAATGGCACAATGAGGATTACTCAGATCAAAGTGACATTAGGGAACATTCTGAACCTGAAAAGTGATCTGCAGTTACAGAATCGATGTCTCCATCTCCCCAAAAGCTAAAGTCTCAACGGGAAGTTAAAGGTGAAGTGATGAGAGAAGGAACAACAAAAAGTGATGTTTCTCTCCCCGCTGATCTCTCATGTTGTTACACCAGTTGAGCAGAGTGTTTCTGATGAGAGTTCAAAATTAGAGGTGAGTGCAATTAATCTAAGCGAGATGATGAATCTGAATTAGGCCTGACTGTGCAGAACAAAGCGGCTTCTGTTACTGAGAATGAAGATGGTACAAATGGTGAGTTAGTTAATGTCAGTGGTTTGCAGTCTGAGTTATTGTTTGAGAAAGAAGAAAGTGTTGGAGAACCAATGGAAGATTGTGACAGCTGTTCAGATTTTTCTGAATATGATTGTAGTCAATCTATGGAAGATGTTTATCCTGTTGAAGAAATAAATGAGTTTTTGGATCAAAACAAGGGGAAAAAGGTTGATGCTCTTAAATACTTTCCTGATACTAACAAATTTTTAAAGTTGGTATTGATTGCTCAGATGACTGTTAGCTTTGATGTGATTTCGAAGCAAAAACGGTTTCGTTTGAAAACAATTCTAATGTCTGTACGCAAGGCTCAGAATGAACAGGAACTTAGATGTAGTTTTTAAGAGTAGGGTCTTTAAACGTTAATGGGATAAGGGATGCGGGAAAACGAGGTTTATTGATAGAGTATTTTAAGCTTAAAGACAATCATGTAGTGTTTCTGCAAGAGACTCGTAGCGATATAAAAAATTAATCAGAGTGGGGGTTGTGGTGGAAGGGTGGTTGTGTTTTAAGCCATGGTACAAACTTAAGTGCAAGGGTAGCTATTTTATTTTCAACCCAAATTAATGTAAACATTTTACCTAAAATGGAATTAGAAAAAGGTTGTCTTCTGATTATAAAAGCTGAAATTAATAATCAAGCTTTTGTATTTATAAATATCTATGCTCCGAATAGAGGAGTAGATCGAATTTCTTTGTTTAAAAAGTTAGGAGATTTCTTGAAAAAAAGCTCTGCTTCTGATAGGGTGTCCACTGGGTGTCCACTGTCAGGTCAACTGTATGCTTTAACTGTTGAACCATTATTGTGCTTATTAAGAAAAAACTTGTCTGGTTTATTTGTTGGTGAGATCTCTCATCATTCAGTGAAATTGACTGCGTATGCAGATGACATCACTGTGGTGGTTAGAAATCAAATTTTTATTTAAGTAATTGAATATAGCCTTCAGTTATATGAGAGAGCATCTTCTGCAAAACTCAATTGGGGTAAAACCGAAGTATTGTGGTGTAATGATAAAACAACAATGGTTTTACAAACCATTCCAGGAAATGTCAAGTGGGAAAAGTCTGGTTTAAAATATTTAGGAATATATTTGGGATCTGAAGAATATAGGACAAGAAATTGGGTGGGTGTAAAGGATAAAGTATGTGCCAGGTTGTCTAAATGGGAATGGTTGCTGCCTCAACTGTCCTATAGCGGGAGAGTACTGGTTATAAATAATCTAGTAGACTCTACATTATGGCACAAGTTAAATGTGTTGAATCCAAAGTATCCAAAGACTGCTTGTACATTTTTTCTGGTCTGGACAACATTGGCTAAGAGAGTCAATACTGTATCTACGGATCCATGAAGGGGGTCAAGGACTTATAGATATTAGGTCAAGAGTGGCTGCTTTTAGACTGCAGACTGGTCAGAAATGACTCTACCATCAACCACAGAACTGGATGGTAGTAGCTTGTGCACTATTGAACATAGTGAGACATTTGAATCTGGATAGACATCTTTTTGAATGAGCTTGAAAGAGATGGACCTTGGTGGCCAATTGAAAAAAGGACAGGAGATCTTCAATGGCAGATTGTACACTGGATAATAGCTACAAACAGACACAAGGCACATCTAGATCCTTTACAAGGGGAAGAATGTCCTTTTTGTAACAGACACAAGGCACATCTAGATCCTTTACAAGGGGAAGAATGTCCTTTTGGGGTTTCAGAAACAGTGTTTCATATTTTTGTTGGTTGTTCACGGTTAAAAGATCTTTTTGTTTTGTTAAAAGAATTTAGCTACAAAATAGGTTTTTTTGTTTACAAATAGTTGTTTTATTAAAAACAAATACCAAAATATAGTTCATCAAATAAGCAGAAAACAGTGTTACTGAATTGTATATTTGGTAAGGCTAAAATGACAATCTGGTTGACAAGAAAAAACAAGATTCTTCTTAGTGGTGGGGTAGATCCAGTACATATGTTAAAAGGGCTTATAAAAAGTCGACTGACTGTGGAGTATACTTACTATGAGTTAACAAATAATACAGATTTTTTCTTCTTCTTGTGGGGTACAGAAGGTGTGTTATGCCCACCCATTGAAGAGGGAGGTTTTGAGATGTGTTTGTGAAATAGTGTTATATTACATATTATTACGGTCTATTTTATTTTTTTATTGTTTTGAGGTGTGTTTTTATTTTTTGGTAATGTAATATTTATTTGATCTTTTGTGGTTTTATTGTAAATAAAAGAGGATTTAAAAGTCAAAGTCTCTCTCTCTCTCTCTCTCTCTCTCTCTCTCTGTTGCATCCTTTGAGTGGGTCGATCTGAGAGTGAAGCGGTGGCGTGAGTGTGGAAAATTGTGGTGTTTTTCTAATTCTTACTTTAGTTAATAGCAATATAAAGTAAGGAAGAGTTTCGTTTTTTTGCCCGCGGTAATCGCCGTGAGCAGGTATGGCATCTGATCCTGTAAAAGGAACGCCACACCGGTCCTTTTGTTTCAAATGACAGTATCGTCAAAGAATTTTTGCGGTATGGAAAAATCGCAAGCCCGATTAAAATTATACCGTTAGGTTGTAAAAACACGGCACTCAAACACGTACTCTCATTTAGAAGACAGTTGTTTATGTTTCTGACTTCACCCGAGTGCACTTTAGAGATTTCTTTCCATGTCAGTCACAGAGAGAGCTCGTACATGGTTTACGCAAGCACAGATAATCTCAAGTGTTTCGAATGTGGGAAATTAGGACACAACGTTTCTCCTGTCCACACAAAAAAGTGGACAACAAACAACAGCCAGCGATTGACACCTGTTGTAGATTTTTGCCTTAATCTATGAAGAATCACTCTCAAATTCTAAGGTTTTGATTTCAGATTCCCCTTCTGTCGCTCTCTCCACGTTGTGTCGGAGAAGCGACACTAGGGGTCTCTCTTGAGCGCCGATATCCACCTCTGATCTATGAAAAAAGGCCAATGAGAGTTGGCAGCCGGTATTTGCATGTCCCGCCCCCGGACATACGAGTATTTAAGCGGCACAAATACGGGAGTTCATTCAGAAAATTCGCCGCCAAGGGCGTCCCCCTGCGGCGAAGAAACCAGCTCCTGCTCCGCCCCAACCCGGGCCCAGCTCTCAGCCCCAGCGTCGAGCACCCCGCAGGCGGCGTACGCCCCCCTGTCTCACGAACCCCCTCTAGGACCCGGAAGGCTCCCAAGCGTTCCTGAGACAGTCGACCTACAGCCGAAGACGTTAGCTCCGGAGGTGGTAAGACTGCTCCGTCCCCCGGTGGAGGGCCGGGTGGAGAATCCTTTGTTTTTTCATTTGCCACACCCCCTGACGGGGGCTGTGGTACCCACATTCTCAATAAAAGAGCTATTTCCTTTGCCTTTGGGTCACCTGGCCCGCAAATCCCGTTCTCACGGCAATGTGCTTTCAGATTACGACAGTCCCGGTACACATGACGCGGCGATCCCGCCTTCCGCCTGCCCACGACTGTCCCCCGGCTGGCCGGTTCAGATGAGTCCAGAGGACGCCAACATCAGACCTCCTCCTTAGTCCGCCCCGCTGCGAGGCCCCGCCGGGTACGTCCAAAATACTCGTCCCTTTGGTGCCCCTAGCGCAGAGCTGAGAAGCGTGGCTTTCGCTTCCCAACGCATCACGCTGGCTGCACCAGACCATTCGACTCGGTTATGCAATTCAGTTTGCCCGGCTCCCACCCCCCTTCATGGGCGTCCGCTTTTCCGCAGTACACGGCGAGCATGCCAGTTCCCTGCGCACGGAAATCACGACCCTCTTAGCCAAGGGCGCGGTAGAGCCCGTCCCTCCAACCGAAATGAGGAAGGGTTTCTACAGCCCTTACTTCATTGTACCCAAGTAAGGCGGCGGCTTACGACCAATCCTGGACCTGCGAGTTTTCAATTGGGCCTTGTTAAAACTCCCGTTCAAAATGCTCACGCAGAGAAATATTCTGGCTGGTGTTCAGCATCTAGATTGGTTCGCAGCGGTAGACCTGAAGGACGCGTACTTCCACGTCTCAATTCTGCCATGACACTGACCCTTCTTACGGTTTGCGTTCGACGGCCAGGCGTTTCAGTACAAAGTCCTCCCCTTCGGCCTGTCTCTGTCCCCTCGCGTCTTCACGAAGGTCGCAGAGGCGGCCCTTGCCCCGCTACGAGTAGCCGGCATCCGCATTCTCAACTACCTCTCCTCCTGACGTCAAGGTAAAGTAGTGCGCCTTCTTCCCAGGGCGCCCCACTCCGAGTCGGGACCCTGGTCGATTCCTCCCCAGCCCTCCGGGTCCGTGGTTCAGCGGAGGAACTCGCTGACCCAAGCCATTGCGGGTACCCTGATGGCTACCCTGTACTGGTATAGGTGCTCCGCAGGTAAGGCCTCCTGCTCGGACTCCCCCTGTGTGTAATTCCACGGTTCTGTCCCCTTATGAGCGGACCCCCGTGTCTCCCTTAGGCAGTTACAGCTACCCCGGTCGCCGTGCTGTAGCAACTCCCCCCTTTCGAGGCTGGATCTACCACCGCACCATACTTTCCACACGAGCCCTAAGACGGCCGTGTGACGTGTCTACCACTTTTCCTCCCCAAGAAAAAGGGTCTCCGCAGGGTCTGGGTAAGACCCCCTTCCCTATATGCGTGTAAGGGCCCCGGCCGTGATTGCTCTATGCGAGAAACATAGAGAGAAAAGAGGCCCAGCCAGGCTGGCCCGTTCCCATGTTGGCAAACATCGCCTTGTTCCCCTCCCAGGGTATCTAGAAGGATTCCGATGTTCTTATGGGGCATTGGGGAAGGGTACGTGCAGCCAGGTACAGACGACGCGTGGCACTGGATGAAATCCCTGCCTGCCTCTGTATCGGCGGTTCACGTACACGGTTCAGCGCATGGCAAGATTGGATTGGGTCCCCTAGTGTCGCTTCTCTGACACAACGTGGAGAGAGCGACAGAAGGGGAACGTTTGGTTACGTATGTAACCTCCGTTCCTCGAGGGAGGGAACGACACTTTGTGTCTTTCCTCCGCCATGTCGCTGAACCGAGCCACTGTTGTGGCCGGACCATTTCCGGCTCCTCAGAAAAATCCTGAATGAACTCCCGTATTTGCGCCGCTTAAATGCCCGTATGTCTGGGGGCGGGACATGCAAATACCAGCTGCCAACTCTCATTGGCCTTTTTTCATAGATCAGAGGTGGATATCGGCGCTCAAGAGAGACCCCTAGTGTCGCTTCTCCGACACAACGTGTCGTTCCCTCCCTCGAGGAACGGAGGTTACATATGTAACCAAACGATATTAGACTTGATTGCAACCAATAAAGCCGAGTCGGCCTGCAGAGCAACTAACTAACTCTGGGTTTCATTCACTTAAATACATTTTCACACACAAGGTCAGGCTTATCCTTTTTTTAAACATGCATTATCTATCATCCTCAGACTCTGGTCTGACCATATTAGGAAGTAACAGAACCACCTTTGGAAGGGATATATTCTCCCAGCAGTCATGGGAGCCCCCATGTAATGCTTACTCGGCACACCTTCAAATGTCACACATATATGGAACACACATTCCTAAGGCCTTCATGCACATACAGTAAACTATATGTTTGCCTGTCTGATATAACTGTGGTACAAATTAACAATGTTTACATTGATTATACCTAATAAAATCTCCTACACACCCCGGCAGGGGACAATAATAACTCTATGACTGCTGTCACGGAGGTTACAACAACAATAAAAACAACAACATAGAAACAAAGTACAGCAGAGCATAATGAAAGGCCTTCAGAAGAGGTAAACAGGCAAGATGAGGTGAGTAAAAGTGATATCAATGCAGAGATACGTGAGAAAGCTGAATGTAGTAATACTGTCTATATGCATTCAAGTGATGTTTCTCACAAAATGGAGAAAATGGATGTTTTTGAGAAAGTGATTGAGACAAAAGTACAGGAGGTAGAGGAAGGCTCAGGTGATGAGCTGGCTAGAATGTCTCAATGCACAGATGATAGTATAAGAGATGATGAACAATGGTCAGAAGGGTCTGAGATGACAAAATAATGAAAGAAGAACTTTATACTGTGGATCAAATCAATGCATTTCTTGATGAGACAAAAGGCAAAAGCGTTGAAATGAGTGAATTGTTTCCAGATTTATATAAATTTGTGGCATCTGTTATGTGGGCAAGGAGAGTAAGTAGTCTTGACGAGCTTTTGCAGCAGAAACGATTCAGATTAAAGAAACGTATAACTGCAATTAGACAAGGGAAAAAAAGGAAAAGGGAAGCTAAGGAGGGGAAAAAAATATCGAATCACTATGGTTAATGTACTTTCTTTCTTCCTGACTTGGTTTCTTCTTATCTCTCTTTTCCTTATGGAGGTTTTACGGGTGGGATCCCTAAATGTTAATGGGATGAGGGATAGGAAGAAGAGTGACACACTATTACATTTTATTAATTTGAAAATACTAGATGTAATAATTTTGCAGGAAACCCATAGTGACGTGAATAATGAGGTTGATTGGGGACTTTGGTGGAGGAATGATTGTGTTCTTAGTCATGGGACGAACTTGAGTGCAGGAGTAGCAGTTCTTTTTTCTTCTTTTATTAAACCAAAAATTCTGTCAAAGAAAGAAATTGAGCCAGGGAGATTATTAGCAGTTAGAACTGAGGTTAATGGTCTTTTCTTTTCTTTTTTTTTTTTATATCCATGCACCTAACACAGGGCCTGATAGGATTGATGTTTTCAAAACAACAGCAGGGCAGTGATTTAATCATTCTAGGGGGAGACTGGAACTGCACACTTGAATTTCCTGTTGATAGAAACGGAGAAGAACCACATGTTCAATCATCTACTGTTTTAGCTAATATAACTGAAGCTCTACATTTTTCTGATATGTGGAGGGAAAATAATCGCTCAGTAAAACAATATACTTGGGTTAAGGTCAATGATGGGAGGATCTCCGCAGCACGTTTAGATAGAATATATGTATCAAACAACATGATTAGAGTTGTACATACAGCTATTGTGCCTACACCAATTTCTGATCATAAACTTGTTACTGTTGACTGCCCTTTGGTTTCCACAAGATATTAAAGTGTTTATTGGCATTTTAATGTCAAGTTGCTGCAAGAAATCTTTTTTTGTGAAAGTTTAAAATATTTCTGGGAAACTTGGAAAAGTGAAAAGAATAGGTTTGAGAATATTATTTTGTGGTGGGTAATTGGTAAATTGCATGTTAGAGAGTTTGTCAACAGTACACTTCTCATTCATCCATGTGTTTGAAACAAACTCTTGAGTGGCTTGAGAACGAAATCCTTGTTATTGAAAAGAACATGATGGGAGATAATTCTGCTAATTTACAAGAGTGGTCTGAAAAGAAAGAAAACCTGAATTCTATTTTAAATGAGAGGGCCAAAGGTGCTCTTTTGAGGAGTAGGTTTTTATCAGTGAAAGATATGGATGGCCCAACCTCATATTTTTTTAGCTTGGAGCACAAAATTGTACAGGAAAACAAATGTATAGATTGAAAAACAGTAATGGTCATGACATTACTGATCCTATAGAAATGCGTAGATTAGCAGTGGATTTTTATTCTCAGTTGTATGCTGTTGAAAATACAGATTTGCAGAGTCAAAATAAACATTTATGCATTTGGCAGATGCTTTTATCCAAAATTACAGTGCGCTTATTACAGGGACAATCCCCCCGGAGCAACCTGGAGTTAAGTGCCTTGCTCAAAGACACAATGGTGGTGGCTGTGGGGATCGAACCAGCAACCTTCTGATTAACAGTACTGTGCTTTAGACCACTACACCACCACCACTCCTTATAAAATGTACAAAATTTACTGTTACAGAATCTTCCCTGCTTATCATCTGAACATAAATAAGCTCTAGAGTCTGGACTCACCTTTGAAGAAGTGAGTGCTGCAGTAATGGAACTGTCTTCAGGTCGTACCCCTGGTTTAGGTGGACTTCCTGGCGAGTTTTACAAATACTTTTGGACTATTATTGGAACTGATCTACTTGAAGAACTAGAGGAAGTGTTTCATGTAGGGTTTCTTCCTAAGAGCTGTCAACGGGCAATTTTAACGTTACTGCCCTTGAAAGGAGATCTCCAATTCTTCATTATTGAAGAATTGGAGACCTGTCGCAATTTTATGTTCTGAATATAAAATAATATCAAAGTGTCTTGCCAACAGACTAAATAAGGTGTTACATGAAATTGTACATAAAGATCAGTCTTACTGCATTAAAGACAGATGCATTTCTGATCATCTGCACTTAGTACGTGATGTTATTGATTTTGCCCTGAGTAACAACATCAACATGGGAATTTTATCATTAGATCAAGAAAAAGCTTTCGACAGAGCTGACCATCATTTTCGTTTTAATGCTCTGAAGGCTTTTGGTTTTGGAGATAATTTCATCTAAATGATAAAAAACACTTTACAACGATGCCACGTGTATGATTAAGATGGCAGGTGGTCTTAGTGTTCCTCTTAAGGTGCAGAGGGGTATAAGATAATATTTCCCACTTTCAAGGCAGCTTTATAGTATAGCCATCCTCTGTAAACTGAGAAAAGAGTTAATGGGTATGCAAATAAATGCTATAAATTCAAGTAATGATATAAAAGTCTCAGCATATGCAGATGATATAACAGTTGTGATCAGAAATGATAAAGATTTTAATTTGTTGAGAATTATGTAAAGATTCTTCTGTAAAAGTGAACTGGGACAAAAGTGATGCTTTGTGGTGTGGCTTGGATGATCGAAGATCTCTACTTCCAAGTAATCTGCAGTGGGGAGGACTTGGTTTTAAGTATTTGGGGGTATTTTTAAGGAAGGGAAGAGTATATAAAACAGAATTGGGAGGGCCTGGTGGAGAAGGGTTGTGCTCGGTTGTCTCACTGGCAATGGCTGCTAGCCCAGTTATCCTACAGGGGAAGGGTTTTGGTCTGCAATAACCTTGTAGCCTCATCTCTATGGCATAAGATGTCTATTTTGGAGAGAGCTGATAAAAGTTATCCAAAAATGTTCAATAAACTTTTTTTGGTCTGGTCAACATTGGGTAAAAGCACCAGTTTTGTACCTTTCTAGACAAGAAGGAGGTCAAGGATTAGTGGACATTAAAAGCAGAGTAATGGCCTTCAGACTACAGACAATTAAGAGACTCCTTTATGGAGAGAATGTAAGCTGGTCAGAGATAGCCTGTGCCCTCTTGGAGAGAGCAGGCAGGATGGGACTAGACCAACATCTCTTTCTTATGGACAATCAAAGTTATGATTTGACTGGACTAACACCTTTTTATCATTCTTTGATGAAAGCATGGAGAATTTTCAGCATTTCAAGGCATTTTAATGATACTCGAAACTTTTGGCTGAAAGAAGAACCATTGTTGTACAATCCTGTCATGAAATTGGAGATTTTACTGTCACCTTCTATGAGGAATGCTCTGAAAAATGCAGGGGTTACCAAAATTTGACATTTGATGACAACAGAAGGATGGATGTCTGCTGAGACGCTGGCTGCTAAACTTGGTTTTAGATCAATCCACCTTACACAGGGGAATTTTTACCTCCAGATTTTAAAATTGCTTTGGAAACATCTGATGTAGATAGAGACTCTATATGTCTCTATATGTTCCAGGAGATTACAGTTGCACCTGCTGTTGGGACGTTTCAAGAACTAGAGGGGGCTTTGCTTACTTTTAGAACTCCCCAACTGGAATCTTTTAATGATACTGGGAAAAAAGTACTGTATGCAATGTGTGTAAAGGTTTCACATCTTCATTCTTTGGAAGGACTTAAGAAATCTAAATGGCAGGAGTTTTTCGGATCACATACATCCCCAAAGGGTAGCTGGAGGACCTTGTACAAGCCTCCCATTGAGAAAAGGACTGGAGATCTTCAGTGGAGGACTGTGCATGGTATAATAGCTACAAACAGACACCGAGCACACCTTGATCCACAGGTAGGGGAGGGGTGTCCTTTTTGTGGAGTACCGGAAACTGTTTATCATTTATTTGTTCAATGTGTGAGACTTCAGCCTTTGTTTTTTCAATTAGAGGTCTGGTGTCAGATTTTTGGAGAAGTGTTTTCACCTGTGTTTTTTTATTTACGGGCCCAAATATAATTGGAGTAGAAAAGAGGCTCATGTTCTAATTAACTATTTGTTTGGACAAGCCAAAATGGCAATTTGGCTATCACGAAAAAAAAAGAATTAATGGTGAGGGGTCAACTGATGTAGTGTTAATTTTAAAGGGTTTAATAAAGGCAAGGTTAAAAGTGGAATTTAGCGGAAGACCTGGAAACATTTATAAATATATGGGGAGTAAACCAATGTATTTCTGAAATTGACCCTGATGGTTTTTTGAAGATTCATGTTTAAAAGAAGATCATAATGATAAAAAATTAGAAAAAGAAAAAAAATATATATATATCTATATATATATAGATATATATATATCATATATATATATATATATATATATATATTAGGGCTGTCAATCGATTAACGTTTTAAAAATTTAAAATTACATGCATAAACATCGCATAAACAAATATTTGCTGGGAAAGCCCCTCATATAACAATAATTCAATACATAATGATGAAATAATTATACATATTTATCTTTCAAATATAAAAAAATATATATATATATATATATATATATATATATATATATATATATATATATATATATATATATATATACAGTATATAAAATAAAAAATATTCAGATAATTAAAATGCATTACATTCTTGTAGCAGAAGAGTTCATCATTGATAAGACAATACAAAAAGCGGCTTTAGAATACAATGTATTGTTTACTACCATATTATTGATCATAAGTCAATCATTGGCATACAGTTCACAGCAATCCATTTCACAAGTGAATTTGTCAATCAGTTTGAGATTTATTATGAGGGCTTGTTTAAGAACCCGTCAATGAACACCTGCGTCAGATATTTTTATTTTTTTAGAAACAAGCCAGGGGTATACATAGCACACAATACTACAGATATATTTTACAATAATGCCGAGACATTATATTCATTACATAGTGCAATGGTTTTCAATGCTTTGGAGTTGTTGGAGGTACAGAGTATTTAAATAAAATATTTAAAAAACATTCTCCAAAATATACTGCGTGGGCACATTCCCAAAAAAGATAAGGGGCAGATTTATCTACAGCATTACAGAAGGAGCAAAGTGGATCTATTTCAGTGAGCATGTTTCTTAAATAAAGATTGACTGGGTAAAAATGGTGTAACAGTTTAAAGGACACCTCCTTAACCTTGTTGGTAATTAAATATTTGAGAGGTAAAGACCATACGATAGGGTGACCACCTGCCTATTACTCTGTTGCAGGTCAGCAGACCTGATTTTGGGGGGGACAATGTGGGACACGAGGGAGAGATAATTTACTATTATTGTACAAGGTGAATAAATATTGATTTTATATTAGATGTATTTTTGCAGTGATGTTAAATGTTAATGACAGCGCTGTGAACGTCACTCAGTTTGGCATAAGGTCTATGATACAAACTAATTTTAACAGCTCAGACCTACTCAATGTAAATATAATGAAGTGAAAATAATAATCTAATCGTTAAAAAGCACATTTCCAAATAAGCACATCAATCCCATTATTAAAGACTAGAAAGATTAAATGCGTTCTTACCAGATTTAGTTTATCTTGAATTAAATTGTTTTGTCTGATCTGGCTGCTTCGAGTAGGGCCTTCTCATTCATTAAGACAGTAGAACTCCTGGCAGGTGTAGGTGATCACTTTCACCAGGAGTTCACTTTTGATGAGGTCCACAGATGCTCAGTTCCTTGTCTCTGTCCACGCAGCAGTCATCAGTGAAAACGCCCTCTCCTTGAACGCGTTGGTGACAGGAATGCTCAAAGCCAAAGATATCAGAGCTGTCATGTTTGGGGCACTGAAATGCTTCAGCAGAGCTGTCCGTGAAACTTCGGTGGCATACCCTGCACTCTCCTTTTTTAGGGTCACCTGTAACTGGTTTTAACCATGTGTATATTTTCTCCAATAATTTATTATATGAACAAAGACACTTTTTCTTCTCGGGAGCACCGGATAGACCCATTTTTCTGTTGCAGTTTTTTTTCCAGTGTTTTCCCTCTCTTGCAAGAAAAAAAGGCAGCGCTGCGCATGTTCAGTGTTTTCGTATTAACAATTTTTTATAGTGATTTTGTAATTAAAGAACGATGAAATAAAATGATGCCGAAATAATAATAAAGATAAAAAATGATACAGACAAAATGTAAATGCGGGTCACTGCTTATGACTTGCGGGACGCGGAACAAAGCTCCCAATTTCGAGACTGGGTCACCCTACCATACGACCTGCATCAGACATGCTTGTGTCGCGTCTCGGGTGTGTTGATTCATAAAAATAAAATGTTATCAAACGTCTTTTTATTAAAGCATATGATTTAACATACAATTCACTTGTACATTCTGAGAATCTTTTTATAACTAAAAAAAAATAAATAAAAAAAAATTAAAAAGAATAAAAACAGTAAACTTAAAGTGGTACAACATTAAAACAAGACAAAGCAAAGCAAGACAATTAATGACAATACAAAAAACAAAAACGTTGACAAGAACACCACCAGGCTGACCACGATCCCCCACACTGTCCCAACCCCCATCCGCCCACCTAACCCCTTCCTATGTATCTCCACCCCATCCACCCTTCCTCATAGAGACCTTCACTCAGAAACCATTGCAATTGTCATATATCGTGTGTTAGGATGCGGACTGTTGTACTGGATTTGTAGTTTTTAGGTATGATATGAGGGGTTTCCATGTTTTATTGAATAAGTTGAGCCTGTCTCTTAGCGTATACCTTATCCTTTCTAAATGAAGTGTGTTAGTTAAATCCTCTAACCACATCTTAGAGGTAGGTACAGTTGTGCTCTTCCATAAGATGAGGATTAATCTCTTTGCTATTATGAAACAATAAGAAATAAAACGCTGCTGTGCCACACTCAGTTTCCTGAAGGTCTCAGATATTCCAAGAATGATAAACATGGGCTCAGGTTCGATTAAAGTATTTATGACCTCAGACATAATGTTACATATATCAGTCCAGAACAATTGGACCCTTGGGCATAGAGCAAAACTATGGAGAAGTGTTGCTACGGAAGAGTGGCACTTATCACACGTAGGTGACACCTCTGGGTATATGTTATGTAGTTTCTCCTTTGAGTAATGAAGCCTATGTATAATTTTAAATTGGACAAGACAATGCCTTGCGTTATCTGAACAATTATGTATGCTTTCAAGACTTTCTTTCCATAAATCATCTGGAATAGTTTCACCAAGTTCCTCTTCCCACTTACTTTTATAATTTTCAGTCGATGGGGAGCTTATTAATAAGAGATCAAATTCTTTTAAGTATTTCCGAACGTAGTCCCTAACTTGTAGGTAACGAAAGAAGTTATTATTCCCTAGCTCATACTTCCTCTGTAGTTGTGTGAATGAAGCAAAGACGCCTCCCACGTATAAGTCACCAATACATTGGACACCCCTCTCACTCCATGTAGAAAAGGCTCCATCCAGACTGGAGGGGGCAAATGTGGGATTTCTAGTGATGGGTAGCAGAAGAGAGATTGGTTTAAGATTAAAGGTGGCCTTGATTTATTTCCAGGTACAGATCATTCTATGTATGATGGGATTGTTATTATACAGGGACTTATTAACCACGGCTGGAGCTAGTAGGACCATGGCCAAAGAATACGGCTGGCAGTCCTCCCGCTCCAGCATTAGCCAATCAGATATTGATCTGTCCAACCAAAAGGTAAACATCTTAATCGCTGAGGCCCAGTAATATAGCAAAAAGTCTGGGAGTGCCAATCCCCCATTTGGCTTTGTCCTACAAAGCTGCTTTTTACTTATTCTGTGAACCTTGTGTCCCCACAGAAAAGGAACTATTAAAGAATCTAGGTGTTAAAAAAATGATTTTTTTCTTAAACATTGGGATGTTTTGAAATAGGTATAACAATTGTGGGAGGAAAATCATCTTTATAGCATTAATTCTCCCAATTAAAGAAATTGGGAGCGTGTCCCAGAATAATATTCTAGTCTGTAATCGCTCTATTAGAGGGGGGAAGTTTGCCTGGAATAGAGATGAGTACTGCTTTGTCACTTCTATCCCCAAATAAGTAAATTTCTCTGGAGAGACTGTAAATGGAAAGTGATCTAGGTGTGCTAAGTCACTCATATGGACTGGCATTAAAACGCTTTTAGTCCAATTGATCCGATAACCCGAAAAGGTCCCAAACAGGTTGATTTTGTCGAGAAGATTTGGGATGATAATTTGAGGCCGCATTATATATAAGAGGATGCCATCTGCGTATAATGATATCTTGTTATTTGTGTCTTTGGTGGAGTATCCATAAATCTGGGGTTCCATTCTGATACATTGGGCTAGAGGTTCGATAGCCAGTGCAAAAATTAAAGGGGATAATGGACACCCCTGCCTTGTCCCTCTATGTAAGCTAAACGGGGAGGATATTGTCCGGTTTGTTAGGATTTGAGCCGTGGGATTCTTGTAATTGAGTTTAATTAGTGACAGGAACTTATTTCCGAAATTGAACGTATTAAGAACTTCAAATAAGTAACACCACTCAATCTGGTCAAATGCCTTCTCGGCATCAAGTGCAAGTATGACAAGATCAGTAGGTGGACCTCTCTTTGTGTATATAATATTGAAGAGACGTCTAAGATTGAAAGTAGCACTCCTATTTGGTATGAAACCTGTCTGGTCCATATGAACTAGCTTTCCCACTAGAGGATTCAGCCTGTTAGCCAGTATCTTGGCAAATAATTACCCATCTACATTAAGGAGGGAGATAGGACGATAAGCGCCTACTTCCTGTGAGTCCTTCCCTTTTTTGTGAATTAATGTGATCACAGCCTCAGTTAAGGTGGGGGGTAAATTACCCTGTGTCTGGGCATGTTCATATAATTTCAACAGGTAAGGGGATAGATTTTCACTGAATGTTTTGTATAATTCCCCTGGAAGTCCATCAGGACCGGGTGTCTTATTACCGAACCTCTGCAATTGTGAGGTCAGAATTCAAAGAATCACAATCTTCCTCGCTCAGTCTGGGAAGCTCACATTTGTCTAAGAAAGCATTAATAGTTACAGAGTCTGAAGTGGTCTTTGAGGTATACAAATCAGTATAAAATTCAAGAAACCTGTCATTGATATCTTTAGGTTTTGTAAGTATTGTATTATTGTGGGCTTTTATCTTGTGTATTGTTCTGTCGTTTTCCATTTTCCTGAGTTGTCTAGCGAGTAGTTTGTGTGGTTCGTCACCAAATTCAAAATATTTTTGCCTAGTATAGAGGAATGCTTTACTTAGTTTTGCAGAGATAATTTTGTTATATTCATACTTAAGTGTTGCTATTTTCCTGTGCAATATAATAGAGGGGGAGTGTGCATTTTCTATGTTAAGTAATTTAATTTGATCTTCTAACTCTTTTAATTTGGTCTTATTTACTTTTCGCCTAGAAGCTTCAAACGAGATGATACAACCTCTTATGTAAGCCTTGAATGCTTCCCAGAGGATGGAGGGAGAGGTATCAGGGTTGTCGTTTATTTCAAAGTATAAAGAAATCTGGTCTTTTAAGTATTCGAAAAATTTATTTTCAGTGAGCAAGTGCGAGTTCAGTTTCCAAGAGGCGTGTGGCTTATCTATATGATCTAAACACAACGAAAAGGTGAGTGGGCTGTGATCTGAAATCACAATGCTGTGATATTTAGCATTCAATGTGGACGGTATGAGTCTGGCATCCACCAGGAAGTAGTCTATCCTACTGTAAGAGTTGTGTACAGGTGAATAAAAAGAGTAGTCTCTACCCGAAGGATTCATTGCTCTCCATATATCCAGTACATTTGTGTTATTAATGAACATATTTAAAAATTCACTAGAGGCATTTCTTGGAAGTCTCTTCGTGGAGGACCTATCAAGATATGTGTCGAGGACCGTATTAAAGTCGCCCCCTATTATCAAGTGTGTTTGTGAGATGTCTGGAATCAGTGAAAAAACCTTCTGAAAGAATATGGGGTTATCTATGTTGGGAGCATATATATTTACTAGAGTGAGGGAAATGTTGTGGATTTCACCAATAACTATAATATAGCGGCCCTCTTTGTCAGTGATTGTTTTTTTCTGTAAAAAGGGCACACGTTTTCTCAGTAGAAT
The DNA here is from genome assembly GCF_025860055.1 of Xyrauchen texanus. NCBI lineage: Eukaryota > Metazoa > Chordata > Actinopteri > Cypriniformes > Catostomidae > Xyrauchen > Xyrauchen texanus. The sequence continues at coordinate 35,282,019 of NC_068297.1, read as the reverse complement.
GGCCGCACCTCTTGCTTTGGATGAAAAGTTTGAGTGGTAAACTTCCCCTATCCAATTTGCTTTTAACCTGCCATGCGAGCCACTCTTCAAGTGAGTTTCCTGTAAGAACATAATGTCTGAGGTCAGTGACTTTAGGTGGGTCAGAACTTTACCTCTCTTGACTGGGTTATTTACTCCATGCACATTCCAGCTGGAAAATGTGAGACCCCTCATCCCTCTGCTGTCATTGTTTAAATTATCATACATCAGGAATCTGTGATCAGTACAGTATCGGTAGCAGTACAGTTGTCAATGTGTAGGATTTGAGTGAATGGTCTTCCTATCCCTCCCCTCCCCTCTACCCCAACCCGCCCCATGACCGTTATCAAGGTCAGCCCAGTCCCCATAGTAACAAATGAAAACAAAACTACTCTAGCCAATTCGAAGTGAATGTGGCGCGAGCCTTCTTAAGGAAGTAAGTACAAATAAACCAGTAACTTAAGTTACTTCCCCACACCTTCTGGTGGCCTTATGTGAACTCCTATCTGTGATCCCATAGCTTGGTAACGTACACAAAATGTATAGTTAGTTTAGTGAAGAGAAGAAAATATGGTTAGTTAAAATAAAATATGATTAGTAAGAGTGCCATAGTAATATAATATCCATGGGTACACACACACACACACACACACACACACACACACACACACACACACACACACACATATACAAATATATCCAATATCTATTAGCTAAAACGGAAGACTGTAATCAGATTCGCATCGTCTGTATAATATATATACATATATATATATAAAAAAATATATATATATTTATATAAAAAAAGTTTTTTTTCTTTTTTTCCATAAAAAGTATAAGAGTTTAAGTATGTATGACCAAAAACTTAACTGAGTTGCAACTCCAACAGAGGCAATAATACATTGAATATCTTCAATAACAGTGAGCCATTTCCACACTTTAAAGAAACTAGCAATTGTCAGGGCTCTAGATAAGATATCAGAAAGAAAGAAAAAACAACAGTGCAAACCTCGATCTGTGAGGCAGGACATAACATTTTCCACTTATTATTCTAGTGAGAATGGTGGTTTTACAGTCAGATGGTGAGGCACCAGCTGTGTGTGTGTGTATGAGTGTGCAACTCACGTAGATGGGTGACAGCTAGTGTTGTGCTAGCGCTAGCCATAAAAGCTAAGCACCAATAAGTTACATAACCACCTCTCTGAATATATTGATTCTCCGCATCAGCAGTGATTGCATCAGTTTAAGCGGCCTCCTGTCTCACTTCAGTCGAGAGGCGTTTGGCATATTCCTCCGCATTTTTGGCATCTATGAACGAGATCTGCGTGCCGTTGTGGGTTATCAGGAGTCTGGCAGGATAGAGGAGGCCGTACCTGACCCCGGGTCTGCCCTGTAGCAGCTCCCTGGTGCAGTTGAATAATGCCCTCTTTTTAGCCACGGCAGGCGGGTAGTCCGGAAAGATTTGGATCCTTTTACCACAATGGTAGAGCTGTTTAGCCGCTGCAGCCTTGCGTAGGATGTCCTCAAGCGTGTGGAAGTAGTGTAGCCTCAGTACAAAGTGTCTAGGTGGCTCATGAGGTTCGGGCCGCCTTCGGAGGGTCCGGTGCGCTCTATCAATAAGAGGTTTCTCATCCAGGGATAGCACCTCTTGCAGCAACCCGGCGATAAAGTCTCTCGGCCTGGGTCCCTCAGTCCCCTCAGGAACTCCGATGAACCGGATGTTGTGTCTCCTCGAGCGCCCTTCTAGGCCTTGCATTTCTCAGTTAGTTTTTCTACTTCAGAGCTCAGGCGGGTGACTTGACGTTGAAGTGCAGTGACATCGTCCGACTGATGTGAGGCGGACTTCTCTATCTCTCCAATAGTGTTAGCATGCGAGGTTGCGGTCGTAATGGAAGTCTGCAGCTCTTCTTTAGCTGTAGCCAATTCGCCTCTTAGCACGGTGTACACCGTCTGTATACGGACATCGATAGTGGCGCATATGTCATCTTTAATCTGGGTAATTTCATTTCGCAGCGCAGCAATAGCGGCCAATACCGCCCGGTTGGGTGGATCCGCCTCCTCACTCAGCTGGTCGGACTCCAACACCACCTCAGTTGAATCCGAGGGTTGATCAAGGCCTAATTCTTGTTGGTCGTTCTTTTTGGATTTACTCTTTTTTGACATCGTTCTCTCCTTTTTAGGTTTATTTTCCCACTTGCTTGTGTCTACTTATGTCACTCCAAAGCACTTTTAGATGGATATACAGGTGTTTAGTGTATTAATAAAAGAAAATTTACCGGAGCTATGTAAAACACGTCTCACTCCTCCATTGCTCAACAGCGCCTCCTATCTAAAAATAAAATGTTTAGGTCACTGTGTGAAGTTAAATATAGTTTAATACTCAATCTTTAAACACATATTGAGATCCCTTAGTTCGCATTTGAACCCTTAGTAACGCATATCTGTGTTGTTTTCTTCACTGTATAAACTGTGTGTTGCTCACACAGCTGAAATTTCACTTACTGATTTTTTTCTTTATTTTCTTTTGAAAATAAAGAGACATAAAAGTCAAGTCTCTCTCTCTCACTTCCAGTGCGAGTGTTGGGCATGAGCATGGTGCCGAGTGGTGTGAGTGAACTTTTTCTATCTTTTTTCAACGCTGTTATTTTTGTTGTTTGTTTTTTTCTTTTTGTTTAGTTGTTTTTCATATTAATTGTATTACATCTAGGGCCACGTGCTATCAGTTTTTAGGAAGCATGTCGTCCCAGCGGGTACAAGGTTTGTGTTCACTCACAAGATCCACGCAATTAAGGTGGCGTCCACGGTGAGCATAGAGGACTGTCGCTTGTCTGTTGGGGAAGTGGTTGGACACTCAGGTGTTTTATCCACTTCTAGGATGAATAATGCGTTAGTGGATTGTTTGGATAGCGTAGATAAAGCTAATGATTTGGTAGAACAAGGGATTGTAATTGGTGGAGAATTTGTTTCAGTTCTTCCTCTTTCTTTGCCTGCCAAAAGAGTAACTATATCTAACTTTCCACCTCTTGTGAGTGATGAGTTTTTAACGCAAGCATTGTCACGTTATGGCAAGTTGATGTCTACAATAAAAAAAGATACCGATCAGTAGTTAATCGCCTTTATTGAAGCATATAGTTTTTTTAGGCGATATGTCTACATGATCATCCCAGATGATGCTGATCTATATCTAACACTTAATTTTTGGATTGATGATTTTTGCTATACTATCTTTGTTACTACTGGAAAGATGAAGTGTTTCGGATGTGGAAAAATGGGACATTTAATTTTCAATTGCAGGAATAAAAATACTGAAGGGGAGAAAATAAATGAGAATAGAAATTCTGAACAGAGTGGTGAAGATAATGGTGTAGTGGAACTGATGAGACTGTGCCAGGAATAGACTCGGTTGTGACAGAGAATGTTGAAAATCCTCAGAGGGAGATTGAGGCTGAGCCAGCCTCATCTCGGCATGAGCTAAATGATTCAACTAATGATATACTCGTTGCTACTGTTCCTAGTGAATCAAAGAGTCTGGTTTCTTTCTCAGACAATGAAAAGGAAAATACAACAAGTGAACAGAATAAAGCATCTGTAAGCAAAACTTGTCAAGAGGTACAGTTAACGTTGGAGGAAGAACAGCTTCTTTTAAGATACCTCAAAAAAGGAAAATTAAGTTTTTAGATTCAAAAATAAGTAAAACAGATGAGTTACAAGACAATGTGATGCAAGACACGAGAGTGACAGTGATTCCTCTGAATGTGGTGTTTCTGAAAGTTTTTCGCAAAGTGAATCTACTGATCGTAGTTATGAACTTGAGGACATAAAATTGTTCCTCAGATCAATGAAAAATAAGAGAGGAGTGCTGAGTACAAGAATACTTCCCTGATCTGAAACAGTTTGTTGTTAAAGCAAAAAGTTTGATGAGTGGAGATTGCTTTACCAACAAAGAAATGTATAGACTAAATGAAATTGTGAGGAACACCAATAATGCCCTAAATAATGACACTGTTTGATATAAAGAACAAAGATAGCTCTTGTAGATTGTGTCTTTTCTCTTTTTTTTCCCCTTTTTTTCCTTTCTATGAGTGAAGTGCATCTCACTTCTTTGAATGTTAATGGTGCAAGGAATTTTAAGAAAAGAGCAAATTTTTTTGAAGAAATGTAACAGAAAAATATTATAGCTTTAGTCTGTGCGAAATTTTTTAACACTGATCAGATGGATGCATCTTCCAAATTGTTCTTTGGTCATGAAAGGAAAAATTGACAAAAACGCATAATATAATTAATGCCTTATGTTCTGAGGAAGTTATTTAGTATCCAATCCCAGAGAGATTTGTGAGGAAGCAAGGCATTTTTACCAGTCCATGTTTAGAAGTGAGCTGAAGCTAAGAGGTAGTGGAATTTTTTTTTCCTAGAAAATCTACCAAGAATCTCAGAGGAGTTCAACAATGAACTGGAGAATGTCCTGTCTTTAGGGGAACTCCAGTGTATGCAGTCTGGAAAAACTCAAGAGAATGGACGGGCTTCCGGTTCACTTCCTGAAAACCTTCTGGTCTGAGATTGGAGTTGATCTACTAGAGGTGTTCTATGACAGCTTGCTGAAGGGTGGGCTACTTTGAGCTGCCGAAGAGCAGTGGTTACTCTTCTTCCAAAGAAAGGAGATCTCACTGAGATTAAAAACTGGAGGCTGGTCTCACTTTTATGCAGTGATTATAAGTTACTTTCAAAAACATTGGCAATTAGATTGGCTAAAGTAATGGGACAGGTGATCCATCCAGTCCAGTCTTTTTTTGTATACCCAATAAGTACATTTTTGACAACATTTCTGTAATCCGGTACATTATAATGGTTTCTAAATTATTTAATATCAAATGTTGTCACTAGATCAAGAAAAAGCATTCGATCGAGTTGAACATTTATATTTATAATGGAAAGCCTTTGATTTTCATGAAAATGTTTTAAGTATGTTGAAAATTCTTTATAGTGACATTGAGAGTATAATTAAGATTAATGGTGGCTTATGTGCTCCAATCAAGGTTACCAGAGGAATTAGACAAGGATGTTCATTGCCAGTGATGTTATACTCTCTTGCTATCGAACCGCTACTCCAACAAATTAGGAAGAGTATGGATGGTTTAAGAATACCACATTGTGAGATTAATTTTTGTCAGTGGCTTATGCTGATGGCCTTATCATTTTAATTAATAAACAAAGTGATATACAAGTTTTATCGAAATTAATAGAATATATTGGAAGAATGTCCTCAGCAAAGGTAAATTGGAAAAAAAGTGATGCATTTTTATTAGGAGATTGGAATGATGGAAAACTAACTCTTCCTGAAGGTTTATGTTGGAGTAGATGGGGCTTAAGGTATCTTGGGGTGTTTTTAGGAGATGAAAATTTTGTACAGAAATATGGATGGAATGTTACAAAAAGTTAGAGGTTTCTTAGATAAATGGAAATGGCTTCTTCTTAACATGTCCTATAGAGGTAGAACACTTATTGTCAATAATTTGGTTGCATCACTTTTATGGCATAGACTGGCATGTATTGACCTCCCCACAAAACTGATGGCTGAAATTCAAGTGGTCTTTGTTGATTTCTTTTGGGATAAACTTCATTGGATCCCACAGAGTATTTTGTATCTTCCTAAGGAAGAAGGTGGTCAAGAGTTAATTAATTTACAAAATAGAATTACAACCATTGGAGGTGTTACTCTGGATAAATCCCTTTTTTGATGTATCCCAAAAGTTTGGACCTCTCACAGCTGCCTCCTTTCTATCAGAATCTTTTTAAAGTCTGAAGTTTTTTCACATCCAAAAAACTGAGAATTTTCATTCCATTTACTGGCTTTTAAGAGAACCTTTGATTCTTAAGGCAAGACTGGACATTTCTTCTTCTACTTTTTTCCAGGATTCAGCAAGGTACTACAAAACTCAGGAGTTTTTGTTTTAAGTCAATTATCGTCTTTAACTGGACCTAATTTTAAGGACATAGAGCCTGTTACAAAAAAACTGGGACTCGCTCGATCACTAGTTTTTAACCAAACTAATGGACACCATTACAATTTAAGAAAAACTTTTTTCTGTACATACTCCAGGGACCAGTATCCCTGATAGGGAACACCTGTTCCCCTGTTTGTCAATTCAACCGAACTTTGAAGAGTGCTCGGGTATTTTATTAAAACAAGGAATATCCCTTTCAGTTGATTTCTTTCCTGTACAGGAAAATATCTGTATAAAATGTGTGTTCTTATCCTTAAGAAAATGCTTGATAAAAGGATTGATACCTGATGGCGTTCGGTTTTTAATGTAATTACGTAAAACCTGAATGGAGAGTTCTATATAAGCCACCATTACTAAAAAAGACTGGAGACTTGTAATGGAGAATTCTTCATGGAGCAATTGCGGTCAATTCTTTTATGTCTGTCTTAGATTCTAAAAACAAATCTGGTTGTCCTTTCTGTTCTCAAAAAGAGACCGTCTTACATGCTTTCATGTACTGTCTTAGGCTTAAACCTTTATTTGTGTTGATTCAAGATATGTGTGAATATTCTATGATGGTTTTTATCCTGAAACTTTCATTTTTGGTTACAAGTATGTACAGAAAAAAGGCATTAAGTTTCAATTACTGAATTTTATTCTTGGACAAGCTAAATTGCCGATATACATGAGTACAAAAAGTAAACTAGAGCAAGGATGTAATGATGATGTTGTTGTATTTTTTAGGTCATTCCTCAAAGCAAGAGTACACATTTTTTTAGGTTTTATAATGCCATGAATGATCTTTCCACATTTCAAATGAAATTTGATGTATTGTGTACAATAATTGATGAAGATTTATTTTTTGTTTTTGATGTTGAAAGTGTTAACTATTATAAATATTTGCTTTCTGAAAATGTAAATGTATGTATTTTGGGCTATTTGTAATTAAAGTTTTTTCAAAATCTCTCTCTCTCTCACTTCCAAAGTGACTATTGAGCGTGATAAGAGTGGTGCTAGTGTGTTTGGTGCTTGTGAGTGAATCTATACTTTTTCTATTTTATCTTTTCTTTCTTGCTTGATTTGTTGTTATCAAGTGTTGGTATTTTAGTTTGGTTAGGCCACGTGCTACCGTTTTTTCTTTTGCGGACAGCATGACGGCCCCTCGTGTGCAGGGTTTGAGTAAACTCACGCGGCGCAATGGAGTGAAAGTGGCGTCCGTGGTGAACATTGAGGATTGTTGTCTAGCTGTAGGAGAGGTTGTGGGTTGTGAGGTTGCTAGTTGAGACTGGAATAATCATTGATAATCTGTTTTTTCCTGTCCTTCCACTTTCCATGCCATCCAAAAGTGTGCTTTCTAATGTTCCACCTTCATAAGTGATGAAACTTTAGTGAGAGTTTTGTCCCGATATGGTAAATTGGTGTCCCCTATCAAAATTATTCCAATTGGCTGTACAGCTCTTCAATTAAAACATGTGGTTTTTTTTAGGAGGTTCATCTACATGATCTTAAAAGATGATGAGGATCTAGATCTGTCACTGCATTTCAAAGTTGATACTTTTGAATATGTTATGTATGCTACAACGTACAAGATGAAATTTAAATTGTGGGGAGGTGGGTCATTTAATTCGTGCTTGTCCTGGTAAAAATAAGGAAAACAGTTCTGCGGGCGATGACATTGCTGATGATATTAGCGAGCCGGTTGAGGCTGGACTGTCAAATGCAGCTTCGCCTGTGGCAGAGACAGGTGCAGCAGAGGACAGAGAAGTTGAGGTTCCACACGCGGGCGAGAGTACTACGATTCAGGTAACTGACCCCAAAAACGTGGTTGAGGAAAATGGACCACGTGATGCTGAGTTTTTGAATATTCTTTCTCGCAAACCTGTTACTAAGACGAACATGCAAATGAGTGATAGCACAGTTAATGTCTTGCAGCCCAATTTATTTTGTGATGGCATTGAAATGGAGATGGAGTCATTTCAAAGTTCCATCAAAAAGGAAGACATCAGGTGTTTTTTCAGCTGTTAGAGCTAAGGCAGATGAGAATTTCTCTAATGGCGAAGACGAAATGGAGAGTGGCAGTGAGTCTTCTGATTCTAGCGTGAGTCCCTCTCAGAGTGACTTCTCTAATTGGACTTATGAAGTGGATGACATTAAATTCTTCCTAAGAGCTACCAAAAACAAGAGAGGGGTGCATGTAAATGACTATTTTCCCGACACAGAACAGTTTGTTAATAAAACTAGGCTTTTTATGTCAGAAAGTTTGTTTACAAACAAGAGGTATATTGATTAAAAAAGATAGTGAGAAAACTAATTTCTGACAATACTAATGAAGGTAGTGAGAAACCCTGACAGCTTGGTTGTTGATGTGATGTGTGTGTGTGGAGTGCTTCCGTGTTTTTTAGTCTCTTTTTCTTCTTCAAACATGGGTGACATGAATACTGCAACTTTGAACGTAAATGAAGTAAGAGAAATGAGAAAAAGAGCAGAAATGTTTGAGGTAATTAAACAAAAAAAAAACGGATGTTGTTATGTTGCAAGAAACACATAGTGGAGTGTGATGGGGTCTCTGTTTTGAGCCACAACACCTCACTTAGTGGAGGGGTTGCCATTCTTTAAGAGTTTCAGCCCACACTCCTATCAGGTGGAAGAAGTGGTTAAAGGTAGACTTTTAAAAGTAAGAGCTACTTTTGGAAATTTTATTTGTGTTTTTATTTATGTGTATGTCCCAACGTCATCAATAGAATGTTGTTCCCCTTCTGTCGCTCTCTCCACGTTGTGTCGGAGAAGCGACACTAGGGGTCTCTCTTGAGCCACTGAATATACCTCTGATCTATGAAAAAAGGCCAATGAGAAGTTGGCAGTCAGTATTTGCATACCCCGCCCCCGGACATACGGGTATAAAGGCGAGGCAAATACTAGAGTTCATTCAGAAATTTTTCGGAGCTGATGGTCTTGTATGCTGTCTGCTACGAGTTACACACACCCGTGTATTCCTCTGACGATCTGCATGCTGTTGGATTTGACGGCGCATAACAGCGACTTTCTCCTATCCTGTGCACGGCTGTGCATTGTTGCCCCTGGGCGCTTCGACAGCGCAGATAAAAACTCGAAAGAGTTTCTTAAAAGTGTGATTTTATTTAAAAGAGTAATTTCCTCTAAAAGAGCAAACACAGCGAGCGTGAACGTCCTTTTCAGGACGCGTCTTTATAAAGATGCCATTCCGCCGCTGTGTAGTTCCTGGATGCGGTAGGGTGCTCTCCGTTTCAGACGGCCACAGGCGTTGTCTCGTGTGTCTGGGTAGCGATCACACTGAGGCTGCGTTTGTGGATGGTTCATGTTCTCACTGTGAGAGCATGACCATGACAACATTGTGGTCGCGACTTGTTTTCAACCGAGAACAAGCCACTCCAGCCGCACCTCACATTGCTCCTTCTTCCCACGGGATTGAGGACGGTGCGAGTGGCACTGGAGGCGATTTGGGGGCGGCAGCGGGTGCGGCTCCGTCGGGTACCAGAGACCCGTGAACCACCCGTTCCCCAGCACGCTCGTTAACTGCCGTCCAGGCTCGAGGCAACAGCGGCTCGCCTCACAGCCAGCCTGCCTATCTTCTAGAGCTCGAAACAGATGAGCTTGCCGCTGCATTGGAGAGCGTGGCATCTGACGCGGATGACTCCCCTGGGCTGCCGCCTTCGGGCCAGCACCCCCAGGCTGAGGCTGACGCTCAGATGTCCGACATGCTTTCCCGGGCCGCCGCCAGCGTGGGCTTGGATTAGAACCCTCCATCCTCCCCACAGCCATCGCGGTTGGATGACTGGTTCCTGGGGTCTGGGCGCCGCCCACGGCCACGCCCCCCCACAGTCCCGTTCTTCCCGGAAGTGCATGATGAGCTGACGTCGCTGTGGAGAGTGCCTTTCACCTCTCGCAAAGCCACTCGCTCATCCGCTCTCGCTACCCTCGACGACGGAGCGGTCCACGGATAAACGCCGATTCCCCCGGTGGATAGGGCTGTTGCGCTTCACTTATGCCCCGGCAACCCTACCACCTGGCGGGGTCGCCCTGTACTCCCCTCCAAGGCCTGTAGGACAACATCCTCGCTGACAGCGAAGGCCTACAGCGCCGCTGGACAGGCCGCTTCCGCCCTGCACGCCATGGCCCTCCTGCAAGTCCACCAGGCCAAGGGGCTCAAAGAATTGCACGTGGGTAGCCCTGATCCCGATGTGCTGCAGGAACTGCGCTCAGCGACCAACCTCGCCCTCAGAGCCACGAAGGTCATGGCGCAGTCACTCGGGAAGGCAATGGCCACCCTCGTGGTCCAGGAACGACACCTGTGGCTGAACTTGGTCGAGATGCGTGAGACCGACAAGACTCGCTTTCTTGACGCCCCAGTCTCCCAGTTCGGCTTCTTCGGCGACACCGTCGAGGACGTTACCCAGCAGTTCTCAGCGGTGAGGAAACAGACGGAAGCGATCTCCCAGATCCTGCCCCGCCGAAAGTCTGCCGCCTCGGGCCATGCCCCGTCTGCTCACCGAGGGTGTCCCCCTGCGAAGAAACAAGCTGCTCAGCCTCAACCTGGGCCAGCTCTCAGCCCACGCGTCGAGCGCCCCACAGGAGGTCGACGCCCCCCGTCTCACGGACCCCCTTGAGGACTCGGAAGGCTCCCAGGCTCTCCTGAGACGGACGACCCAGAGCCCAAGACGTTAGCTCCGGAGATGGTAAGACCGCTCCGTCCCCCGGTGGAGGGCCGGGAGGAGAATTTTGTTTTGAATACATTTCATTTGCCACTCCCCTGAACCGGGGCAGCGGTACCCAAATTCTCAATAAAAGAGCTATTTCCTTTGCCTCTGGGTCATCTGGCCCGCAAATGCCGTTCTCACGGCACTCTGCCCCCAGATCTCAACAGTCCCGGCATGCTGGACGCAGCCACAGGTCCGCCTTCAGCCCCACGACTGACCCCCGGCCGGCCGGTTCTGACGAGTCCAGAGGACGCCACTATAAGACCTCCTCCTCAGTCACTAACCCGCCCCCTGCCGGGTGCGCGGAGCAAGGTAAGTGCTTCGAGTCTTTTCTCAGCACCGAAGCCTCGGGACGCACCCTTGCCTCCCGACGGCACTTTATCTGCTCCGCCCCGCTGCGAAGCTCTGCCGGGTACGTCAAAAATACTCGTCCCCTTGGTGCCCCTAGCACGGAGATTGGATGCGTGGCTTTGACTTCCCAACCCGTCACGCTGGCTGGCCCAGACCATCTGACTCGGTTACGCAATTCAGTTTGCCAGGCCCCCGCCCCCCTTCTCGGGCGTCCGCTTTACGGCACGGCGAACATGCCCAATGTGCCCATGCCCAATGTGCCCATGAACATGCCCATGTGCACGGCGAACATGCCCAATCCCTGCGCGCGGAGATCGCTACTCTTCTACTCAAAGACGCGATCGAGCCTGTCCCTCACACCGAAATGAAGAAGGGTTTCTACAGCCCTTACTTCGTTGTACCCAAGAAAGGCGGCGGCTTACGACCAATCTTGGACCTGCGAGTTTTAAGCTGAGCACTGCTCAAACTCCCGTTCAAAATGCTCACGCTAAAGTCTATCTTAACAAGCGTCCGGCAACTAGATTGATTCGCAGCGGTAGACCTAAAGGACGCGTACTTCCACGTCTCAATTCTGCCGCGACACCGACCCTTCCTACGGTTCGCGTTCGACGGCCAGGTGTTTCAGTACAAAGCCCTCCCCTTTGGCATGTCTCTGTCCCCTCGCGTCTTCATGAAGGTCGCAGAGGCAGCTCTTGCCCCGCTCCGAGAAGCCAGCATCCGCATACTCAACTACCTCGACGACTGGCTCATACTGGCCCACTCCCGAGAGTTACTATGCGTTCACAGAGACCAGGTGCTCAAACACCTCAGCCGCTTGGGGCTTCAGGTCAACCGAGAAAAGAGCAAGCTCACTCCGGTTCAGAGCACCTCCTTTCTCGGCATGGAGTTAGACTCAGTCTCAATGACAGCACGTCTCACCAACGAGTGTGCACAGTCGGTGCTGAAATGCCTCGCAAAGTTCAAGCCAGGCACAACGGTCCCTCTAAAACTCTTCCAGAGGCTCCTGGGGCATATAGCATCCTCCGCCGCAGTCACGCCGCTGGGGTTGATGCATATGAGACCGCTTCAGCACTGGCTTCAGACTCGAGTCCCGAGACGAGCATGGCGCCACGGCACGCACCGTGTGATAATCACCCCTGCATGCCGCCAAGCACTCAAACCCTGGACTGACCTCTGCTTTCTACGGGCAGGGGTGCCCCTGCAGCAGGTGTCCCGATGCGTCCTGGTCACTACCGACGCATCCAGATCGGGTTGGGGCACCGTTTGCAACGGGCACGCATCTGCGGGCCTTTGGAGAGGGGCCCCGCTGCGCTGGCATATCAATTGCCTAGAGTTTTGACTGTTTTCTTTGCCCTGCGACAGTTCCTCCCATTAATTCGAGACAAACATGTCCTAATCAGGTCAGACAGCACTACTGCAGTAGCGTACATAAATCGCCAAGGCGGCGTACGCTCCTGCCACATGTCACGACTCGCCCGTCGTCTCCTCCTTTGGAGCCAGCATGTGCCACTCACATCCCCGGCAAACTCAATGTGGTAGCAGACGCGCTGTCACGACAACGCTTGCCCAGTGGAGAGTGGAGGCTTCACCCCCAGTCGGTTCAGCTGATTTGGGAACGATTCGGCAAGGCCCAGGTAGACCTGCTTGCCTCCCGAGAGACCTCCCACTGCCCGCTCTGGTATGGCCGAACAGAGGCCCCCCTCGGGGCAGGCGCGCTGGCACACAGCTGGCCCACGGGGTTGCGCAAGTACGCATTTTCCCCAGTGAGCCTTCTTGCATAGGTGCTGTGCAAGGTCAGGGAGGACGAGGAGCAAGTCACACTAGTGGCTCCATACTGGCCCACCCAGGCCTGGTTCTCGGACCTTGTACTCCTCGCTACAGCCCCTCCCTGGCGAATTCCCCTGAGGAAGGACCTTCTTTCTCAGGGGCAGGGCACGCTCTGGCGGAAGATCTAGCTGGCCTACCACCCACTGTCGTAGACACGATCAACCAAGCCAGAGCCCCTTCCACCAGGCAGCTCTACACCCTGAAGTGGCGCTTGTTCGCAAATTGGTGTTCTTCCCAGGCTGAAGACCCACAGGGGTGCGCAGTTAGTTCAGTGCTCCTATTCCTGCAGGAAAGGTTGGAGGGGAGGCTGTCCCCGTCCACCTTGAAGGTGTATGGTGCTGCTATCGCAGCCCACCACGACGCAGTAGATGGCAAGTCCCTTGGTAAGCACGACTTAATCATCATGTTCCTAAGAGGCGCCCGGAGGTTAAATCCCTCCCGGCCAAGCCTGTTCCCCTCCTGGGACCTCTCGGTAGTCCTCACGGGCCTCCAGAGACCTCCCTTTGAGCCGCTAGAATCAGTTGGACTCAGGGCCCTCTCTCTCAAGACCGCCCTGCTGATCGCGCTCGCCTCCATCAAGAGGGTCGGGGACCTGCAAGCGTTATCTGTCAGCGACACTTGCCTGGAGTTCGGTCCGGCAGACACTGATGTGATCCTAAGACCGCGACTGGGCTACGTGCCCAAGGTTCCTACCACGCCTTTCAGAGACCAGGTAGTGAACCTGCAAGCGCTGCCCCGGGAGGAGGCAGACCCAGCCCCGTCGTTGCTGTGTCCGGTACGTGCTTTGCGTACCTATCTGGACCGCACGCAGAGCTTTAGACACTCTGAGCAGCTCTTTGTATGCTTTGGGGGACAGCGGAAAGGAAACGCTGTCTCCAAACAGAGGCTTTCCCACTGGGTAGTAGATGCCATTTCACTGGCTTATCAAACTCAGGCCGTGCCCCCCCCCCTTTGCGGGTCCGAGCTCACTCGACAAGGAGTGTTGCATCCTCGTGGGCACTGGCCAGGGGTACCTCCCTGGCAGACATTTGTAGAGCAGCGGGTTGGGTGACACCCAACACCTTTACGAGATACTACAATCTCAGGGTTGAGTCGGTTTCATCCCGTGTTTTCTCAGGTTCGAGCCAGTAGAACTCAGTAACACGCTGATGGGCTGACCGGGTGAATCGCTTGCATATACGCCCTTTCCCTCGCTTGAGGTAAAACTGTGCGTCTTTTTTCCCAGGAGATTCCACTCAGCTCGAATCCCTGGTCGATTCCTCCGTAGCCCTCATGGGTCCGCAGTTCGGCGGAGGAACTTGCTGACCCAATCCACTGCGGGTACTCAAATCTACCCTGTACTGGAATAGGTGCTCCACAGGGTGAGGACTTCTACGCGGACTCCCCCTGTGTGTATTTTCCGCGATACGGTCCCCTTACGAGCGGACCCGCATTTTCCTTGGGTAAGTTTCGGCTGCCCTCCGGTCGCCGTGTGTAGCAACTCCCCCTCGCTGAGGTTGGATCTACCACCGCGCCACTTCCACGTGTCGCCTAAAAACACATGTGATGTATTCACCACCTTACCTCCCCAGCTGGGTAGGGGTGGTCTCCGCATGGTCTGTTCCCCCTGAAAGAATAGGAAATTGGGTAAGACCCCCTTCCCTCAGTGCGTGTAAGGGCCCCGGCTGTCTATTGCTCTATGCGAGAAACATAGAGAGAAAAGAGGCCCAGCCAGGCTTGGCCCGTTTCCAGGTTGGCAAGCGTCGCCTTGTTCCCCTGTCAGGGTAACCAAAAGGATTCCGACGACTTTGGTGGGGCATTGGGGAAGGGTACGTGTAGTCTGATACAGCTGGTCATCTGGCACGTAAAAAACACCTGCCCGCTCCTGTGTCAGACCACGTACACGGCTCAGCGCATGGCGTGATTTAAATTGGACCCCTAGTGTCGCTTCTCCGACACAACGTGGAGAGAGCGACAGAAGGGGAACGTCTAGGTTACGAATGTAACCTCCGAGCCGCTGTAGTGGCCGGACCATTTCCGGCTCAGAAAAATCCTGAATGAACTGTAGTATTTGCCTCGCCTTTATACCCGTATGTCCGGGGGTGGGGTATGCAAATACTGACTGCCAACCTCTCATTGGCCTTTTTTCATAGATCAGAGGTATATTCGGTGGCTCAAGAGAGACCCCTAGTGTCGCTTCTCCGACACAACGTCTCGTTCCCTCCATCGGGGAACGGAGGTTACATTCGTAACCTAGACGTTTTTAAATACATTGTTTTCTGTTTTAGAAAAATGCTGTGTAGAGGAATATTTATTCTTGGGTGGCGATTTTAATTGTACAGTGTCAAACTTGGAAAGAAATCATGTTGAACCCCACTTGTCCTCTCGTAATCGTTTAATCCAGCTTGTCAAGACGCATTAGTTATGTGATATTTGGAGACAGTTTCATGATTTCCCTGGCAAGACTGGACTGGTTCTATGTTTTTAAGCATCACTGTAATATTGTAAAAAGATGTCTAATTACCCCTCTGAACTTTTCTGATCACAGTATGGGGCAGTGTTCTGTGTTTTTAAACTCTGTTAAACCAAAAAGTGCACACTGGCAGTTAAATACTTCCTTGTTAAGTGATAGCTATTTTAAAAATACTTTTAAATTGTTCTGGGATGAATTCCAATCCACAAAGGGATCTTTTAAATCCTTACGACAGTGGTGGGATTTTGGTAAAGCCCAAATAAAGCAATTTTGCTTACAGTATACTCAAAACGTCACTAAAGAGACAACTCTTAGTATGAACACCTTGGAGATTGAATTCAGACATTTTAAAACTTCAAGAATTGGCTGAGTCAACTAATGCCCAGGGTTATTTAGATTCTCTGTTAAACAAAAAGACACAGTTGGCTGACTTACTGGGTATTAAAGCACATGGGGCTCTGGTCAGGTCGAGGTTCCAGAGTATGGATCAGATGGATGCTTCGTCCAGGTTCTTTTTCAACTTGGAGATAAAGAATGGTCAGAGCAGAGCCATCCATGCTCTGCATTCTGAATCTGGAGGATTATTAACAGACCCTGCGGACATTTGTAAGAGAGCAGTTGTTTTCTATGGGAGCTTAAAGTGCCTTTAGAGTTGTAATTAAATTTTGTCTATGGTTTTATTCATTTTGGGTTTTAAATATATGTTGAAAAGAAGATCTGTAAGCCAGATGCTCAATTTTGTTTTAGGCCAAGCAAAATAGGCTATTTATTTAAGTAGGAAAAAGAAAGTTGAACAGAATCTGGAGCAAAATGTAGTTACTCTGTTTTCAAACATGTTGCAAGCAAGAATATTGATTGATTTTAGTTACTACAAACATATGGATTATCTCGTTACTTTTGAAGGTATTTTGTGTTCACACGCTTGTGAGTTGGGTTTGTGCTTAATTAGGGCCCTATGAAATCAGTTTTATTTTTTCTCAAATTCCATTTTTTTTTTTTTTTTTAAATTCAGTTTTTTCGGCTTTAGTTTCATCTGTTTCGAATTTTTCATTTTTAACCAATATTTACTTGTAAAAAGTCAACTACGTGCACAAACAATTGCAATATGTCAATATTTTTTTTATTCAAACTGTGGATACATCCAGGATTGTGTAAACGCTCAGCACTCTCTAAAGTTCTCAAGGCAAAAATATAATTAATACCAGAGAATAAAAGAAATTAAATTGCAATAATTAGGCTGAATAAAATATACAAATAAAAGTGTAGCTTAAAAATTGAATTTAGCTCAAACTATAGTCCTTTCTGGTGGCTGGATGCCCTCAGTTAATGTTATTTAATTCATTTTAAACATGTGCTGCTTTCTTGGACATTTCCCATCTTTCACAGACATCTCCATTGAAGTACATGATGGTAAGGTGCTTGGTGTTGAGCTCAGTAAGAGACTCTCTCTTGTCAGTGAGGATTGTCTTGTACTTGCTGAAGCTCCTTTCACAGTCAACTGAACTGACTGGAAAATACATGTAGGACATTGCCAGTTCTGCAACCCTTGGAAATCGTTGGCTTGTGCCTTTCCAGTAGTCAGCAAGGTCCAGGGCAGTTGAGAGGGCTTCATTTCGGACACAATGTTGATATGCAGCCCACTCCTCACTGAGCTCTGGAGATGGGCTCTTCAGAGCCCACAGAGTACCATAGGCCTCAATATACCTCAGCATTGCAGGTGATCAGGGATCAAACACTCTGATCATCTTGTAGATCTCTCTGGCAGGATGGACATCCCAGTGCTTTGAACATTTTTCATATGCAATGGGAAATCCATCATGAAGGTGATCAAGTACATCCCTCTTCTGTTGCATGGCCATTTGGTTCAGCAGCTAATCAGTTTTGGCCCCAAAGCCATGGGTTTTGGCTGTTCCATTAAATAAGTAGGAACCAAGATCCTCCATGATGTTATAAGCAGAGACTGCTGTGGGAGTGTGGGTGCCCTCAAGCACCCTCAGAGCTGTAACTAGTTTGCCACACCCCTCAGAGATGAAGGTCAGCTTCATCTTTAGGGCCTCAAGCTTGTCATCTGTATCAAACAGTTCAAGGATGTTTCTAACTGCCTGAGCAGAGGAATTCTCAGCCATAAAAATACTCATTGTAGAGATGGACATGGTCAGCTATTCCATCTTGTATTTCCTGGCTCAGGAGGTACCTTGTGCTTCACAGCCTCCTTCATTGTCAAAAAGCACAACCATCTCCTCTTTCTTGCAGGTTTTTTGAAGAAAGCAGATTTCACCCACATCACTAAAGTCAAGTCAAGTCAAGTCAATTTTATTTGTATATACATCGTTTCAAACAGCTTTACAGAAGATCAGCATTAACAGAAGATAAAACTGTAATGTCTATAAAGTTGATGAATCATCATTGTGTAATTTAGATAAAATACGATTCTTAATCATGTTTAAAAATAATTAAATAATAATTGTATTAATAACCCCAGTGAGCAAGCTGTATGCGACTGTGGCAAGGAACACAAAACTCCATTAGATGTAGATTAATGGAGAAAAATATCCTTGGAAGAAACCAGACTCACTGTGGGGGCCAGTTCCCCTCTGGCTAACATTATGAATGTAATGTAAATATTACTTATGTATAGTTAAAATCATGGTTTAAAATTATTAAACTAAGTAAGTGTCAGTGTTTAAACATCGATTGTGTTTGAACTGTAAGATTAATGACCACAGTCTTTGAAGTCTATCTTGATTAATTGCAGAAGTTCACATAGATGCAATTGTCCTTGTTAATTGGCTGATGAAGGCTTTTGTTGCAATAGTTAGTCTATGCATTCCATTTCAAGATCGTAGTCCATAAATAGACCGAGGTGATGCAGGTTGGGGTTGGCATCAGTTCATCCTCTGAAGTCCATCATAATAGACTGAAGTGATATATGGCTGGCTCTGGCTGCATTTAGTCATCATCATTCAGCGACATGTAGCAGTGGAGTCCAACACAAAACAGAAATGGAGCTGGATCCAGCCGGTTCTGGTGACCTCAGGATAGGAGTCCCGAGGTTGAGACGGGGAAACAAATAAAAAGATATAAGCATAGATGCCATTCAATTTATTGCAGAGTTAGAGATCATGATCACGGATTCTGGTTTCTGGTTCCGGCAGACCCAACTAAAGCAGCCTAATTGTGGTTTGGAGGATAAATTAGGTGTATGCCTGGCTAAATAGAGGAGTCTTTACTCTAGACTTAAACTGAGGGAGTGTGTCTGCATCTTGAACAGTGTTTGGGAGACTATTCCATAGTTTAGGAGCCAAATATGAAAAGGATCTACCTCCTTTTGTGGATTTTGATATTCTAGGAACTATTAACAGGCCAGAATTTTGCGATCTTAATGAACGTGATGGAATATAGCATGGTAGAAGATCACTTAAGTACTGCGGAGCTAGACCATTCAAAGCTTTGTAAAAGCTTCAAGACAAGAGGGCACTCCACAGGTGAAAGGGGCACTACCACCATTTAGCGTGGGGAACAGCTAGCCCCCTG
The DNA here is from genome assembly GCF_025860055.1 of Xyrauchen texanus. Classification (NCBI taxonomy): domain Eukaryota; kingdom Metazoa; phylum Chordata; class Actinopteri; order Cypriniformes; family Catostomidae; genus Xyrauchen; species Xyrauchen texanus. The sequence goes on along the minus strand of NC_068297.1, from coordinate 35,263,123 downwards.
CACTGGGCCCTCAGCTCCTGGGAACACAGAAGAGAAAATTAACTAAATACATCTAAAAAGCAAAACGACAAACTGATTTTCAACATACAACACATATGTCAGTGAAGGGCAGAGATAATGACAAATCACCATAACAGAACCAACTTCACACAAACAATAACAAATTAAAATGGTTTCAATGAACACAAAACAACACCATTTCCAAACTCTGATGATCTCTGTGGCTCAGGATACACACAGAGGACGGATCTCACTTCTCTGTGAGGGAGGAACCAGCACTTCTGAAGCCAGAGACAGAGTTTATAATGTAAACATACCAAAACAAATGTATAACAAAACAGAAAACAAAATGTATAACAAAACAGAAAACAAAACAGCAGCGTAGTTCAGCCCTGCAGCTTCTATCCAGACAGACACCTTCTGGTGAGCAGATTAGATCATCTATAGAAGAACAAACAATTAAACATGAAACCCACACGAGTTTTACTCACCATCGTATTTAAGACGTTCACGTACCAAAAGTGTTGAAGCTACAGCCATAATTACAGCCGCACACATACGGCTGTATGGAACGGCTGACTGAAGGAAGGCAGCAATTGGCCAGCGGAGCTCGATACAAGCCTCGCTAAAACAAACACTAAATCACATACAACGAAACTAACATTAACACAAGGTACCAGAGCCAGGCAGTTAGCCTAACGTTGAACATAAAAACAATCAATGACGACAACACATACCTATTGAGCGGAAACGGCCAATAACGAAAAAGGGGGAGGCCATTAGAACATGACGCGCATCTAGGCGGCAACATAGCCGCCCTAATATACCCCACGAATGCACGCTGATAGGCTATAAACAAAACCACCGAATACTAAGGGGCGGGATATAATAAAACAGACAGATGCACTGTTCTTATGCACGCGCATAATACAAATCGCATTAAAAAGTTTATATTATGCATAACCGGGAAAATCACGGTTACACACAAATTACAACATTAGGAAGGGGAAAACTGCTACAAGACATTAGTCTGTCTCACTACAATTGCAGCATACAAGAGATGAGGTAATGATTCGAGATGTCATCGCTCTGCTGCAGAATATCTACATTATCAACATCAACTCCATATGAAAGAATTAAATCTAGCATATGATTATGGCAATGAGTTGGTCCTGTTACATTTGTCTGACTCCAAGAGAGTTGAGAATATCGCTAAATGCTAATCCCAATGTATCATTTTCATTATCTATGTGAATGTTGAAGTCACCAACAAATAAGGCTCTATCTACAGTAACTACAAGATCTGATAAAAAATTTGCAAATTCACTAAGGAAATCAGAATAAGGTCCTGGTGATCTTATACACTGTAGCAAGGGTAAATGATGACAGAAATTTTTTATTTATATTTGACGGTGTCACTTTAAGCATTATTAGTTCAAAAGACTGTAAATTGTAGCAACACCTCCTCCTCGACCCTTCAGACGAGGCTCATATTTATAACAATAACCTGGGGGAGTAGATTTATTTAAACTAATATATTCATCCGGTTTAAGCCAGGTTTCAGTCAAACAGAGCGCATCCAATCTATGATCTGTAATCATTTCATTGACAATTAGTGCTTTGGTAGAAAGATATCTAATGTTTAGTAGCCCTATTTTTATATGATGTGTATTTTTAATTTGTTTGTTTTGTTCAAGTTTGACCTTAATCAAATTTTTTCTAAATGATTTGTAAGGGTATTGTGTTTGGTAGTTCGGGGAACAGACACAGTCTCTATGAGATATCTAGGTGATACAGTCTCTATGTGTTGTAGTTTATGTGACCTGTGTGACGTCTCAAGGCAGCTACCAGACGTTCGGATTAACTAGTTTGTCTGCTTCCTGACCTGGGCCCCAGTTAGTCAATTACTATCATTACTAAGACTATGAGCCAAATTACTAGAGAGGAGAGCGGCACCTTCCCTGGAGGGATGGAGTCCATCTCTCTTTAGCAGGTCAGGTCTACCCCAAAAACTCTTCCAATTGTCTATAAATCATATTTTATTCTTCAGACACCACTCAAACATCCAGCCATTCAGTGACTATAATCTACTAATCTACTATAAACCTTGTCACCACGATGAGCAGGGAGGGGACCAGAGCATATTACAGTGTCTGACATAGTTTTTGCAAATTTGCACACCTCTTTAACATTATCTTTAGTGATCTCTGACTGGCGAAGCAGGACATTGTTAGTGCCGACATGGATAACAATTTTAGAAAATCTACGTTTAGCATTAGCCAGCACTTGTAAATTTGATTTGATGTCAGACGCTCTGGCCCCCGAAATGCAATTAACAATAGTGGCTGGAGTCTCTATTTCCACGTTCCTTACAATAGAATCACCGATAACAAGGGCTCTTTCAATATGATTCTCAGTGGGTGTATCACTGAGTGGGGAGAATTGATTGGAAACCCTAACGGGAGAGTGGTGTCTCTTTGCCCTACGAGTATGCCGCCGAGACGTAACCCAAATACCCTGCTGCAGGGGCTCTATAGCCGGAACCAAAGTGTGTGTGTTGCTCTCTGTACTACTCACATCCGAAACAGTATCTACCAGCTTCTCTTACTCACTGACCTCTACTAGCGTTCGGATGCGAGTCTCTAACTCATTAACCTTCTCCGTCAGCCTGTCACTGCTGACAGAGGAGGCTATTTTAAACATGCGACATGCAATGCAGGAACAAATAACATGAGCGGATGCCATGACTTACCGCAAATTGTTTGTTGTTCCTGAGCAGCGAGGGTTTCAGATTAATGTGAATCCCTCACAAAATTGTTTGTTGTTGGTGGTGGTTGTTCTTGATAAGCGGTGCTTTGAGATCGATGCAATAATCTGTGTACCGCAGAGGAGAAAAAATGCATGCAGTTTAATCGCGATAAAATTAGAACGCGGATGCAGGTGGAATATGCGCGCAGTTGAATCGCGATAAGAGAATAATACGGGAAGACCAGATGCGTGCTTAAAAATGGCAGATGTTTAAGGATTAAAGGCTGAAAACAGATATATAAGCGATGCTAAAAAACTATCAGGCTACAAACACAGACTCTAGCTAGGTGCCAGCAGCAACCAGTAAAATACACGCAGATGAAACAGGAGAAAAGTGGAAAAACCTGAAACGCGGTAAAATGACAAAGGATATAACTATGAACGATGACTATAACGTTGAACGTTTGAGAATAAGCAATGCTAAGCAGGCCACAAACAAACTCTCGTGCAGCGTGCGTGCGTGCTGTGCCGAAAAAGCTGTGATCTCGCTGAAGTATTTGTAGTGTTGCCAGGTCTCTCCCACCAAATTGATGACATGGCACAAGCAAGTTTAGCATTAGACCCTTCAATACATCTGTGTAGGCTTTAAGACAATATGATCCATTGTCATTTACCATGGCCAGAATGTCATTTAAGTTCGCCTGACTGTTGTGGGGAGACTGCAGCACTGCCTGAGAAAATTATGAATAGTTGCAGCTCTCCATGAAGATCACATCGGTTAGAAAGTATTTGCCTTCATTACCTGTTGAAATAAATAAAAAATAAATAGGAAAAATACTTATAATACTTCTTCCAAATAGACTAATGTGCCTTAGGAGTTAATATTAGAAATGCACATGAATTACGAGCAACAGTGAGCTAATTCAAAGTTATAGAATACCTAGCCACTGTTAAACCTACAATCGACTACAATAAAAGCAAATGCTAATTTAATAAACACTCACCTATTACAATGTTGAGGACACTCCGATCTCAGATGTATGAGGTTTCATCGACAACAACAAAGAAAGGGACGCATCTTCATTTTCCGCAAACATTGCAAAAAAATCCTATACAAATTAACGTCTAGCATGATCTATAGATGATGAGGTAGCTTCGATAGAAACCTGGAGGGCTGAGCTACCGGTAGTTGATTTTGCCTTGTTCTTGAGATGGACTCTCGATTTTAGATGGTCATTGCATGTATCTTTTCGAGTCCAGTCAATAGTGTTTTGGCAAAACTTACAGAAAAGCTGTTGGCCAGACTCATAGCAGTCATTGGGATATTGTTCCGCCCAGTACTTTGCAGTTAATTGTGTTGTAGAGTATGAGGGAGAATCATGGACTCATTGATTCTGAATGCAATGCACACATTCTTGTGAAGGGTCATAAAACCCCCACTCATGTGACTCGCCCCACACCCCCCTCCTTAGATGAGAAAGGAATGTGAAAAGTTGAAAGACACACACACACGTTTCCTGCCATTTAAAACCCAGAAGGGCTTAATTTTAAGGAAATATGTTTTATCCCCGTATGCTTGTGTATTTTTGTTGTTAGATCAAACTAGTTAAAATTGTAAGTTGTGTTAGTTAAACTCTGATGGCTTAAATAAAGAGCCTAAGTATCTATATTCACCTTTTAAGTGCACCAAATACATGCTTCTTGGTATCAAATTAAACCTTACGACTTGTCCTAGCTGAATATAAATATAAGGTTACATTAAAATTGTATTCTGCTATGTGTTACCATCTTTTCAGTGATTCAACCCAAAATCCTGACCTGGTCGTAAATCATGCAAATGACTAGCCGTGACAAAACAAAGGGAACCATCTCGCGCCCAAAATGGAGGAGTCCCATTGGGCCATTCCTCCCAAAGGAGGCGTGACCTCCCTACCTTAAAAGTCAGCATCCGGCATTGAATCCTCCTCTTACTCTCTTGTCCTGTGTCCTCTGATCTCTCTCCAAGCTCTCTTGCTTTTTCTTCGTGTTACTTTCGTCAGACATGTCTTTTATTTTATTTGGCATTTATCTCAGTCTTTTATTTGTCTTCGGACAAAGCTCAACACTTTACGTTTCTAGAGCAGTCCGATACCCTCCGGGTGAAAGGACTCTCTCTCAGCAACAACAACCGTTCCTCCTAAGATGCTTTGAACTCCCCGCGAGCGACCCACGCTCGGGGAAACACCAAGAGAAATCCTCCATCTCACGGACGCCACGAGGACACGATAAAGTCTTGTTCAGCAACACAAAGGTCCATTGTGCAAGTATTATTTCATCTAAATTCCAATGCGTTAAAGTGTGTAACTCCTTGATGGCTCTGAAGGTTTAACGAATTGTAACAAGTTTGCTATACCATAATCTCTTTATTTTCCTCACTGTTTTTACTTTGTTTGTTTCATGTTATATGTTAAATGTTTGTTTGTTAAGTGTAGTGATATATCCTAGTTCCTTGTATTAAACCCAATTATACGCTTGATTGTCTGTGTTTGTTGGTCATAGAGCAAAGCCTCTTCAATGTGCGATCTAAAGCTACGAGCTGATATTATCAAAGTAAGTTAATGTGCTTTGATGAGTAAGCTTATAACTAAGAATAAACCTTCTGGAGAATTGATCAAGAGTATTTAGCAAAGCGGTTCGCTGGACGAACTACATTCTTGCGATACGGGTCAATTCCCTTAAGGTGTTCTGAAAATTTATATAGCCTGTCTGCATATGATGTATATTCCTAATTAATTATAATTCGTTGTGTTTAATTATCTATATATATCTGAAGCAGACTCTTGGTCTATATAAGCCCTTTTTGGGGCAATTTGGTATGTACTGTTATCTAGTTCAAACCGTATGATTAATCATTGATTACGATCATTAAAATTAATTGTACATTCCCCAAACCTGAACCTAGATACACTACAGTGTGTTTCTTAATTTTTTAAATGCGGTTGTCTTACAGGAGGCAAGTCGTTTAGACATGAACGTGAATATTCGAGACATGGTTACTAGGCAACATTGACTCATTTGGCCATATTTTAGCCGGATTCAAAAGTCTCTGACTGGTTATGTTTGCGAGTATTTTACACTATCGTCAGTTATATGAAACAATTAGGTTTGGAATACCAACACAGGAAAAATATGCAAATTACGTGAGATTCAGTGTTTATAAATAAATTCCGTTTTTATTTATAGATTCCGTGATTCCGTCCGTTTTTTTCCGCAAAGCAGAAACCATAGGGCCCTACTTAATATATTTGTATATTGTAACTTAAATGAACTGTGAATTGTTTTTGTAATAAAAGTTTGTTCAAATAAAAAAAATATATATATATTCTCTCTCTCTCTCAATCTGATTGTGTTTCCTTCCTATATAAACCGAGTGATTCATGGCTGGGTTGTGCGATGGGTGTTTGTGAGCTGTGCCATCATGGTACCCGGTGCTCTCGTGCAAATTCCCGGAGCGGATTTTCCCGCAGTTTTCATCTACTCAGTGTTGATATGGCACCAAGTAAACAAATGAAGTTTACAGCTAACCCCGTGTTTGAGTTTGAGCACTTGCAAAAAATGCAAAGAAATGTGTCCACACTCAATATATATAGATCAACTGAGGTGCGGATACAGTCTTTGCTAATTAAAACATACATTTTTATATGGACGGATTAGAAACTTTAACCTCTTATGCAATGGACAAATGAATTATCTCATGACCGACAATAGCACATATATAGAATTTAACAAATGTATTATGTTAAATATTTATTTTAGTGCTTGAATTGATCATCAAGAATTACTTTTTATTTAAAATAATATTTTGCTAGCGTTCATCGTTGCTGTGCTACTTCAAACGCTGTGTTACGTTTTTATTTTGCTAGCCATCATAAACTTTATATGTCATTCTTTTGATGAACAGTTAACTGATGAACCCAGTTACACATACTTGGACTATACATAACAGTTTACATATTTTTTCATTGATTCACATTTATATTATTATACATTTATTTTAACAAATAGCATCAAAACATATTTACATACATACAAGCTTGTCCATAATAAAATTCTGTTAAAAACATTTGGCATAATATTAGAAGACATTTCAGGTGATTAAAGCTGCCAAATAATCACAGATCCAAAAAGAGTAACAGAACTTGGACTAGAAGGAAATAATGCTACTTAACCAATCGGATGTCATTTTAGCATTTTCATCAGCTGACCCTCACAATGAAATGCATGCTGTTTTTTTCTTCAGTCATTGGATCAGATCATTAGCACTCACACATCGCATGTTTTAAAAATGCACTCTTTTAACATTTTAAAATATGTTGTTCTAACTGCAGAATAGACTGTAGTAGATGAAAGTTGAGTTTTTAAGCTTTAATTTGATTCCAAGTTTCTGAACATTGATGACATTTTTAATATCAAACAAAGCACTCAAACTAAAAATAATTAAAAATGCAAGACTGCCTCTGAAGCACCCCATTTTCACCTACAGTCACCAAAATTAGTACATATGTAGTTCTCATCAAGCTGGACAACTTTAAGAAGTATAATTATTAGCTCCACCCAGCAGGAAGTCGACCATGTTGGATTCTTTGAATATTGCAGTCTCTGAACTTTTAAATACTTCTAGGAGATTAATGAGACTGTCACCACATTTACACAACATTATGCTAAGACATTGAAGTTGCTAAACTGCAAACAAATTTTGAAATATCTAACGTGTTGCCATAGCGAGGCCATAAATTAATGGCAAAAAAATGTGAAACAAGAAGTTTCTTGTGCAATGTGTGATTTAGATTAAAACTGAGATGTATGTTGGTGGCTAATCAGATGGATTTGTCTATTTTGAGTCACAAGCAAGTGTGGCTCTCCAAAAGACTTTAAAATAGTTCTCTTATTTCTACCCAAATTAATTCAAAATTGTTTATAATAATTACAAAAATCATGTGTCCACCTTGCATTGTTTTCCAAAAGCCAACGCATGAAAATGGACCCATGGTGCTTGGGCTTGTCATCACTGCTTGCAGCTGTATTTAGGGCCCAAGCACTGAAAGTTTGGAGGCCCTATTTTTTGTCTAAGGATTATTATTATTAGGGCCCAAGCACTGAAAGTGCGATGCCCTATTGTTCTAAGGATTATTAGGAACAAAGCACTGAAAGTGCAGAGGCCCTATTGTTCTTCTAAGGATTATTATTATGGCCCGAGTACTGAAGGTGCGGAGCCCTATTGTTCTTCTAAGGATTATTAGGGCCCAAGCACTGAAAGTGCGTAGACTTATTGTTCTTCTAAGGATTATTATTATTATTAGGACCCAAGCACTGAAAGTGTGGAGCCCTGTTGTTCTTCTAAGCATTATTATTAGGGCCCAAGCACTGAATGTGTGGAGCCGTATTGTTGTTCTAAGGATTCTGACTAGTACCCAAGCACTGAAATTGTGGAGCCCTATTGTTTGGGCCCAAGCACTGAAAGTGCGGAGCCCTATTGTTCTTCTAAGGATTCTTCTTATTATTATTCAGTTCTTTTGGGGTACATAACATGTATGAAAACCTGAGGTACAGTCACCAAACTTTGTACACGTATAGATCTCATCAAGCCGGACAACTTTCACACTGACAGTTATAAGTTCTGCCCAAAAGGAAGTTGGCCATTTTGGATTGTTTGAAAAATGCACGCTGAGGATTTTGATATACACCTCCCAGGTATTTAATGGTACAGGTACCAAATGTGGGCGACATCATGCCAAGACATTGACGATGCTAAAATGCAAAGGGATTTTTGATATATCGAACAGTGTTGCCATGGAGAAGTGACAAAATAACGTAAAAAAAATGTAATAAGGAAAAGTCTCATATCTTCTGCATGCAGAAAATTTTAAACATCAAAATTGAGCCAAATGTTTGTTCTTGCGGGCGGATCACTTTGATGTGGGTCACAGTCATAGCACCACCAACTGGTGGAAGGAAGTGTCCCTTTTAACAGACGTTGAAAAATCCCTATTATGTTCGCCTGAATTGCTTAAATAAAACAGCTTAATGTCAAGGTAATGCACATTTTAAATTTGGTAAAGGTATTCTTGATGTCTTAAATACTTTTGGCATGGCCTCACATTAAATGTAATAATTTATTTTTGTGCATATTCACATGTTTTGAGGTATTTGGCATAATTTCATTTTAAAGTTTAATGTAAATATATTTATTACATTTTATATAAATAAAATATAGTAAAAATATAAACTGAAATGTAAAATCACAAGAAAACCCATGTATATCCCAGAGTATTATTGGCACTCTGAGTGGCAATTACAAGAAATTTCCAATAGAGGGTATCCAAGCTCCATTGTTGAATGATTTCCAAACACTGGGCTCTCGCTCACGGTTACCAGAGAACACCCCAAGCAGACATTTATGGCACCTTATGGTTGCATGGTGGTTCGTCTCAACTCTTTTTACTTTTCTGAGCTTGCATTTCCACTGCAGTTTAGTGCCCCTCAACGTGTGTGGGATAATAGGATGATCGTCATAGTTGCACCACCTCTGCTGCCGTGACATCATCTTAAACACGACACAAACTGACCAAAACAATAACGCAACCTATAGCTGTTAGCTACTAGCTCATTGTGCTGCATAATTCAGTTGTTGCATGATGATTTTACACATATGTAATAGTTAAATTGGCCTGGTTATTTTAGAAGCAAGCTTCCAGTAGCTAGTCAACTAAATAAAAGTGAAGCTTTCAAGCAGAGTATAGAGTTAACATAACAAAATGTACCATTCTCCATGGTGGCTGTGTCCAGGGCACACTCCCTCCCATTGCCCGACAGTTTAGATAGCATCCATTTGGTCGAACCACTTCCACTTTTCCTTGATGGTTCTGTAGTCACTTTAAAAATGTTTTAACTTTTCCCTACACTGTTGGTAGATCCGGTGGTATCCATGTGCGGCCAACAGCTGAAACACTTCCTGAGAGACATTTCGTTTCACTCATCTCTAACAAGTGGACTGTCTGCACCTCCTTTATTGACCACGGCGTGGTTTTGCACACAGCTATTTCTTTTTTCACAATTTAAAAGGTGCGTGAACAAGTGATACTGTTATCGCTGTTGCTAACTTTAAAACTAGCGGGATTGATGTCGCGTGTCGGAAATCCAGTGATGCTGGTAGTGATGATTCTCTCTGACCAATCAGTGATCTGCAGGATTTTGACATCACATTTAGTATCGGCTCGGCACCTTGACCGAGGTGGTACTAAAGAAAGTATCAGGTACTAGCCGCAGTGGAAAACCCCAAAAAAGCGAGCAGAGACGAGTTGAACCATGCAGTGGAAAAGCCCCATTTTACTTGCACAAATAGGAAATATTTAGCCTTTTTTTCATACACAATTTATACAATCTGGCAACCTTGCATGAGATCTTCGAAAAATAAACAACTCAACCTGCGTTTAAGTTTGAGCTCTATTCCAGTCGAATCCATAGAAAAATACAAACAAATGTTTCAGAAGACACCTTTTCCCAGCGCTGATTTATGTACTTCTCAAATGACGTACAATATCACATGACCAACAATAGTACACACACAGAGATGAAGTTCTCAAATGTATTATGTTATTATGGGAATCCCATCTCTTTTCTTTATGTTGGACAGCAGGCAAAACAAAATGCTTCAAGTCTGAAGCAACATTTCCAAATATACAGCAGCTGTTTGTATAATATATATATTAACGGTGTATCCTTTTAAACATTTGCGTCTTTTGCTGGGAATGAGACACAAAAACCCACATTTATACAAAATTCCTAACATTCATCTAAAATCCCCATTAGTTGCATAATGAAATGTGATTATAATTTGAAGTGTTATAAATACAGTAGGAGAGAGCTGGGCACAAAGTAACACGTTTTGGTTTTCTTACATTTGTGTAAATGTACTTGGGGTTCGATGTATTTTTTTGTAGACACATGTCTATTACACATATGGGGTCTTGTTTCATGAATACAGCCTGTAGTTTTTCTGCAATCTACCTCGAAAAAAGAAAGTGAAACAGGAGGGGGGCACATTGTAACCACACCATATAGCAGCTTAAAATACCACTATATCAACTGTATCTGATCTAATTAAAAAGCCTAGAAGATAAACAAAATATTCATGTAAAGCCATTTATTTACTTTACAATAATTTGGACACTTGACAATAAATACACAACAAAGCCACTGCATTGACCGAATAATGCATGGATTGATGACAAAATGCAAACAAATGTGTCCCCACCCAATATATACATCAACTGCAGTGCGGATGCAATCTTTAATTAAAACATATAGTTTTAAATGGACGGATTAGAACCTTTAACTCTTTCCAGCCGGAGCGTTCAAATTTGGGAACAATTATTCCCATGGTTCTTGTCTCAGTGTCTTTGCCGTCCAATCACTGATTTTATTTCTGAAATCTGCCCAGATACCTGTGACAATATAAGGTAAAGGCAGATATGATTGGTTAAGGGGTTACTGGGCATGAATAATAAATGTATCGTCATCAACGTCATCCTTCATTTGCCTGGAAGGAGACAGAGGGGAAATCCCGAGATATTTACTCCAGTGTTGGACTTACTGCTTCAAATTGAACACTTCAAATTTCTCATGGTTCTGTTTGTCTCAAGGTTTTAGTGTCACTGTTTCTGTACGGTTCGGTATTTATGTTCAGAAAAATAAATATTACTGTCAAACCCAAAATAAATATATTGTATTTGGTAACAGACTCTTCCAAGAGATTTTCCCTCACTACAAATCACTATGGTTTTACAACAGTATAACATATTTGTAGTAAAATCATAGTACCATAACATTTACCAAGTTACGGTCATGGTTACAATACTATAGTAAAATCAAGGTTACTCTATGGAAATTACAGTTACTATTGTAAAACAATGGTTAATTGTATCAAAACTATGATTTCTGCCAAGAAACAATGGTGATAGCAGTCATTGTTACTTTGCTACTTACTCATGGCTACTACAGTATTACAGAATAAAACTGTAAGGCTCTTCGTTCGGGCAATGGAGGAGGCAGCAAAGCAGATTTGAGGTCGGTTTTTATTTTCTTCAGTTTACACAATCAAACAAAACAACATGTATGGACTGTCCGCTTCTAGGTATCTCTCTTAAATTGCTGGCTATGTCACCCTTTTATGCCACTCTCCCCATGTTCACTGTAATCAGAAACAGGTGTTAGGCATAATTTAGCTCAGGTGTAAGCGCCCTTACCGCTCTTTCTCCCTCCAGACGGACACTTGACCACGCCCCCGCTGCTTCAAAAACTATGGTTAATTTTCATTTGTGTCCTTAACTCACAAACAAATGCTCTAATTACTAACTCAACATTTAACTTAATACCTGCATTTATGCATCAACATAATGTGCTTTTCATATTCAACTCAACATATATTCAAAAGTTGTACATCACTATAGAATGAATAACCTTCCTGTAAAAATGTATGCTATAAGAGATGTCATAATGAAACATGAGTGTTTTAATCATACGTGGAAATCCCACATCTTCCTCAACAGAGTAAGGGCAACATAACTTTGGCAATGAACACCTCAAGCACATTCGTTTTTGTTTCAAGTCTGTCCGAACTAGCAGCGAGTGCCTGTTTAAAGACAGAAGGGCTTGTGTCTGTGTGCTATTTTGGGCTCACCTGAGGTTCTGTATGCACCGCACACTATATATTCCCAGGTGATGTCAGCGTAAATAAATAATCAAACATCGATGTATTACCAGTATACGGTACTCACGTCAAGCAAACAGTGCCTGTTTTGTAAATGTTTTTTGACCATCGCTGTTATGATTGATCTCAAAATTAAAGTTCCCAGACAGGAGACTTCAATGACGCAGTGGCTTCTATCTTGCGGCTTGTTTTCTCAGTTTGCCATTTTCACATTCACTCTAATGTGAATCATCAACTGATTTAACAAACTTACAGTTAATAGGACAACTTCTCCCTGTAAAAAGTTAACCCATGTGAAACACTGGCGAAGTGTGTCCATCTACAGAGCCATACAGGTGCATTAGCGGTAGGGTTGGGTATCGAGAACTAGTTGCATTTTAGAACCGGTTCCAAATTTCCAAGAACCATGGATTCGATAAGACATACGCATTTCGATTCCTCACTACGGTTCTTAACTTCAAATCTCAAATCACTTTATTGTCACACGACCGTATACACAAGTGCAACAGTAGGTGAAAGTCTTGTGTGCAGTTCCGAGCAACATAGCAGTCATGACAGTGATGAGACATATACCAATTACAATAAACAACATATTTACACAACACAGTTTACATATCAAATGTACACATAATTACACAACACAATTATAATATACAATGTACAGTAAACAATACACACAATATAGAATACACTTCAAATAAAAATAAAGAGTATATAAAGATATATATACAGTAGTTGTATTGTGGAGAATATAATTATGACAGTCCAGTGTGAGATATAAGATTAATAAAGGGTATTGCTGATGTATATTGATCCTGAGAGATCAAGTGTTGCTTGGGTGAAGAAGCTGTCATGTAGTCGGCTGGTGCAGGTTGTGTTCTCAGCCCACTCCTGTATTCCCTATACACACATGACTGTGTGGCAACACATAGCTCCAATGCCATCATTAAGTTTGCTGACAATACGACGGTGGTAGGTCTGATCACTGACAATGATGAAACCGCCTGGTATCAGGAGCACAGCCTCTCTCTCAACGTCATTAAGACCAAGGAGCTTGTAGTGGACTTCTGGCAGAAAGACAGAGAACACAGCCCCATCACCATTAATGGAGCTCCGGTGGAGAGAGTCAGCAGCTTCAAGTTCCTCTGTGTCCACATTACTGAGGAACTCACATGGTCCGTCCACACTGAGGCCGTTGTGAAGAAGGCTCACCAGCGCCTCTTCTTCCTGAGACGGCTGAGGAAGTTTGGAATGAACCACCACATCCTCACACGGTTCTACACCAGCACTGTAGAGAGCATCCTGACTGGCTGCATCACCGCCTGGTACGGCAATAGCACCGCCCACAACTGCAAAGACCTGCAAAGGGTGGTGCGAACTGCCAGAAACATCATCGGAGTTGAGCTTCCCTCCATCCAGGACATCTATAACAGGCGGTGTGTGAAAAAAGCTCGGAGGATCATCAGAGAATCCAGCCACCCGAGTCATGGGCTGCTCTCACTGCTTCCATCAGGCAGGCGGTATCGCAGCATCAGGACCCGCACCAGCCGGCTACATGACAGCTTCTTCCCCCAAGCAATCAGACTTTTGAACACTTGATCTATCAGGATCAATAATTAGCACTGCACTTTATTAATCTATAATCTCACACTGGACTGTCAAATATATTCTCCCCAATTCAACTACTGTATATATATTTTATATACCCTCACCCTTATTTTTATTGTATTTGTATTCTATATTGTGTGTATTGTTTACTGTACATTGTATATTGTGTTGTGTAAGTATGTGTACATTTGTTCTGTAAATTGTGTTGTGTAAATATGTTGTTAATTGTAAATGGTACTGCTATGTTATTCGGAACTGCACACAGGACTTTCACCTACTGTCGCACTTGTGTACACAGTAGTGTGACAATAAATTGATTTGATTTGATTGATTGAAATGCAACACCTGCAATAAAAGGATTTTGTGCAAGGGAGGAAGCACGTCCAAAATGATGAAGCACTTACTTCAACACAGTGTGACTCTAAAGGAATGTACTGTTTGCCGCTCCAGATACAGCTAATATTAGCAGGCCCATATTACTACCGTTGATACAATTAGCCCAGAGAGATCACGCATCTTTCCGGAGAAGGCAGATATGCTGCTTTTTCTTCAAAAGTATTGCTGACATTGCATTGCAGACTCTCTTTGACATTATTAATGCTTCCAATAACTGTGACATATTTGGTTGTGTTCTATTTTTTGTGTTATATTTACTTCAACAAAAACAATTACAAACCAAAAATGTTAATCATTCCTTATAAAAAAGTGAAATATAATTTTTTTATAAATGAAGGGGAACTGTCACAATTGGCAGTTTACTGGTTATAGCCTAAATATGGCAAGAATAAAAGGTAGGCAAATTTTTGTTTGTTCTTGCAAAACATTTGCTCTCTTATTTCTCACTGTAAGAGTTTGCCCCAAGGATGACACGTGAAATGGCTTCTTGGCTTCAAGGTAACGCCCCTTTTAATTCACACAGTTTTATATACACAATTTTACAACTCTTCTTAGACCAACGTTAGGTTGGTGTTTGCACTCTCTCGGAGGATCACTCCCTTGAGGCTCTGTGGCTGCTGCTTTATATGCCGCTCTCCCCATGCTTACTGAAATTAGACACAGGTGTTAGACATATTTTAGCTCAGGTGTAAGCTCCCTTACCGCTTTTCTCTCCCGGACGGGCGCTTGACCACGCCCCCGCTGCCACATACCCCCACCGCCCGACTCAGGCCGGGGCGTCATCCGGCCTGCCTACCACTCCCCTCCCATTTCTGGAGAGAAAGTCAGCGGCAGCCATCTGCACCCCCGGTCTGTGGACCACCTTGAACTTAAAAGGCTGGAGCGCCAGATACCAACGGGTGATCCGGGCGTTAGTATCCTTCATGCGGTGAAGCCACTGGAGTGGGGCGTGATCTGAGCAGAGGGTGAAGGCCCACCCCAGCAGGTAGTATCGGAGCGTGAGGACCGCCCACTTGATGGCCAATCACTCCTTCTCTACGGTGCTGTACTTGGTCTCCCTCAAGGAGAGCTTCCGGCTGATGTACAGCACCGGGTGCTCCTCCCCCTCCACCACCTGCGAGAGTACGGCCCCCAGCCCTCTGTCTGAAGCGTCCGTCTGCAATACAAAAGGGAGAGAGAGGTCAGGTGCATGCAGAAGCGGCCCCCCACAAAGTGCAGCTTTAATCTGTATAAACGCCTGTTGGCACTGCTCCGACCACTGGACTGGATCGGGAGCCCCCTTTTTAGTGAGGTCAGTCAGCGGGCTGGTGACATCCGAATAATTAGGCACAAACCTCCTATAATAGCCAGCCAGCCCCAGGAACTGCCTCACCCCCTTTTTGGTCTTGGGTCTAGGGCAAGTCGCAATTGCCACGGTTTTGTCAATTTGGGGACGAACCTGGCCATGACCCAAGTGGAACCCCAGATACCGGACCTCCACACACCCAATCGCGCACTTCTTAGGATTTGCTGTGAGCCCCGCCCGCCGCAGTGATCTCAGGAAGGCCCTCAGATGTTGCATGTGTCGCTACCAGTCATTGCTATAAATGATGATATCATCTAAATAGGCAGCGGCATAAGCAGTGTGCGGTCTGAGGACTCGATCCATGAGTCGTTGAAATGTGGCCGGTGCCCCAAACAAACCGAAAGGAAGTGTCACAAATTGGTGGAATCCAAATGGCGTAGTGAAGGCTGTTTTCTCACGGGACATTGGTGTCAAGGGGATCTGCCAATAACCCTTTGTTAAATCCAAGGTCGAATAAAAACGAGCAGTACCTAACCGATCGAGCAGTTAATCAACACGGGGCATTGGGTACGCGTCAAATTTAGACACCGCGTTGACTTTTCTGTAATCCACACAGAATCGAACAGACCCATCGCTCTTGGGAACAAGAACAAATAGTTGAACAAATAGTTCGGGAAGAATTGGATGCAATGCTTGAATTGGGAGTAATAGAAGAGTCCCACAGTGATTGGGCTGGACCAATCACTGTGGGACTCTTCTATTACTCCCAATTCAAGCATTGCATCCAATTCTTCCCGAACTATTTTTTTTATGTGTTCCGGTAAGCGATAGGGGCGGCTACGAACCACCACCCTGGGCTCGGTCTCGATGTGGTGCTGTATGAGATCTGTACGGCCCGGTAGAGGGGAAAAAAACATTTGCAAATTCTTTTTGTAATTCTGAAACCTCTGCGAGTTGGCGCGGTGAGAGGTGATCACCACAAGTAACCGGGATGTTAAGATTGAGGTTCTTGTTTACCTCAGGCCCGAGCTCCGCCCTCTCCGGAACTACCGTAGCCAACGTCACAGAGGCCGCTTCTTCCCTCCACAATTTCAAGAGGTTGAGGTGGTAAATTTGACGTGCGCTCCCTCTATCGGTACGTTTAACCTCATAATCGAGATCTCCTACTCGTCGTGTGACCTCAAAGGGTCCTTGCCACTTGCCGAGTAATTTAGAGCTCGATGTTGGGAGTAATACAAGCACCTTATCTCCCGGTGCAAATTCCCGTAGCTAAGCACCCCTGTCATACATCCGGCGTTGGCGTTCTTGAGCCTGGAGCAAATTCTCCTGTGTTAGTTGCCCCAGTGTGTAGAGTTTTGCTCTAAGATCGAGAACGTACTGAATTTCATTTTTACTATTAGAAGGTCCCTCCTCCCAAGCTTCACGGATGACATCAAGACCCCGCGTGGGCATCACCCATACAGCAGCTCAAACGGGGAGAACTCTGTGGAGGCTTACGGAACCTCTCGTACTGCAAACAACAGGGGGTCGAGCCACTTATCCCAATTCCTAGCGTCTTCGTGCACGAATTTACAAATCATATTTTTTAGCGTTTTATTAAATCGTTCCACAAGGCTATCCGTCTGTGGATGGTACACTAGTGCGGATCGACTTAATGCCCAGCAGTTCGTAAAGTTCGTGAAGTGTCCGTGACATAAACATCGTGCCTTGATCGGTGAGGATTTCTTTCGGAATCCCCACCCGGGAGATTATCTTGAAGAGTGCCCCAGCAACACTACATGCGGAGATGTTGCTCAGAGGCACTGCTTCCGGATATTGCGTTGCGTAATCCACTAGGACTAACACAAACGATGTCCGCGTGCTGTCCATTCTAATGGCCCGACGAGGTCCATCCCAATTCTTTCGAAGGGGACCTCAATCAATGGCAGGGGACGCAATGGCGCTTTTGGGGTGGCCGGTGGGTTTACCAGCTGACATTCGCGGCACGCCGCACACCACCTGCGGACTTCGCCGCCAATGCCCGGCCAATAGAAACGGGCTATTAGACGAAGTGTCTTCCTTTCCCCTTGGTGACTGGCCATAGGATTATAGTGAGCTGCCTGGAAAATCATTTCCCAGCGGTTCCGTGGGATCAACAAATGTGTAACTTCCTCCTTAGTTTGAGTGTCCTGCGTCACTCTGTATAATCAATCTTTTATCATAGCAAAATACGGATAGGAGATGGCGATGCCCGGCCGGAGTTGTTGACCATCAAAACATCAAAAGCGTGCTTAAGGGTTTCATCCCGCGACTGCTCCAAATGGAAGTCTCCCTCTGAGAATTCCCTGAGAGGAGGGGCGATAGCCTCGCCCCTTCCCTCGTCATTCCGATTCAGAGCAGCCGAGGAGGTCCCCGGCTCCGCCTCCCATGCAAAAGCATCGCACAATGCACATCTCTTCCTTCTTTTGCAGGACCCATCCGCGCAAATCCCCTCTAACATGTTCCTAAAATTCGGCCAATCAGTACCCAAGATTAGCGGATGGGTGAGGCGGAAACTAACCGCTGCCTCCACACTATGTTTTCGCCCCGGAATTTGATTGCCAAAGTCACCATGGGATATCTGTGAACATCCCCGTGCACACACCTCATCCTCACCAATTTAGCTGAACCCAAAGCCCCGGGTTAAACCAAGCATTGGTGGATGGTGGTCTGATTACAGCCCGTATCCAACAAAGCTTGGTAAGTACCCCCCTTGATCCTTACCGGAATCCGGTACTCTCCCGCCCGATCGGGGGCAGCCTGTGGAACATCAGGGACCTGCACCACTGCCCCCACCTCCATCAGCAGACACTGATCCCGGAAGTGGTCCCCGCACCTCCAACAGGCCGGCCCAGGCGTCACACCTGTACCCGTGTTGGCGGGCACCCCCACCTGAGGGGGAGAGCGACTGAAGGAAGGAGAAGGAGCAGGTGCGTTCTCCCACGGCCGGGGAGCTGGTCTCTGGGATACTCCTCGCCTGCGCGGGGCAGGAACGGGCCCTGGGGAGAGAGCAGAGCGAGAGTGGCATAGGGGAGGGGGAGAGAACAGGGGAAAACACAGGGGAAGGGGAGAGAGAGAGAGAGGACTCATCCGCCCTTGGTATCGCCGCCATGTGGTCCTCCGCAAGCTGGACGGCTGCCTCCAGCTTCGCCGGGCGGTGGCACTGGACCCACTTCGCCGTTCTCCTGGGCAATCGTTGGATGAACTGCTCCAGTACCACCTGGTCGACAAGTCCCTCTGCGTCGCGGTCCCCCACAAGCAGCCACCTCCGACAGGCATCCCGGAGCCGTTGGGCAAATGCAAACGGGCAGTCGGACTTTTCCTGTTTCATACCCTGGAAGAGCTGCCGATTTTCTTCTGGGCTTCGACCAACCCGTTGCAAGATGGCTTTCTTTAAATCCGCATAAGCCAGGATGTTTTTGCCGGCAGTTGTTGGGCCGCGAGTTGAGCTTCCCCGGACAAGAGAGGGACTAGGCTGGCTGCCCATTGGTCATGCGGCCAACCCCAAATTTCTGCTGTGCGTTCAAAAATCAAGGAACACCTCTGGATCGTCTGCCACCCCCATCTTCTGTAACGCGGGCGGGTGCGGGGGCAGATCCCAAAATTTTTTGGAATCGGAACCAAGATTCGATAACAACCGGAATCGTTAAAAATTTAAACAATACCCAAGCCTATTTAGCGGAGATTATAATTGCACATGTCTATTTGCCACTTTATTTTATTTTCAAAGTGTATGATCCAGATGTGTTATTAAATTAGAGATGAACTTTGGTAAGTAAATGCTTACCAAACCGTGGGTGGTGAACCATGCGTTTTTTTTTTTTTTACCGAGAACCATTACACTCCTGGTAGATAGATAGATATATAGATTAACATTAATACTATGTATAAATTAATTTTAACAAATAGCATCAAACATATTTACATACATAAAAGCTTATCCTCTATAATACACTTATGTTAAAATCAATTGGCATAATGTTAGTGGAAATTTCAAGTGAATAAAGCTGCTAAATCACAAATTAAAAAATATAAATATTATTTAAAATAGAAGGTAATAATGTTACTTAACCAATCTGATGTGGTTAATTTTCATCAGTAGACCCTCACAATTAAATGCATGCTGTTTTTTCTTCAATCATTGGATTGGATCATGAGCAGAGAACATTAGTAAATATTATATACCTTGTGACAAAAATGGTTGATGGGTTATGATTGATGACATAATTGACATAACCTTTGACCTTAGCTTCCTGTCCCCCTCCCCTCCCCACCCTAACTCCGGCAGTTGTACAGGATGTGATATTAATTGTTTGGTCAGCTGTTCTGTACAGGAAGGAGTATGAAGTGTTTGGTTAGCTGCTCTGATATTCCCATGCTGTGGCCGAGCCCATCTGTGTATTTTAAAAGAGTAGACAAAATATTAATCTTTAATTATGTACAATGTTTAATGGAAAACTGAGATGACAAAAATAATGGTATAAGAATTGTTTTCTCTCAACTCAGACTAAAAAATAGTGATTGATTAAATAATTCATTGATGTATTCATTGAGATGTTTTTTTTTAAAAATGATAAAGTAATGGGTGTGGGGTCATTTTATTAGATTCCTCCGTAAGGAGGGAATCTATTGTAATTGACAGTTTTATTAGATTCCTCCGTAAGGAGGGAATCTAATGTAATTGATAGTATTATTATTATTAGATTCCTCCGTAAGGAAGGAATCTATTGTAATTGATAGTATTATTAGATTCCTCCGATAGGAGGGAATCTATTGTAATTGACAGTATTATTAGATTCCTCCGTAAGGAGGGAATCTATTGTATTTGTCAGTTTTATTATTATTAGATTCCTCCATAGGAGGGAATCTATTGTATTTGTCAGTATTATTATTATTGTTAGATTCCTCCGTAAGGAGGGAATCTATTGTATTTGTCAGTTTTATTAGATTCCTCCGTAGGAGAGAATCTATTGTATTTGTCAGTATTATTAGATTCCTCCGTAAGGAGGGAATCTATTGTATTTGACGGTTTTATTATTATTAGATTCCTCCGTAAGGAGGGAATCTATTGTATTTGACGGTTTTATTATTATTATTATTATTATTATTATTATTATTCTCCTTGAGCCCCAATAGCTCAAAAAATCACTGGTCAAAAATTTTCTAAATTGGCACATTGATACTCCATGTCAACGGGTACCCCCAAACCAAGAATGGTCAACATTTGCCCCTAGGGGGCGCTACAGGCCATGCCGAAATTCCCATTTTCTGGTCTAAAATGTTCTAAATTGGTACAATGGTACTACAGGCCAACAGGAACCCACAAACCAAGAATGGCTGACATTCGCCACTATGGGGCGCTAAAGGCCACGCCAAAATTCCCGTTTTCTGGTCAAAAATGTTCTAATTTGGTACTTTGATACTACAGGCCAACAGGAACCCACAAACCAAGAATGGCCAACATTCACCACTAGGGGGCGCTACAGGCCATGCCGAAATTCCCATTTTCTGGTCAAAAATGTTCTACTTTGGTACACTGATACTACATGCCAACAGGAACCCACAAACCAAGAATGGCCAACATTCGCCATTAGGGAGCTTATAGGTAATTCCCAAAAGTCCCATTTTCTGGTCAAACATTTTCTAATTTGGTACATTGATTCTACAGGCCGACAGGAACCCACAAACCAAGAATGGCCCACATTCGCCCCTAGGGGGCGCTACAGGCCACTCCAAAATTCCCATTTTCTGGTCAAATATTTTCTAATTTTGTACATTGATAATACAGGCCAACAGGAACCCACAAACCAAGAATGGCCCACATTCGACCATAGGTGGCGCTACAGGCTACGCCCCAAAAAAACATTTTCAAAGTGATACCATTTCCACGCCATTTGTCCAATTCTTCTGAAACTTTGTATACATGCCTCATTTCTCATTGGGAACAAAAAAGCCTCAAGGATCCATAAGGTCCGATATGGATTTTCCTGTACATTGGAAATGTTTCATTTAGGATTCAGACAAAGACATGTTTTTTTGAATTCCTTAATTGGGAGGGTTTATCCCCAACCATCTACTGATCAATTTTAAATGATTTGCCATTTTGAGGAGGAATCCGCATTGCTGCTTGCAGCTATATTTATTATTATTATTATTATTATTATTCTCCTTGAGCCCAAATAGCTCAAAAAGTCACGGGTCAAAAATTTTCTAAATTGCCACATTGATACTCCATGCCAACGGGTACCCCCAAACCAAGAATGGTCAACATTCGCCCATAGGTGGCGCTACAGGCCACGCCCAAAAAAATATTTTCAAAGTGATACCATTTCCACGCCATTTGTCCAAATCTTCTGAAACTTGGTAAACATGCCTCATTTCTCATGGGGAACAAAAAAGCCTCAAGGACCCATACTTCTGCCATTATGGATTTTCCTGTACAGTGAAAATTTTGGAAAACATAAACTCTTCTGAATCTTAGCTCCAATTGACATGGAATTTGGCACATGTGTGTAGTATGTATGTCTTTCCAAATGTTACTTAGCAAAAATGAATACAATACAAAATGGCTGAAATGGACGTGTTTATGTAAATGTACACACAAAAGATGATCAAAAATTTTAAAAATCCCATTGATTTACAATGGCTGAGCAAAAGTGCCCCCTCTACTGGATAAATACGGTCCACATGTAAAATCCCATTCACTTACATTGGCTGAGCAAAGAGGCTCCCTCTACTGGAGTAACTCTGTCTACCACATTCAGCTCTTCTGTAGCAATCTCTCTAATGAAGCATTTCGGTGGAGCTCCAGACTTAGAAGCCAAATGACATTTTGTTTGTGTCTTCACGAAGGTAAGTCAATTGTGTGTTTTAATGCTTTCCAATTTGAACATTCAAGCGATTTTACACTATTCAACTCAACAAAGGCAAAACAACTCACATAAATGTTTGTGTGCAGTTTGTGTGACACAGTGAGCGAGCCGCGTCGCGTCTAACGCTCGCACGCCGATGAGAGTTCTCTTTCGCCTCGTGTTTGAACAGACAATTTCATACACCAAAATACATGATATATTGGGGTGTCTGCTATGTCTCAAGTGAACAAACAGTTGATAAAGAAATCGGGTATCAATATATTGAATTATGAATTATTGAAGGGGTCTAGTGATGCCGCTGTGATGTCCTGTTAGATTTTTCTCTATCGAGACAGCGTTAACCTAACGTATCAAAACTTCCGAGAATGATGTTGTTTAATTGTCTCTGACAACACGCAATCCGCGAGGCGAGATTATTTTTGCTCGCATCTTCACGAAGGTTTGTCGGTTGTATACAATGTTTGCCTGTTTGAACATTCAAGCGATTTTACACTAATCAACACAACAAATGTGAAAACTAAAATACATGTTTGCGAGCAGATTGTGTGACATAGCGAGCCGCGTCACGTCTAAAACGCTCGCACTCCGATGAGATTTCGCTTTCGCTGCTGCTTGCGTCTGAACGGACAATTTCATACAACAAACTGTCAAAATACATGATATATTGAGGAGTCTGTTATGTCTCAAGTGAACAAACAGTTGAGAAAGAAATCTGGTATAATTATATTGAATTCTGGCATTATTCCATGTGACGCCCTGCTATATTTTTCTCTCGAAACAGCGGAAACAACTTAAATAAAATACTTCGTCATTTTTGCCCATACAGAAACATGCGAGACATCATTACGAACTATGAAATGTGTCCTTTTATTTGTGTACAATTACAATAACAACAAAACCTTGTGCTTTTGTAAAATTAAGAAAATAAACTGGGTGCTCAGTCTGTCTTCGCGATAATCTTTCTGAAACACGTCACAAAATTCAAGTGAACCATCAACCATTCACGCAGTCTGTATTTTATCACCTCAAACCCATAATCTCTGAAATGAATACAGATGCAACGAGCACGGCACAGAACGAAAATAATGATACTTCACAGTTCTCAAAAGATTAAACTGGACTGTGCCTTGAATATCGTATCATGCAATAAAAGCCTCTTAAAGAGACAGTAACAATTTAGACTTCGCCCAGTGCATTGACATCCAAAGTAATTGAAAAGTACAAATGGTATTATTTTAAGTTTTTTTTATTTCTCTCTTACGTGGTAGAATGCCACGTTTTTGAATGGCATGTAAAATGTAAAAATAATCACTCAATCTCCATTTTTTTTCACTGGATCTGTTGCTATTTTAATGATTTAAAAATCAAAGCACTGACCATTTAAAGTGTGAGCTTGTACATTTTGAAATAGTTATAAACAGTCACAGCTATGCAGTGTTATTATGTGCCTAGATAGTCTTTCAAATAAAATTAGTTTACCCCAAATAGATATTTCTCTCATCATTTACTCACCCTCTTTCTATCCCAGATGTGTATTTCTTTCTTTCTCAGCCCTGTTGGTGCTTTCAATGCACTTGAATGGTGATCAGAACTCACATCAACAAAAATCACATAAATGCAACATAAAAAGTAACCCATAACACTCCAGTGGTTTAATCCATACTTTCAGAAGGGATATTATAGGTGTGGGTGTGAAAAAGATCAATATATGTAGTATATAGAGTATTTTTATTTTTTTTTACCATAAATTGTCCACCCTGCTCAGGAGGGGTGATATGCTTATATAAATCACACAAAAAAAAAAAAACCAGAAAAAGAACTCTTAAGAGAGAAGAGCGCTTGTGAAAGTGAAAGTAGAGATTTATAGTAAAAAATGACTTAATTATTGATCTGTTTCTCACCACTTCTCATTTACTTACATTGAAAGGACCAACAGAGCTGAGGTATTCTTCTAAACATCTTCATTCAATTTCTGCAGAAGAAAGTCATACACATCTAGGACTGCATGAGGGTGAGGAAATGATCAAATATCCCTTTAACATTCACTTATTTTTACAATGCATAAAATGAATGCTAATTTGGTACATTGATACTACAGGCCAACAGGAACCCACAAACCAAGAATGGCCAACATTCGCCCCTAGGGGGCGCTACAGGCCAAGCCAAAATTCCCATTTTCTGGTCAAAAATGTTCTAATTTGGTACATTGATAATACAGGCCAACAGGAACATACAAACCAAGAATGGACCACATTCGCCAATAGGGGGCGCTACAGGAAATGCAAAAATTCTCATTTTCCGGTCAAAAATTTTCTAATTTGGTACATTGATACTACAGGCCAACAGGAACCCACAAACCAAGAATGGCCCACATTCGCCCAAAAGTCTCATTTTCTGTTCAAAAATGTTCTAAATTGCTACTTTGATACTACAGGCCAACAGGAACCCACAAATCAAGAATGGACCACATTCACCCTTAGGGGGCGCTACAGACCACGCCCAAATGTCCAATTTTCAAACTGATGGCATTTTCACCCAATTTGTCAAATTCATCTGAAACTTAATGTACATTCCTCATTTCAGATACCATTTCCACGCCATTTGTCCAATTCTTCTGAAACTTGGTGTACATGCCTCATTTCTCATTGGGAACAAAAAAGCCTCAAGGATCCATAAGGTCCGGTATGGATTTTCCTGTACATTGAAAATGTTTCATTTAGGATTCAGACAAAGACATGTTTTTTTGAATTCCTTAATTGGGAGGGTTTATCCCCAACCATCTACTGATCAATTTTAAATGATTTGCCATTTTGAGGAGGAATCCGCATTGCTGCTTGCAGCTATATTTATTATTATTATTATTATTATTATTCTCCTTGAGCCCCAATAGCTCAAAAAGTCACTGGTCAAAAATTTTCTAAATTGGCACATTGATAGTCATGCCAACGGGTACCCCCAAACCAAGAATGGTCAACATTCGCCCATAGGTGGCGCTACAGGCCACGCCCAAAAAAAATATTTTCAAAGTGATACCATTTCCACGCCATTTGTCCAAATCTTCTGAAACTTGGTGTACATGCCTCATTTCTCATGGGGAACAAAAAAGCCTCAAAAACCCATAACTTCCGCCATGATGGATTTTCCCGTACGGTAAAAATTTGCGAAAACCTACAAAACTCTTCTTCTCCTGAACCGTAGATCCAATTGACTTGAAATTTGGTACACATGTGTAGAATTGAAGTCTTTGAAAACGTTACTTAGGAAAAATGAATACGATACAAAATGGCTGAAAGGGGTGTGTTTATGTAAATGTCCAGATTTTAACAATATATACGTGTCAATAAATCAAATGTAATTTTGACTGATGGTTTTTCAAACCTAACATGCTTCAAGATGACATCACTCTGAAGTACAGCGCAAAGAATGGCCAACATTCGCCCCTAGGTGGCGATACAGGCGATGCCGAAATTCCCATTTTCTGGTCTAAAATGTTCTAATTTGGTACAGTGGTACTACAGGCCAACAGGAACCCACAAACCATGAATGGCCGACATTCGCGACTAGGGGTCGCTAAAGGCCACGCCAAAATTCCCATTTTCTGGTCAAATATTTTCTAATTTTGTACATTGATACTACAGGCCAACAGGAACCAACAAACAAGAATGGCCCACATTTGACCATAGGTGGCGCTACAGGCCACGCCCCCAAAAAATATTTTCAAAGTGATACCATTTCCACGCCATTTGTCCAATTCTTCTGAAACTTGGTGTACATGCCTCATTTCTCATTGGGAACAAAAAAGCCTCAAGGATGCATAAGGTCTGGTATGCATTTTCCTGTACATTGAAAATGTTTCGTTTAGGATTCAGACAAAGACATGTTTTTTGAATTCCTTAATTGGGAGGGTTTATCCCCAACCATCTACTGATCAATTTTAAATGATTTGCCATTTTGAGGAGGAATCTGCATTGCTGCTTGCAGGTATATTTAGATTCCTCCGTAAGGAGGGAATCTATTGTATTTGTCGGTTTTATTATTAGATTCCTCCGTAAGGAGGGAATCTATTGTATTTGTCGGTTTTATTAGATTCCTCCGTAAGGAGGGAATCTATTGTATTTGTCGGTTTTATTATTATTATTATTATTAGATTCCTCCGTAAGGAGGGAATCTATTGTATTTGACGGTTTTATTATTATTATTATTATTATTAGATTCCTCCGTAGGAGGGAATCTATTGTAATTGATGGTTTTATTAGATTCCTCCGTAGGAGGGAATCTATTGTAATTGATGGTTTTATTATTATTATTATTATTATTATTAGATTCCTCCGTAAGGAGGGAATCTATTGTATTTGTCGGTTTTATTATTATTATTATTATTATTATTATTATTATTATTATTATTATTATTATTATTCTTCTTCTCCTTGAGCCCCAATAGCTCAAAAAGTCACTGGTCAAAAATTTTCTAAATTGGCACATTGATACTCCATGCCAACGGGTACCCCCAAACCAAGAATGGTCAACATTCGCCCATAGGTGGCGCTACAGGCCACGCCCAAAAACAAAAATTCAAAGTGATATAATTTCCACCCCATTTGTCCAAATCTTCTGAAACTTTGTAAACATGCCTCATTTCTCATGGGGAACAAAAAAGCCTCAAGGACCCATACTTCTGCCATTATGGATTTTCCTGTACAGTGAAAATTTTGGAAAACCTACAAAACTCTTCTTCTCCTGAACCTCAGCTCCAATTGACTTGGAATTTGGCACACGTGTGTAGTATGTATGTCTTTCCAAACGTTACTTAGCAAAAATGAATACAATACAAAATGGCTGAAATGGACGTGTTTATGTAAATGTACACACAAAAGATGATCAAAAATTTTTAAAATCCCATTGATTTACAATGGCTGAGCAATAGTGCTCCCTCTACTGGACAAATATGGTCCACATGTAAAATCCCATTCACTTACATTGGCTGAGCAAAGAGGCTCCCTCTACTGGAGTAACTCTGTCTACCACATGCAGCTCTTCTGTAGCAATCTCTCTAATGAAGCATTTCGGTCTCCTAGTGGGTGGAGCTCCAGACTTAGACTACAGAAGACATTTTGCGTCTGCACGGAGGTATGTTAAATCAATTGTGTGTCTTAATGCTTTCCAGTTTGAACATTCAAGCGATTTTACACTATTCAACTCAACAAAGGCAAAACAACTCAAATAAATGTTTTCGAGCAGTTTGTGTGACACAGCGAAGCGAGCCGCGTCAGCGCCTAACGCTCGCACGCCGATGAGAGTTCGCTTTCCCTTCTTGCGTTTCAACGGACAATTTCATACACCAAAATACATGATATATTGGGGTGTCTGCTATATCTCAAGTGAACAAACAGTTGATAAAGAAATCGGGTATCAATATATTGAATTATGAATTATTGAAGGGGTCTAGTGATGCCGCTGTGATGTCCTGTTAGATTTTTCTCTATCGAGACAGCGTTAACGTCTCAAAACTTCCGAGTATGATGTTGTTTAATTGTCTCTGACAACACGCAATCCTCGAGGCGAGATCATTTTTGCTCGCGATCTTCACGAAGGTTTGTTGGTTGTGTACAATGGTTGCCTGCTTGAACATTCAAGCGATTTTACACTATTCAACTCAACAAAGGCAAAACAACTCAAATAAATGTTTTCGAGCAGTTTGTGTGACACAGCGAAGCGAGCCGCGTCGCGACTAACGCCGCACGCCGATGAGAGTTCGCTTTCACAGCTTCATGCGTTTGAACGGACAATTTCATACACCAAAATACATGATATATTGGGGTGTCTGTTATGTATCAAGTGAACAAACAGTTGATAAAGAAATTGGGTATCAATATATTTAATTATGAATTATTGTGAACAACACGGATGCCGCTGTGGTGTCCTGTTAAGATTTTTCTCTCGAAACAGCGCTAACAGCTTAAACAAAATACTGCGTTATTTTTGCACATACAGATACATTTAATACATCGTCACAAACTATGAAAGTTGTACTTTTATTTGTTGTAAAATAAAGAAAATAAACCGTGTGCTCTTTGTCTAAGCGAATATCTTTCTGAAACACGTCACAAAAACTTACACAAACATGAAACATATGTCTAAAGAAAGTAGGGATGGGCTGATCAATCCTAACGTATCAAAACTTCCGAGAATGATGTTGTTTAATTGTCTCTGACAACACGCAAACCGCGAGGCGAGATCATTTTTGCTCGCATCATCATGAAGGTTTGTCGGTTGTATACAATGTTTGCCTGTTTGAACATTCAAGCGATTTTACACTATTCAACTCAACAAATGTCAAAACAACTCAAATACATGTTTGCGAGCTGTTTGTGTGACACAGCGAGCCGCGTCGCGTCTAACTCACGCACTCCGATGTCTTTCGCTGCTGCTTGCGTCTGAACGGACAATTTCATACAACAGAGTGTCAAAATACATGATATATTGAGGAGTCTGTTATGTCTCAAGTGAACAAACAGTTGAGAAAGAAATCTGGAATAATTATATTTTATTCTGGCATTATTCCGGATGTCGTCCTGCTATATTTTTCTCTCGAAACAGCGGAAACAACTTAAACAAAATACTGCGTCATTTTTGCCCATACAGAAACATGCAAGACATCATTACTGAACTATGAAATGTTTACTTTTATTTGTGTACACTTACAATAACAACAAAACCTTGTGCTTTTGTAAAATAAATAAACAGGGTGCTCAGTCTCTGTCTTCGCGATTATTTTTCTGAAACACGTCACAAAATTCAAGTGAACAAAATCAACCATTCACGCTAGTCTGTATTTTATCATCTCACAATGAATACAAATGCAACAAGCATGGCACAAAACGAAAATAATGATACTTCTCAGTTCTCAAAAGATTAAACTGAACTGTGCCTTAAGTATCGTATCATGCGATAAAAGCCTCTTAAAGAGACAGTAACAATTTAGCCTTCGTCCTGAACATAGACATTCCCAAGTAATTGAGAAGTACAAATGGTATTATTTTAAGTTTTTTTATTTCTCTCTTACCTTGTAAAATGCCACGTTTTTGAATGGCATGTAAACACAATCACTCCATTTTTTTTCACTGGATCTGTTGCTATTTTAATGATTTAAAAATCAAAGCACTGACCATTTAAAGTGTGAGCTTGTAGGCTACATTTTGAAATAGTTATAAACAGTCACAGCTATACAGTGTTATTATGTGCCTAGATAGTCTTTCAAATAAAATTGCTTGTGATATGCTTATGTAAATCACACAAAAAAAACAGAAAAAAAATCTTAAGAGAGAAGTGAAAGTGAAAGTAGAGATTTTCAAAGTGATTTTTCATTCAAAGTGATACAATTTCCACGCCATTTGTCTAAATCTTCTGAAACTTGGTGTACATGCCTCATTCCTCATGGGGAACAAAAAAGCCTTAAGGACCCATAACTTTCACCATGATGGATTTTCCCGTGACGTTGAAAATTTGCTGAAAACCTAAAAATACTCTTCTTCTCCTGAACCGTAGCTCCAATTGACTTGAAATTTGGTACACATTTGTAGAATGGACATCCTTGAAAACATTACTTAGGAAAAATGAATGTGATACAAAATGTCTGAAAGGGGCGTGTTTATGTAAATGTCCAAATTTTAACAATAGATACCTGTCAATAAATCAAATGTAATTTTGACTGATGGTTTTTCAATCCTAACATGCTTCAAGATGACATCACTCTGAAGTACTGCGCAAAGAATGGTCGACATTCGCCCCTAGGGGGCTTACAGGCCATGTCGAAATTCCCATTTTCTGGTCTAAAATGTTCTAATTTGGTACAATGGTACTACAGGCCAACAGGAACCCACAAACCAAGAATGGCCGACATTCGCCACTAGGGGGCTTAAAGGCCACGCCAAAATTCCCGCTTTCTGGTCAAATTTTTTTTAATTTGGTACATTGATACTACAGGCAGACAGGAACCCACAAACCAAGAATGGACAACATTCACCCCTAGGGGCGCTTACAGGTAATTCCAAAAATCCCATTTTCTGGTCAAACATTTTCTAATTTGGTGTATTGATTCTACAGGCCGACAGGAACCAACAAACCAAGAAAGGCCCACATTTGCCCCTAGGGGTGCTACAGGCCACTCCAAAATTCCCATTTTCTGGTCAAATATTTTCTAATTTTGTACATTTATACTACAGGCCAACAGGAACCCACAAACCAAGAATGACCAACATTTGCCCATAGGTGGCGCTACAGGCCACGCCCAAAAATTTTTTTTTCAAAATGATATAATATCCACCCCATTTGTCCAATTCTTCTGAAACTTGGTGTACATGCCGCATTTCTCATTGGGAACAAAAAAGCCTCAAGGATCCATAAGGTCCGGTATGGATTTTCCTGTACATTGAAAATGTTTTGTTTAGGAATCAGACGAAGACATGTTTTTTTGAATTCCTTAATTGGGAGGGTTTATCCCCAACCATCTACTGATCAATTTTAAATGATTTGCCATTTTGAGGAGGAATCCGCATTGCTGCTTGCAGTTATATTTATTATTATTATTATTATTCTTCTTCTCCTTGAGCCCCAATAGCTCAAAAAGTCACTGGTCAAAAATTTTCTAAATTGGCACATTGATACTCCATGCCAACGGGTACCCCCAAACCAAGAATGGCCCACATTCGCCCATAGGTGGCGCTACAGGCCACGCCCAAAAAACAAAATTCAAAGTGATACAATTTCCACGCCATTTGTCCAAATCTTCTGAAATTTGGTGTACATGCCTCATTCCTCATGGGGAACAAAAAGCCTCAAGAACCCATAACTTCCGCCATGATGGATTTTCCCGTGACGCTGAAAATTTGCTGAAAACCTACAAAACTCTTCTTCTCCTGAACCGTAGCTCCAATTGACTTGAAATTTGGTACACATGTGTAGAATGGACATCCTTGAAAACGCTACTTAGGAAAAATGAATACGATACAAAATGGCTGAAAGGGGCGTGTTTATGTAAATGTCCAAATTTTAACAATATATACGTGTCAATAAATCAAATGTAATTTTGACTGATGGTTTTTCAAACCTAACATGCTTAAAGAGGACATCACTCTGAAGTACTGTGCAAAGAATGGCCATGCCAAAATTCCCATTTTCTGGTCAAAAATGTTCTAATTTGGTAAATTAATAGTACAGGCCAACAGGAATCCACAAACCAAGAATGACCGACATACGCCACTAGGGGGCACTACAGGACAAGCCAAAATTCCCATTTTCTGGTCAAAAATGTTCTAATTCGGTACAAGAATATTACAGGCCAACAGGAATCCATAAACCAAGAATGACCGACATTCGCCACTAGGGGGCACTACAGGACAAGCCAAAATTCCCATTTTCTGGTCAAAAATTTTCTAATTTGGTACTTTGATACTACAGGCCAACAGGAACCCACATACCAAGTGTGGCCCACATTCGCCCTTAGGGGCGCTTACAGGCTACTCCAAAATTTCGTTTTCTGGTCAAAAACGCTCTAATTTGGTACATTGATACTGCAGGTCAACAGGAACCCTCAAACCAAGAATGGCTAACATTCGCCCTTAGGGGGCACTACAGGCCATGCCGAAATTCCCATTTTCTGGTCAAAAATGTTCTAATTTGGTACATTAATAGTACAGGCCAAAAGGAATCCACAAACCAAGAATGACCGACATTCACCACTAGGTGGCGCTTAGAGGCCGCTCGAAATTCCCATTTTCTGGTCAAAAAAGTTATAATTTGGTACATTGATACTACAGGCCAACAGGAACCCACAAACCAAGTATGGCCCACATTCGCCATTAGGGGCGCTACAGGCCATTCCCAAAATTTCGTTTTCTGGTCAAAAATTTTCTAATATGGTACATTGATACTACTGGCCAACAGGAACCCACAAACCAAGAATGGCTAACATTCGCCCTTAGGGGGCACTAGAGGCCACGCCTAAATTCCCATTTTATGGTCAAAAATGTTCTAATTTGGTACATTGATACTACAGGTCAACAGGAACTCTCAAACCAAGAATGGCCAACATTCACCCCTAGGGGCGCTTACAGGTAATTCCCAAAAGTCCCATTTTCTGGTCAAATATTTTCTAATTATGTACATTGATACTACAGGCCAACAGGAACCCACAAACCAAGAATGACCCACATTTGCCCATAGGAGGCGCTACAGGCCACGCTCCCAAAAAATATTTTCAAAGTGATACCATTTCCACGCCATTTAACCAATTCTTTTGAATCTTGGTGTACATGCCTCATTTCTCATTGGGAACAAAAACGCCTCAAGGATCCATAAGGTATGATGGATTTTCCTGTAGACTGAAAATGTTTCGTTTAGGATTCAGACAGAAATACATGTTTTTTGGATTCATCCATTGAGAGGGTTTAACCCCAACCCTTTACTGATCAATTTGAAATGATTTGCCATTTTGAGGAGGAATCCGCATTGCTGCTTGCAGCTATATTTATTATTAGATTCCTCCGTAAGGAGGGAATCTATTGTATTTGACGGTTTTATTATTATTATTATTATTATTATTATTATTAGATTCCTCCGTAGGAGGGAATCTATTGTAATTGATGGTTTTATTATTATTATTATTATTAGATTCCTCCGTAAGGAGGGAATCTATTGTATTTGATGGTTTTATTATTAGATTCCTCCGTAAGGAGGGAATCTATTGTATTTGACGGTTTTATTATTATTATTAGATTCCTCTGTAGGAGGGAATCTATTGTAATTGATGGTTTTATTAGATTCCTCCGTAGGAGGGAATCTATTGTAATTGATGGTTTTATTATTATTATTATTATTATTATTATTATTATTATTATTATTATTATTATTCTTCTTCTCCTTGAGCCCCAATAGCTCAAAAAGTCACTGGTCAAAAATTTTCTAAATTGGCACATTGATACTCCATGCCAACGGGTACCCCCAAACCAAGAATGGCCCACATTCGCCCATAGGTGGCGCTACAGGCCACGCCCAAAAAACAAAATTCAAAGTGATACAATTTCCATGCCATTTGTCCAAATCTTCTGAAATTTGGTGTACATGCCTCATTCCTCATGGGGAACAAAAAGCCTCAAGAACCCATAACTTCCGCCATGATGGATTTTCCCGTGACGCTGAAAATTTGCTAAAACCTACAAAACTCTTCTTCTCCTGAACCGTAGCTC
Organism: Xyrauchen texanus; assembly: GCF_025860055.1. Taxonomy (NCBI): domain Eukaryota; kingdom Metazoa; phylum Chordata; class Actinopteri; order Cypriniformes; family Catostomidae; genus Xyrauchen; species Xyrauchen texanus. Next base: position 35,229,205 of record NC_068297.1, on the reverse strand, counting down.
CAATTGACTTGAAATTTGGTACACATGTGTAGAATGGACATCCTTGAAAACGCTATTTAGGAAAAATGAATACGTATACAAAATGGCTGAAAGGGGCGTGTTTATGTAAATGTCCAAATTTTAACAATATATACGTGTCAATAAATCAAATGTAATTTTGACTGATGGTTTTTCAAACCTAACATGCTTAAAGATGACATCACTCTGAAGTACTGTGCAAAGAATGGCCATGCCAAAATTCCCATTTTCTGGTCAAAAATGTTCTAATTTGGTAAATTAATAGTACAGGCCAACAGGAATCCACAAACCAAGAATGACCGACATACGCCACTAGGGGCACTACAGGACAAGCCAAAATTCCCATTTTCTGGTCAAAAATGTTCTAATTCGCACAAGAATAGTACAGGCCAACAGGAATCCACAAACCAAGAATGACCGACATTCGCCACTAGGGGCATTACAGGACAAGCCAAAATTCCCATTTTCTGGTCAAAAATTTTCTAATTTGGTACTTTGATACTACAGGCCAACAGGAACCCACATACCAAGTGTGGCTCCACATTCTGCCCTTAGGGGGCTTACAGGCTACTCCAAAATTTCGCTTTCTGGTCAAAAACGCTCTAATTTGGTACATTGATACTGCAGGTCAAAAGGAACCCTCAAACCAAGAATGGCTAACATTCGCCTCTAGGGGGCACTACAGGCCATGCCGAAATTCCCATTTTCTGGTCAAAAATGTTCTAATTTGGTACATTAATAGTACAGGCCAAAAGGAATCCACAAACCAAGAATGACCGACATTCACCACTAGGTGGCGCTTTGAGGCCGCTCGAAATTCCCATTTTCTGGTCAAAAAGTTATAATTTGGTACATTGATACTACAGGCCAACAGGAACCCACAAACCAAGTATGGCCCACATTCGCCATTAGGGGGCTTACAGGCCACTCCCAAAATTTCGCTTTCTGGTCAAAACTTTTCTAATATGGTACATTGATACTACTGGCCAACAGGAACCCACAAACAAAGAATGGCTAACATTCGCCCTTAGGGGGCACTAGAGGCCACTGAAATTCCCATTTTATGGTCAAAAATGTTCTAATTTGGTACATTGATACTACAGGTCAACAGGAACCCTCAAACCAAGAATGGCCAACATTCACCCCTAGGGGGCTTACAGGTAATTCCTAAAAGTCCCATTTTCTGGTCAAATATTTTCTAATTATGTACATTGATACTACAGGCCAACAGGAACCCACAAACCAAGAATGACCCACATTTGCCCATAGGAGGCGCTTACAGGCCACGCTCCCAAAAAAGTATTTTCAAAGTGATACCATTTCCACGCCATTTAACCAATTCTTTTGAATCTTGGTGTACATGCCTCATTTCTCATTGGGAACAAAAACGCTTCAAGGATCCATAAGGTATGATGGATTTTCCTGTAGACTGAAAATGTTTCGTTTAGGATTCAGACAGAAATACATGTTTTTGGATTCATCCATTGAGAGGGTTTAACCCCAACCCTCTACTGATCAATTTGAAATGATTTGCCATTTTGAGGAGGAATCCGCATTGCTGCTTGCAGCTATATTTATTATTATTATTATTATTATTATTATTAGATTCCTCCGTAGGAGGGAATCTATTGTAATTGATGGTTTTATTAGATTCCTCCGTAGGAGAGAATCTATTGTAATTGATGGTTTTATTATTATTATTATTATTATTATTATTATTATTATTATTATTATTATTATTCTTCTCCTTGAGCCCCAATAGCTCAAAAAGTCACTGGTCAAAAGTTTTCTAAATTGGCACATTGATAGTCCATGCCAACGGTACCCCCAAACCAAGAATGGTCAACATTCGCCCATAGGTGGCGCTTACAGGCCACGCCCAAAAAACAAAATTCAAAGTGATACCATTTCCACGCCATTTGTCCAAATCTTCTGAAACTTGGTGTACATGCCTCATTTCTCATGGGGAACAAAAAGCCTCAAGAACCCATAACTTCCGCCATGATGGATTTTTCCGTGACGCTGAAAATTTGCTAAAACCTACAAAACTCTTCTTCTCCTGAACCGTAGCTCCAATTGACTTGAAATTTGGTACACATGTGTAGAATTGAAGTCTTTGAAAACGCTACTTAGGAAAAATGAATACGATACAAAATGGCTGAAAGGGGCGTGTTTATGTAAATGTCCAAATTTTAACAATATATACGTGTCAATAAATCAAATGTAATTTTGACTGATGGTTTTTCAAACCTAACATGCTTCAAGATGACATCACTCTGAAGTACTACGCAAAGAATGGCTAACATTAGCCCCTAGGGGGCTTACAGGCCATGCCGAAATTCCCATTGTCTGGTCTAAAATGTTCTAATTTGGTGCAATGGTACTACAGGCCAACAGGAACCCACAAACCAAGAATGGCCGACATTCGCCACTAGGGGGCTTAAAGGCCACGCCAAAATTCCCGCTTTCTGGTCAAAAATGTTCTAATTTGGTACATTGATACTACAGGCCAACAGGAACCCACAAACCAAGAATGGCCAACATTCACCCCTAGGGGCGCTTACAGGCCATGCCGAAATTCCCATTTTCTGGTCTAAAATGTTCTAATTTGGTACAATGGTACTACAGGCCAACAGGAACCCACAAACCAAGAATGGCCAACATTCGCCATTAGGGGGCTTACAGGTAATTCCCAAAAGTCCCATTTTCTGGTCAAACATTTTCTAATTTGGTACATTGATTCTACAGGCCAAAAGGAACCCACAAACCAAGAATGGCCCACATTCGCCTCTAGGGGCGCTTACAGGCCACTCCAAAATTCCCATTTTCTGGTCAAATATTTTCTAATTTTGTACATTGATACTACAGGCCAACAGGAACCCACAAACCAAGAATGGCCCACATTCGACCATAGGTGGTGCTACAGGCCACGCTCCAAAAAAATATTTTCAAAGTGATACCATTTCCACGCCATTTGTCCAATTCTTCTGAAACTTGGTGTACATGCCTCATTTCTCATTGGGAACAAAAAGCCTCAAGGATCCATAAGGTCCGTATGGATTTTCCTGTACATTGAAAATGTTTCGCTTAGGATTCAGACAAAGACATGTTTTTTTGAATTCCTTAATTGGGAGGGTTTATCCCCAACCATCTACTGATCAATTTTAAATGATTTGCCATTTTGAGGAGGAATCCGCATTGCTGCTTGCAGCTATATTTATTATTATTATTATTATTATTCTTCTCCTTGAGCCCCAATAGCTCAAAAAGTCACTGGTCAAAAGTTTTCTAAATTGGCACATTGATAGTCCATGCCAACGGGTACCCCCAAACCAAGAATGGTCAACATTCGCCCATAGGTGGCGCTACAGGCCACGCCCAAAAAACAAAATTCAAAGTGATACCATTTCCACGCCATTTGTCCAAATCTTCTGAAACTTGGTGTACATGCCTCATTTCTCATGGGGAACAAAAAGCCTCAAGAACCCATAACTTCCGCCATGATGGATTTTTCCGTGACGCTGAAAATTTGCTAAAACCTACAAAACTCTTTCTTCTCCTGAACCGTAGCTCTAATTGACTTGAAATTTGGTACACATGTGTAGAATTGAAGTCTTTGAAAACGCTACTTAGGAAAAATGAATACTGATACAAAATGGCTGAAAGGGGCGTGTTTATGTAAATGTCCAAATTTTAACAATATATACATGTCAATAAATCAAATGTAATTTTGACTGATGGTTTTTCAAACCTAACATGCTTCAAGATGACATCACTCTGAAGTACTGCGCAAAGAATGGCTAACATTCGCCCTTAGGGGGCTTACAGGCCATGCCGAAATTCCCATTTTCTGGTCTAAAATGTTCTAATTTGGTACAATGGTACTACAGGCCAACAGGAACCCACAAACCAAGAATGGACTGACTATTCTGCCATTAGGGGCGCTTACAGGTAATTCCCAAAAGTCCCATTTTCTGGTCAAACATTTTCTAATTTGGTACATTGATTCTACAGGCCAAAAGGAACCCACTAAACCAAGAATGGCCCACATTCTGCCTCTAGGGGCGCTTACAGGCCACTCCAAAATTCCCATTTTCTGGTCAAATATTTTCTAATTTTGTACATTGATACTACAGGCCAACAGGAACCCACAAACCAAGAATGGCCCACATTCGACCATAGGTGGTGCTACAGGCCACGCTCCAAAAAAATATTTTCAAAGTGATACCATTTCCACGCACATTTGTCCAATTCTTCTGAAACTTGGTGTACATGCCTCATTTCTCATTGGGAACAAAAAGCCTCAAGGATCCATAAGGTCCGGTATGGATTTTCCTGTACATTGAATATGTTTCATTTAGGATTCAGACAAAGACATGTTTTTTTGAATTCCTTAATTGGGAGGGTTTATCCCCAACCATCTACTGATCAATTTTAAATGATTTGCCATTTTGAGGAGGAATCCGCATTGCTGCTTGCAGCTATATTTATTATTATTATTATTATTATTCTTCTCCTTGAGCCCAAATAGCTCAAAAAGTCACTGGTCAAAAGTTTTCTAAATTGGCACATTGATAGTCCATGCCAACGGGTACCCCCAAACCAAGAATGGTCAACATTCGCCCATAGGTGGCGCTACAGGCCACGCCCAAAAAAAATATTTTCAAAGTGATACCATTTCCACGCCATTTGTCCAAATCTTCTGAAACTTGGTGTACATGCCTCATTTCTCATGGGGAACAAAAAGCCTCAAGAACCCATAACTTCCGCCATGATGGATTTTTCCGTGACGCTGAAAATTTGCTGAAAACCTACAAAACTCTTTCTTCTCCTGAACCGTAGCTCCAATTGACTTGAAATTTGGTACACATGTGTAGAATTGAAGTCTTTGAAAACGCTACTTAGGAAAAATGAATACGATACAAAATGGCTGAAAGGGGCGTGTTTATGTAAATGTCCAAATTTTAACAATATATACGTGTCAATAAATCAAATGTAATTTTGACTGATGGTTTTTCAAACCTAACATGCTTCAAGATGACATCACTCTGAAGTACTCATGCAAAGAATGGCTAACATTCTGCCTCTAGGGGTGCTACAGGCCATGCCGAAATTCCCATTTTCTGGTCTAAAATGTTCTAATTTGGTACAATGGTACTACAGGCCAACAGGAACCCACAAACCAAGAATGGCCGACATTCGCCACTAGGGGGCTTAAAGGCCACGCCAAAATTCCCGCTTTCTGGTCAAAAATGTTCTAATTTGGTACATTGATACTACAGGCCAACAGGAACCCACAAACCAAGAATGGCCAACATTCACCCCTAGGGGGCTTACAGGCCATGCCGAAATTCCCATTTTCTGGTCTAAAATGTTCTAATTTGGTACAATGGTACTACAGGCCAACAGGAACCCACAAACCAAGAATGGCCAACATTCGCCATTAGGGGGCTTACAGGTAATTCCCAAAAGTCCCATTTTCTGGTCAAACATTTTCTAATTTGGTACATTGATTCTACAGGCCAAAAGGAACCCATCAAACCAAGAATGGCTCACATTCGCCCATAGGGGCGCTTACAGGCCACTCCAAAATTCCCATTTTCTGGTCAAATATTTTCTAATTTTGTACATTTATACTACAGGCCAACAGGAACCCACAAACCAAGAATGACCAACATTTGCCCATAGGTGGCGCTACAGGCCACGTCCCAAAAATATATTTTCAAAGTGATACAATTTCCACCCCATTTGTCCAATTCTTCTGAAACTTGGTGTACATGCCGCATTTCTCATTGGGAACAAAAAGCCTCAAGGATCCATAAGGTCCGTATGGATTTTCCTGTACATTGAAAATGTTTTGTTTAGGAATCAGACAAAGACATGTTTTTTGAATTCCTTAATTGGGAGGGTTTATCCCCAACCATCTACTGATCAATTTTAAATGATTTGCCATTTTGAGGAGGAATCCGCATTGTTGCTTGCAGCTATATTTATTATTATTATTCTTCTCCTTGAGCCCAAATAGCTCAAAAGTCACTGGTCAAAAGTTTTCTAAATTGGCACATTGATAGTCCATGCCAACGGGTACCCCCAAACCAAGAATGGTCAACATTCGCCCATAGGTGGCGCTTACAGGCCACGCCCAAAAAAAATATTTTCAAAGTGATACCATTTCCACACCATTTGTCCAAATCTCCTGAAACTTGGTGTACATGCCTCATTTCTCATGGGGAACAAAAAGCCTCAAGAACCCATAACTTCCGCCATGATGGATTTTTTCCAGACGCTGAAAATTTGCTAAAACCTACAAAACTCTTCTTCTCCTGAACCGTAGCTCCAATTGACTTGAAATTTGGTACACATGTGTAGAATTGAAGTCTTTGAAAACGCTACTTAGGAAAAATGAATACGATACAAAATGGCTGAAAGGGGCGTGTTTATGTAAATGTCCAAATTTTAACAATATATACGTGTCAATAAATCAAATGTAATTTTGACTGATGGTTTTTCAAACCTAACATGCTTCAAGATGACATCACTCTGAAGTACTGCGCAAAGAATGGCTAACATTCGCCCCTAGGGGGCTTACAGGCCATGCTGAAATTCCCATTTTCTGGTCTAAAATGTTCTAATTTGGTACAATGGTACTACAGGCCAACAGGAACCCACAAACCAAGAATGGCCGACATTCGCCACTAGGGGGCTTAAAGGCCACGCCAAAATTCCCGTTTTCTGGTCAAATATTTTCTAATTTTGTACATTTATACTACAGGCCAACAGGAACCCACAAACCAAGAATGACCAACATTTGCCCATAGGTGGCGCTACAGGCCACGTCCCAAATTTTTTTTTTCAAAATGATATAATATCCACCCCATTTGTCCAATTCTTCTGAAACTTGGTGTACATGCCGCATTTCTCATTGGGAACAAAAAAGCCTCAAGGATCCATAAGGTCCGGTATGGATTTTCCTGTACATTGAAAATGTTTTGTTTAGGAATCAGACGAAGACATGTTTTTTTGAATTCCTTAATTGGGAGGGTTTATCCCCAACCATCTACTGATCAATTTTAAATGATTTGCCATTTTGAGGAGGAATCCGCATTGTTGCTTGCAGCTATATTTATTATTATTCTTCTCCTTGAGCCCAAATAGCTCAAAAAGTCACTGGTCAAAAGTTTTCTAAATTGGCACATTGATAGTCCATGCCAACGGGTACCCCCAAACCAAGAATGGTCAACATTCGCCCATAGGTGGCGCTACAGGCCACGCCCAAAAAAAATATTTTCAAAGTGATACCATTTCCACACCATTTGTCCAAATCTCCTGAAACTTGGTGTACATGCCTCATTTCTCATGGGGAACAAAAAGCCTCAAGAACCCATAACTTCCGCCATGATGGATTTTTCCAGACGCTGAAAATTTGCTAAAACCTACAAAACTCTTCTTCTCCTGAACCGTAGCTCCAATTGACTTGAAATTTGGTACACATGTGTAGAATTGAAGTCTTTGAAAACGTTACTTAGGAAAAATGAATACGATACAAAATGGCTGAAAGGGGCGTGTTTATGTAAATGTCCAAATTTTAACAATATATACGTGTCAATAAATCAAATGTAATTTTGACTGATGGTTTTTCAAACCTAACATGCTTCAAGATGACATCACTCTGAAGTACTGCGCAAAGAATGGCCAACATTCGCCATTAGGGGGCGCTACAGGTAATTCCCAAAAGTCCCATTTTCTGGTCAAACATTTTCTAATTTGGTACATTGATTCTACAGGCCAAAAGGAACCCACAAACCAAGAATGGCCCACATTCTGCCTCCTAGGGGCGCTTACAGGCCACTCCAAAATTCCCATTTTCTGGTCAAATATTTTCTAATTTTGTACATTGATACTACAGGCCAACAGGAACCCACAAACCAAGAATGGCCCACATTCGACCATAGGTGGTGCTACAGGCCACGTCCCAAAAAAATATTTTCAAAGTGATACCATTTCCACGCCATTTGTCCAATTCTTCTGAAACTTGGTGTACATGCCTCATTTCTCATTGGGAACAAAAAGCCTCAAGGATCCATAAGGTCCGGTATGGATTTTCCTGTACATTGAAAATGTTTCGCTTAGGATTCAGACAAAGACATGTTTTTTGAATTCCTTAATTGGGAGGGTTTATCCCCAACCATCTACTGATCAATTTTAAATGATTTGCCATTTTGAGGAGGAATCCGCGATTGCTGCTTGCAGCTATATTTATTATTATTATTATTATTATTATTATTATTATTCTCCTTGAGCCCCAATAGCTCAAAAAGTCACTGGTCAAAATTTTCTAAATTGGCACATTGATACTCCATGCCAACGGGTACCCCCAAACCAAGAATGGCCCACATTCGCCCATAGGTGGCGCTTACAGGCCACGCCCAAAAAAACAAAATTCAAAGTGATACAATTTCCACGCCATTTGTCCAAATCTTCTGAAATTTGGTGTACATGCCTCATTCCTCATGGGGAACAAAAAGCCTCAAGAACCCATAACTTCCGCCATGATGGATTTTCCCGTGACGCTGAAAATTTGCGTAAAACCTACAAAACTCTTCTTCTCCTGAACCGTGAGCTCCAATTGACTTGAAATTTGGTACACATGTGTAGAATGGACATCCTTGAAAACGCTACTTAGGAAAAATGAATACGATACAAAATGGCTGAAAGGGGCGTGTTTATGTAAATGTCCAAATTTTAACAATATATACGTGTCAATAAATCAAATGTAATTTTGACTGATGGTTTTTCAAACCTAACATGCTTAAAGATGACATCACTCTGAAGTACTGTGCAAAGAATGGCCATGCCAAAATTCCCATTTTCTGGTCAAAAATGTTCTAATTTGGTAAATTAATAGTACAGGCCAACAGGAATCCACAAACCAAGAATGACCGACATACGCCACTAGGGGGCACTACAGGACAAGCCAAAATTCCCATTTTCTGGTCAAAAATGTTCTAATTCGCACAAGAATAGTACAGGCCAACAGGAATCCACAAACCAAGAATGACCGACATTCGCCACTAGGGGCACTACAGGACAAGCCAAAATTCCCATTTTCTGGTCAAAAATTTTCTAATTTGGTACTTTGATACTACAGGCCAACAGGAACCCACATACCAAGTGTGGCTCCACATTCAGCTCTTAGGGGGCTTACAGGCTACTCCAAAATTTCGCTTTCTGGTCAAAAACGCTCTAATTTGGTACATTGATACTGCAGGTCAACAGGAACCCTCAAACCAAGAATGGCTAACATTCGCCCTTAGGGGGCACTACAGGCCATGCCGAAATTCCCATTTTCTGGTCAAAATGTTCTAATTTGGTACATTAATAGTACAGGCCAAAAGGAATCCACAAACCAAGAATGACCTACATTCACCACTAGGTGGCTTAGAGGCCAGTCGAAATTCCCATTTTCTGGTCAAAAAGTTATAATTTGGTACATTGATACTACAGGCCAACAGGAACCCACAAACCAAGTATGGCCCACATTCGCCATTAGGGGGCTTACAGGCCACTCCCAAAATTTCGTTTTCTGGTCAAAAATTTTCTAATATGGTACATTGATACTACTGGCCAACAGGAACCCACAAACAAAGAATGGCTAACATTCGCCTCTAGGGGGCACTAGAGGCCACTCGAAATTCCCATTTTATGGTCAAAAATGTTCTAATTTGGTACATTGATACTACAGGTCAACAGGAACCCTCAAACCAAGAATGGCCAACATTCACCCCTAGGGGGCTTACAGGTAATTCCCAAAAGTCCCATTTTCTGGTCAAATATTTTCTAATTATGTACATTGATACTACAGGCCAACAGGAACCCACAAACCAAGAATGACCCACATTTGCCCATAGGAGGCGCTTACAGGCCACGTTCCAAAAAAATATTTTCAAAGTGATACCATTTCCACGCCATTTAACCAATTCTTTTGAATCTTGGTGTACATGCCTCATTTCTCATTGGGAACAAAAAGCCTCAAGGATCCATAAGGTATGATGGATTTTCCTGTAGACTGAAAATGTTTCGCTTAGGATTCAGACAGAAATACATGTTTTTTGGATTCATCCATTGAGAGGGTTTAACCCCAACCCTCTACTGATCAATTTGAAATGATTTGCCATTTTGAGGAGGAATCATGCGATTGCTGCTTTGCATTAGATCTATTATTATTATTATTATTATTATTATTATTATTATTCTCCTTGAGCCCCAATAGCTCAAAAAGTCACTGGTCAAAAATTTTCTAAATTGGCACATTGATACTCCATGCCAACGGGTACCCCTAAACCAAGAATGGCCCACATTCGCCCATAGGTGGCGCTACAGGCCACGCCCAAAAAACAAAATTCAAAGTGATACAATTTCCACGCCATTTGTCCAAATCTTCTGAAATTTGGTGTACATGCCTCATTCCTCATGGGGAACAAAAAGCCTCAAGAACCCATAACTTCCGCCATGATGGATTTTCCCGTGACGCTGAAAATTTGCATAAAACCTACAAAACTCTTTCTTCTCCTGAACCGTGAGCTCCAATTGACTTGAAATTTGGTACACATGTGTAGAATGGACATCCTTGAAAACGTTACTTAGGAAAAATGAATACTGATACAAAATGGCTGAAAGGGGCGTGTTTATGTAAATGTCCAAATTTTAACAATATATACGCGTCAATAAATCAAATGTAATTTTGACTGATGGTTTTTCAAACCTAACATGCTTCAAGATGACATCACTCTGAAGTACTAGCAAAGAATGGCTAACATTCGCCTCTAGGGGGCTTACAGGCCATGCCAAATTCCCATTTTCTGGTCTAAAATGTTCTAATTTGGTACAATGGTACTACAGGCCAACAGGAACCCACAAACCAAGAATGGCCGACATTCGCCACTAGGGGGCTTAAAGGCCACGCCTAAAATTCCCGCTTTCTGGTCAAAAATGTTCTAATTTGGTACATTGATACTACAGGCCAACAGGAACCCACAAACCAAGAATGGCCAACATTCGCCCTTAGGGGCGCTTACAGGCCACTCCAAAATTCCCATTTTCTGGTCAAACATTTTCTAATTTGGTACATTGATTCCATAGGCCAACAGGAACCCACAAACCAAGAATGGCCCACATTCGCCTCCTAGGGGGCTTACAGGCCACTCCAAAATTCCCATTTTCTGGTCAAATATTTTCTAATTTTGTACATTGATACTACAGGCCAACAGGAACCCACAAACCAAGAATGGCCCACATTCGACCATAGGTGGCGCTTACAGGCCACGCCCCAAAAAAATATTTTCAAAGTGATACCATTTCCACGCCATTTGTCCAATTCTTCTGAAACTTGGTGTACATGCCTCATTTCTCATTGGGAACAAAAAGCCTCAAGGATCCATAAGGTCCGGTATGGATTTTCCTGTACATTGAAAATGTTTCGCTTAGGATTCAGACAAAGACATGTTTTTTGAATTCCTTAATTGGGAGGGTTTATCCCCAACCATCTACTGATCAATTTTAAATGATTTGCCATTTTGAGGAGGAATCCGCATTGCTGCTTGCAGCTATATTTATTATTATTATTATTATTATTCTTTTCCTTGAGCCCAAATAGCTCAAAAAGTCACTGGTCAAAACTTTTCTAAATTGGCACATTGATAGTCCATGCCAACGGGTACCCCCAAACCAAGAATGGTCAACATTCGCCCATAGGTGGCGCTACAGGCCACGCCCAAAAAAAATATTTTCAAAGTGATACCATTTCCACGCCATTTGTCCAAATCTTCTGAAACTTGGTGTACATGCCTCATTTCTCATGGGGAACAAAAAGCCTCAAGAACCCATAACTTCCGCCATGATGGATTTTCCCAGACGCTGAAAATTTGCTAAAACCTACAAAACTCTTCTTCTCCTGAACCGTGAGCTCCAATTGACTTGAAATTTGGTACACATGTGTAGAATTGAAGTCTTTGAAAACGTTACTTAGGAAAAATGAATACGATACAAAATGGCTGAAAGGGGCGTGTTTATGTAAATGTCCAAATTTTAACAATATATACGTGTCAATAAATCAAATGTAATTTTGACTGATGGTTTTTCAAACCTAACATGCTTCAAGATGACATCACTCTGAAGTACTATGCAAAGAATGGCTAACATTCGCCTCTAGGGGGCTTACAGGCCATGCCGAAATTCCCATTTTCTGGTCTAAAATGTTCTAATTTGGTACAATGGTACTACAGGCCAACAGGAACCCACAAACCAAGAATGGATCTACATTCGCCACTAGGGGGCTTAAAGGCCACGCCAAAATTCCCGCTTTCTGGTCAAAAATGTTCTAATTTGGTACATTGATACTACATGCCAACAGGAACCCACTAAACCAAGAATGGCTAACATTCGCCTCTAGGGGGCTTACAGGCCACTCCAAAATTCCCATTTTCTGGTCAAACATTTTCTAATTTGGTACATTGATTCCATAGGCCAACAGGAACCCATCAAACCAAGAATGGCCCACATTCGCCTCTAGGGGCGCTTACAGGCCACTCCAAAATTCCCATTTTCTGGTCAAATATTTTCTAATTTTGTACATTGATACTACAGGCCAACAGGAACCCACAAACCAAGAATGGCCCACATTCGACCATAGGTGGCGCTTACAGGCCACGCTCCAAAAAAATATTTTCAAAGTGATACCATTTCCACGCCATTTGTCCAATTCTTCTGAAACTTGGTGTACATGCCTCATTTCTCATTGGGAACAAAAAGCCTCAAGGATCCATAAGGTCCGGTATGGATTTTCCTGTACATTGAAAATGTTTCGCTTAGGATTCAGACAAAGACATGTTTTTTGAATTCCTTAATTGGGAGGGTTTATCCCCAACCATCTACTGATCAATTTTAAATGATTTGCCATTTTGAGGAGGAATCAGCATTGCTGCTTGCAGCTATATTTATTATTATTATTATTATTATTCTTCTCCTTGAGCCCCAATAGCTCAAAAAGTCACTGGTCAAAATTTTCTAAATTGGCACATTGATACTCCATGCCAACGGGTACCCCTAAACCAAGAATGGCCCACATTCGCCCATAGGTGGCGCTTACAGGCCACGCCCAAAAAACAAAATTCAAAGTGATACAATTTCCACGCCATTTGTCCAAATCTTCTGAAATTTGGTGTACATGCCTCATTCCTCATGGGGAACAAAAAGCCTCAAGAACCCATAACTTCCGCCATGATGGATTTTCCCGTGACGCTGAAAATTTGCATAAAACCTACAAAACTCTTCTTCTCCTGAACCGTAGCTCCAATTGACTTGAAATTTGGTACACATGTGTAGAATGGACATCCTTGAAAACGTTACTTAGGAAAAATGAATACTGATACAAAATGGCTGAAAGGGGCGTGTTTATGTAAATGTCCAAATTTTAACAATATATACGCGTCAATAAATCAAATGTAATTTTGACTGATGGTTTTTCAAACCTAACATGCTTCAAGATGACATCACTCTGAAGTACTGTGCAAAGAATGGCAACATTCGCCTAGGGGCTTACAGGCCAAATTCCCATTTTCTGGTCAAAAATGTTCTAATTTGGTACAATTAATAGTACAGGCCAACAGGAACCCACAAACCAAGAATGAC